>NC_138051.1:32690428-33045227 GCF_964194185.1 Rhinolophus hipposideros
AGCACCTAGCAGAGTGTCCCCATTATCAAAACTCAATCAAAATGCTAATCCAGATTTAGGTTCCTAGGAATTATCACTCATGTCCAACCAGGAGCTGCAAACATTTTTGGTCATTTGCATTCATGAAATGATCCACTCACATCATTAAGTTAAAGCTGCATCTCATGGGTCCCGAGTGCCTTGTGACAGCCACGCAGACCTCTCTTTATTCTGCTTTACAGATAATCTTCTTTTCAAACCTGCCTCAACTTCCCCTTAATGCATTTCTCCTCCAAGTGATATGATCATATTTTCATGGTGAGCTTACTCTGCAACCAGCAAGACCCATCCCACCTCCACCTTTCCCCGCTCTTTACCACTGCCGTCCCCTCTAATCCACTTGTCCCAAAAGACATAGACACTCTCACAGCAGATCATCTCTACCTGATGCTTTCCTTCATGTTTCCCTTAGCGATCAAAGGCAAACATCTGCCTGCAGGATAAACCAGATTAGCCACCTCTGTCCTGTGCAGGTCATAGTGACATATTCTAATCTTTACAAGGCTCTAAGAACACATCATCTAATTCCGGGGAATCAGAAATAAAAATGCTATGTGTGACCCATTTCCAATGTTCTTGATGTCTTTGGGAAAGTTTAGGCCAGCTCCTTTCCATACTTTTCTTGCCATATTTGTCATTTTAGCTAACTAACCTGCTTATAATCAGTTAAGTGGAGTGTTGGGTGGAAATTACAGTGAAGAGACAATGGTCAGCAAGCCAGATGTCTGTGCTTCAACATCTCATCAATTCCTCCTGATGAATTAAGTTTTAGAAAGACATTCAATAGGTAAAGCATCAAATCATTCTCCTAGCATTAAAAAAATAATAATGGAAGAGACAGCAAATACTCTTAAGCGCAGGCCAGGTTTTAGAATAATCTGCTCCTTTTTCTCAGGACTAAAGCTTTGAGAAGGCGAAAGGTTATTTTGATTTTGATCTTTACTTTTTAAAAAGATAGTCAACTTTTAAAAATTAAGTAGATGATTTCTTAAGAACACACTGGGTTGATTTTTTTTTTTTTGAGACAAATTGCACCAAGAAGATAAAAAGAGTTGATGGTTGGCAAACCAGTAGAGCATAAAGTCTCATCCTGTACATGTTGCAAGTACCAGAATCAAAACCTCCATATTTTGAACACCAGTTAGGCTAAAACACGCTGGGGCCCAACATGGCACAGGGCCGGAAGGAGATCACTGTGTAGTTAAGTATCTCAGGAACTCCATGCTCATTGGAAGATGTTTTTTTGGTGAAGTTAGTGAAAGTTCACCAACAAACTTCAGTCAACAGGAAATACATTAGAAAGTCATAAATTTTAAATGTTCACTGAGCAGTACTAATGGACAGGCAGCCTAGTTATAGCTTCTATCTTGGAGTGAAAGATGTGTGTTAGTCTCTGCGTCAGCGAGATTTGGGATTTAAGTTCAGACCACTTTGTAATATATCCTGGTGCTATATTATGTGACTGCCTCTCCCAATACCACCACTAAAAATAAGAATTATCTATATTTTTGAACCCTTACTATGCTGGGCATTATGCTAAATTCACAACAAAATATGAGGTAGATAACATTGGTTTCCTTTGACCAACCAGGGAATCCAGACTCAGAAACATTGGGTGTCTGTCTAAGGTCACACAGCTATCAAGTGGAAGTATTGGGGTTTGAGCCTCGTTCTATCTAGCCCCCAAACACATGTCCTTAACCACTATTCTTTGGACACCCAGCACGGTATTTAACAAGGGACACATGGACGTGTTTCTAATGCAATAAAGTTGGAAGAATATCGTAACTCAAATAATTATCTATTTTGTATCTTCATGTTCACATGTGAAGGAAAGAAAAACTTCTCTTGTCCCAGGAATTACTGTTGTACTTTGCATTTCTAAGAGCATATGTTAAAATGAAAGCAAATTCCTTGCAGATGTATGACATGGGCTGGTAACACTTGCCTGATCTGTGCCTTTCAGTGGGTGCTGCAGACACCTCCCCTACCTCCTCCCACTTTCCTTTCCATAAAAGCCTTAGGTTTTCCCATCTGTCCTTTATTCTCTGTTCTAGAACATGCTCCACAGCTTTGCTGTTGACAAGCTTTTCTTGGAAGAGGGATCTGTGGCATAAAATTTCTTGGCATTATATCACTTTCAATACTTAAACACTTAGACCAAGGGCTTCAGTTGAGAAGACAAGGCAGGCAGCTCTCATTCTAGATGTGGGGAGCTGGTAGGTTTCTACTCCTCCCTGGGTAACCACTCACCTAAAGACTGTTTGCCAACTTGGATTTCCTATAGACCGTGAATTACCAAAATATTTCACTCAAAATGAACTTTTAAGAAAATAGGAAATCTGTGAAATTACCAAGTTTACAAAAGACTTTAATTTCTACAATGACCTGGGGTTTAAACACACATACATGTGCACACACAAACAGCAACTACAGTTCTAAAGAACACTTAAATCATTAATTAATACTAACCATTGGGGAGTATAATTTATCCAGTGATAGTACTCAAATCACCTAGTGTTATAGACTTGGGTGTGCCAGGAAGATGAGAATCCATAGTTTTTTTAAGAGCTTCCCCTGGTTGCTTTGAAAAATCTGTCCCTTCAAGTCCCCATGCCCCACCTAGCAAAAAGAAGGGGAAGGAAGGAAGGAAGGAAGGAAGGAAGGAAGGAAGGAAGGAAGGAAGGAAGGAAGGAAGGAAGGAAGGAAGGAAGGAAGGAAGGAAGGCGAAGGGAAGGGAGGGGAGGGGAGAAGAGGGAGAGAGGGAGAAAGAGAGAGGAAGAAAAGGAGAGGAGAGAATAGGAGAGAAAAAAGAAGGGAAAGGAAGGGAAGGAAAGGGAAGGGAAGGGAAGGGAAGGGAAGGGAAGGGAAGGGAAGGGAAGGGAAGGGAAGGGAAGGGAAGGGAAGGGAAGGGAAGGGAAGGGAAGGGAAGGGAAGGGAAGGGAAGGGAAGGGAAGGGAAGGGAAGGAAGAGAAGGGAAGGCTGGAAAGCCCTGGGGTGAAAGAAGACTCCTCACGCTGGGAGGAGGGTTATCTTAACCTCTTCTCCGCTATTTATTTAACTTGTGTGTACAGCCAGAAGAAAACCACTACTCTGGGGTCCCTGGGACAGTTTAAATCCCTGGTGACCCACTTAACACAATAGATTGTTTTAATCAACTCGTGTCCTGGCACCATCTCGAAGAGGAACATAAACAGACACGCACACCGCTCGGATCTGCTCTCTCCAGCGGGATATCCAATTACCTGTTGATGGTCTCCTCTCTGCCCTTGTACTATTTTTAAGAAGAGATTTTTAACCCCTAACTTCGAGGCTATATTTCTGTCTGAAAGAGCCGGGGTTCGGAGTCAACAGGGGAGAAGGAGGCAGCCGGGTTAGATCCGGGAGCCCATTCCGGCCGCAGAGCCTTGGTCACCTCCCGTGTGCCCCCCGGCTCGCCCGGGAACTGTCGCCGGAGCGCGGCGTGGGGAAACACCAGGCTGGGGTGTCCCCAAAGTGGAGCTGGGATCCGGCGACAATGCCGAAGCGGCGGCGCGCCTGTTCTTCCCAAGCCTAAAGTCTACAAATAACTGGCTGACGAAGTGACAGCCCGATACCCCTCCGTCGCTGGCCTTGCTCCGTGAGCTGCAGCGAGGTCACCAGGGTGAACAAGGTGGCAGAGGAGGACAAGAGATGACCTGGACGTCCGAGCTGCAGACCAGCCTCCCGCCGCTAGTCTCGCGTGGTCCGTCGCTAGGGAGGCGCAGTGAGGCGACGCGGGCACCTCTGGGACACGAACTAAGGGGTACCCGCGGAAGTGGAACGAGGCAGACTGTCGCAGCCCTGCGCTTGGACGTCCGCGGTTCAGCCGAAGCGCGCGGGGTACCGGGAGCAGCCTAGAACAAGGAACCTAGCGCCCACGAGTGCGCAGCCAGCTCGTGGGTGTGTTCAATGTGAGCACGAAGGGCTCGCTGAACTCCGGGGACCGAGTGTCCCGTCACCCGACCCTCGCTCGGGCTTCCACTGTGGCCGAATCCCGCGGCTCCGCTCTTGAGAGTCTCCATCTCACCTTGAGGAAGAGCAAACGGGCCCAATCGCTGATTCTCCGGATCGTGCACCCCGCGCCGGGATCACTCACAGCTGCGACGGGCGTCCCCGGTCCCAGCGCTCCGCCTCAAATACATGGGACCCCTGCAGCATAAGTTGCCCCGCCGGCTACTGCTGCGATGCAGGTCCCCGCTGCTCCCCATGGCCTCGGCTCACTAATCTTCTGCCCCGCGCTCCCGCAGCCAGGACTCCACGCCCTCGCTGTGCGGGTGCCGCTGGCGCGCACGGCTGCCACGCGCACCAGAAGCGCGATAATCGCGGCTCCGGGAGGAGAAAATGGGATGCGGGGCCATCTCTCTGGTTCTTGACATCCTCTTTTCCAGTCTTTGCCTGCAGACCGCGCGAGGCGGGGTTACCGCAGCCCCGACCTTGGCAGGAAGGACCCCGCGATGGTGCTTCATGGTTCACCCCAAGGGACCGCGCTCCCAGAGAGCTGCCACGCATCTCTACGCGGAGCGGAACACGGGAGTCGTTTTGCAAACCTCTGCGCGCGCGCACACCACACACACACACACACACACACACACACACACACACACTCTGACCCGCGCCTCCGCGCTCACCTGTCAGTGCGGCGGGTGGTCGGGGCCTGCGCTCTCGACGCGTGGCGCGGGGTGAGGCCGCGGCCCGAGCCTCCCGGGCTCCGCGCGGGGTCAGCCGGAGGGAGAGAAGCGCTCTCGCGGCACACTGGGTCGCCCGGTCCGCGGAGGGCGCACCGAGTGCGGGGCATCGCTCAGTCCCTGGTTTAAATGCCGGCGGCCGTGCGCGGCGCCCGGGGCCGCGCCTCTCCATTGGCCAGGCGCCGCGGCTGCCGCGGGACCCGCTATCCACCCCCTTTCCCGGTACTGCCCCCGCCCCCCGCACCCCTCCTGCCTCCCCGCGGGGTCCTCTCCGCCTGCCTCGCCTCTTTGTCTGCTCCCCCCGCCCAGGCCGGCTGGGAGAGGTCACCCCAGGGAACCGAGCCTGGAATGCACAGCAAATCACATTTTCCGCTCCCGTTGAAGGGGGAAGCGCAGGAGGAAATCCCCCCCGGCTCCCGGCCCCTCATTCCTCCTCTGCCCCAGGCCTGGGCTTTTCCTCTCCTGCGTCCGCCCCGCGACGCGCTTGGTCGCGGAGACCGCGCTGGGAAGAGCAAAATCTCGGTGGGATCGTGACAGATTAGGCGATTCTTTCCCCGTGGGGGGAGCAGGACTGTGGGATGCTCTGGTTGAGCGGTCGCCGTGGCTATGTCTCGTCTCGGCCCAAGGCCCCCAACTTCGAGGGTGCTGACCCCTGTGCCCCCGTTAACCCCGGCGGGCTCGCCGGCCGCCAGCAGGAGCCTGTCGCCAACATGACACCCTCCTCTCCTCTCCAGCCACGGGTTCTTTCAGCTCAGATGCTGGCAGCCACGGCTGAGAGTGTACAGAAAGGAATAACGGGGGGGGGGGGGGAGAGAATAAACCTAAAGGGATCCTCAAAAGTCAAGGTTTCCATTCCTAAGCCGTCTTAAAAAGGGAGAGAACAATCGCTAGGGGAGGAGGGTTTCTGTAGCATGTTAAAGATGAATAAATCAGGAAAATAAAACGTCAAACGAGGAAATAACATCCCAGAAATTGAAGACAAAAAGCTCTGTATGTGAAAAACCGATGTCACATTCTGTATTCATTACTGAGAACCCAATGAAGAGTGGCGAACATACCAAGCGCATATTTTTCGAAAGATGAGCGAGCACTTTCGTTTGTTCTCTTAGCTTGAAAATTGGTTCCTCAAAAAGGCCGTAAGTTGTGTGTGGAACTTATAGCCCATGCAAAAATCAACCTGGCTGCAAGGTCTGCAGACCGCCTCATCAGCCAGGTCAGGCGATGACTTGGGGGGGTGGGGGGGTGTTTGTTATAGAAGGAAATTTGAAGGTTTCTGCACTGACTAAAGCAAAATAAACAAAACAGTGAAACCCATCAAAAGGTACTTAAGAAACATTCGTGTTTTAAGCACTTGGCTAAGAAAATAAAACCAAACCACCAAACAACATGATTCCCCCCCCCCCCCCCCCCGTTAGGCAGGCGTTAGGGGGAGGGGAAAAGGCGCAGGGAACACCTCACCTACTAGATGCTGTTCAAAACTTGAAATCGATTTTTCAAAATAAAGGGAACAAGAAGGAAGTCTGCATTAAACCAAGACCTAGAGGATCTTCATTGTTTGAATGTTTTGTTTGTGCAAACAACAATTTCTCCTTATGAACAACTCAGTGCTGTACTTTAAATGTTTTCAATACTTTTCTGTTAAATCATCTCCTGGGCCCTAGTTTGTAGTTGCCTGCTGGATGCGAACATTCAACAAGACTTTAAAGACTTATCCTGGTGGACTGGGCTGTAGGAGAGATACACGTAGTCAGAAATACGCATATTAAGGCAATTCACAGACCAGCCAAAGCCCAACACCAAGCTGTAGGAGACAGCTGTTCTCTCACTGTGTAAACTATTCCCCCAAAGCAAGGGAACATAATTTGCAAATTCATGCACACCTTCTAACCTAAAATCAATGCTTTATTCATTTTTTTCAAGATGCACAAACTGTCCCAAATAAATATGCAAAGAAGCAGAGCTTATCTACTGAATAGGAAATAATTGTTTTGGAGGACTGACACTGGTTTTCTGTATCTCAATCTGTCTCTATCACTCTACCTCTATCTAGTAAATGTTGCTGATAATCTCTATGACCTCTCCTAAGAGGGTTTCTCAGACCACACCCATTTCACCACCCTACAACTCTATCCCATTTCATTGCATCATTTTTCTTCATTGCCACTTATCTCTCACTGCCACTAGAATGTAAGCTTCACGGGGTGGGGGGGGACTTTGTCTATTGTGGTCACTTTAACTACACCAAGCACTTAGAATACAAAATGTCTAACACAGAATTGAGATTCAATCAATTGTTGTGGATTAGGAAAGTTCAGCACATGCCTCCTAAGTGGGATTATCAACTGAGTGGCATGCTGAGGATATAACCATCACAAATATGAGAAACACGGGCCCTCACCTCCCAGTTTATAGTCTAGTATGTTTGTAAATATTTATATGGATATCCAAGCTTTTTGCCTCATATTTGTGTTTCCACAGCTCTCAACCAGTCATTGTAAACCATTATCCAATCAGGATGAAGGCATAAGAGTAAAAACCCTTCAGCCCTCTTTCACCATAATTACATAATTGAAACCTGCTCTCAGTAAGAGAGGAAAGAAGTAGAATGATTCCATGTAGTCAAAGGTAAAATTTTAAATCATATGCCTAAACAATGATCAACAAATGATACGTTGCACTTACAGAAACTAATTTCAAATTACTTTGAGGCTGTTGAGAGAAGCGTAGAAACTGCTCAGCTCCTGATTTGTAAAAAGAAAGTCCATTTTTCTTGTTTTGCTCACCTATCTACAGAATTTATCTCCATCTAACTCCCAAGATGCCAAGAGGAAGCTACTTTCCAGATTTAGAGAAGATCCTTAAAGACCTTTGTAGGGAAGTTTTTGCTTATAGCTGCAAAAGCTATGGCTGTTCACCTAAATATAGAGACTATATGTACTATCTTGTATTGGATTAAAAAAGAATAAAGCCCTTTACCCATTTGGAACTGATGTTGTATGCCCTTCCTTATAAAATGTGATAATGAACTTGACAATGGTTAAAGAAAAAGATATTTGCAATGGTCAAATAACAGTCGAAAGATTCATATGCAGAATGGATTTCTCTTTCAAATTAATAAGAAAAAAACTCTACAAATAACCTAATAGGAAAAAATGGTTTGCAAAGCTCATGACCAGGCACTTCACAAAAGAAGAAACCCAAACAGCTAATAAACATAAGAAGATGCTACATGACACTAGTAAATTGGGGAAACAAACTGAAATAAGAAGATACCATTGCTTACATAGCAGGTTAGCAAAGACTTAAGCCTGCCAATATCCATTGTTGAAAAGGTACAGAAAAGCAGGCATTTAAATACATTGCCAGAGAGAGTGTAAATTGGTACAACCATTTCAGAGAATAATGTGTCAATATATGATAAAATTAAACATGCCCCTAGTATGCCACCCAGCCATTCCACTTCTAGGTAAACACCTCAGAGGAACTTGAGTGCGTGTATGAGGACTAGAAACTTGTGTGAGCACTTCTATTGCAGTATTGTTTTGGGCAATCTTAGTGTCCATCAACAGGAGATGGAGAAGGCATAAAAAATTATTTTATTCACATAACAAAAAGCTGATAGCTATTAAAAAGAATGGACTTTAAGATGTTAAGATTTCAACATAGACTTCCAAAACATAGCAGTGTTTAAAACCAGCAATAAGTTGCAAAATGATACAAGCAGTATGACACTATTATGTATATTTTACATAAACATATAACACAATAGTATAAATTGTTTATGAAAACATATGTGTTCATGTAAATCCATAAATAATGGATTGGAAACCAACCCTCTGATAGTGCCCACCAGAAAGGTGTGGGGGAGGGAATGGATGGGGGATAGAAGACAAAGAGGTTTCACCTTTATAATGCTCTTTATTTTATTCTATTTTGAATTTTTTCTTATTTTTTTATCTTTCAATTACAGTTGACATACAATATGATTTTATATTAGTTTCAGGTGTGCAGTATAGTGGTTAAACATTGATATAATTTATGAGGTGATCCCCCTGATTAGTCTAGTACCCACCTGGCACAAGTTATTACAATATTACTGACCGTATTCCCTATGCTATTGACTATTAGCATACATCCCCAGGACTATTTTGTAACTACCAATTTGTACTTCCTAATCCCTTTACCTTTTTCACCCAACCCCCAACCCTCGCCCAACTGGCAACCATCAGTTTGTTCTCTGTATCGATGAGTGTGTTTCTGTTTTCTTTGTTTATTTTGTTCTTTAGATTCCACAAGTAAGTGAGATCAGATGGTACTTGTCTTTCTCTGTCTGACTAATTTCACTTAGCATAATACTCTTTAGGTCCATCCATGTTGTTGCAAACGGTAAGATTTCATTTTTTTATTGCTGAGTAATATTCCATTGTATGCATGCACCACTTCTTCTTTACCAAGTCTTATATTTATGAGCACTTCGGTTGCTTCCCTATCTTGGCTACTGTAAATAGCGCTGAATATAGAGATGCACATATCTTTTCAAATTAGTGTTTTGGAGTTCTTCAGATAAGTACCCAGAAGTGGAATTGCTGGAACCTCCAAACTGGTTTCCATTGTGGCTGTACCAATTTGCAATCCCACCAAGACTGAACAAGGGTTCCCTTTTCTCCACATCCTCACCAACACTTGTTGTTTTTTGATTTATTGATGATAGCCATTGTGACAGGTGTGAGGTGATATCTCATTGTGGTTTTAATTTGCATTTCCTTGATGATTAGTGACGTTGAGCACCGTTTCATATGTGTATTGGCCATGTGTATGTCCTTTTTGGAGAAATGTCTATTCAGGTCCTCTGCCCATGTTTTAATTGGATTGTTTGTGTTTTTGGTATGAGTTGTATGAGTTCTTTATATATTTTGGATATTAACCTCTTATCAGATCCATTGGTGAATATCTTCTCCCATTCAGTAGGTTGTCTTCTCGTTTTGTTGATGGTTTCCTTTGCTGTGCAAAAACTTTTTAGTTTGATGTAGTTCAATTTGTTTATTTTTTCTTTTATTTCCTTTGCCCAAGGAGATATATCAGAAAAAAAATATTACTAAGAGCAATGTCAGAGTTTACTGCCTATGTTTTCTTCTAGGAGTTTTATGGTTCCAGGTCTTACATTTAAGTCTTTAATTCATTTTGAGTTTATTCTTGTATATTGAGTAATAAGGTGATATAATGTTTTCCAAATTTTTATCTTTAAAAATCTTGAAACAAGTATGACAAAATGATGACAATTTTAATTTCTGAGTACATGGGTATTTGTTATTCTATTTATATTTAATTGTTTCATTTCTAAAAATTACAAAACTATATGATCTTTTATCGTGATTTCAGAGTGATTTTGATGGTCATTTGGACACTGAAAATTTTTTCCTTCCTGTGTGTCCTCTGTAACCAGCTCCAATCAAGGTAGGCATGTTTTCTAAACATATATAAGCCCATACTGGTGTTTATATGTCTGCTGATCTGTCTCCTCCTGGAGAGGATTGGCTCCTGGCTATCCACCTTGTTCTCTACACATAAGCAGGAAAACATCTACTAGTTTCCTGTATGTGAAGAATGCACATGCATGTGATAATTCTAAACAATGCTGCCAAATACAAGTATATGAAAGGATGACTCAAGCAGACTATTTTAATACAATTCCAATCTAATTCCACACAAGTATTTATTGTGTGCACTACATGTGCAGTGTAGTATGCAGAAGGTGAAACCATAAAAGTACATACATGGTCCTTCACGGTCAACATGTAGGCACAGTGGAAAATGCACTGAACGTGGAGTCAGAAAAATCAAAATAAATTCATGACTCCTCCTCTTAAGAACTGAGTGCCCCTGCGTTAGATATTTAAACGCTCAGAGCCCAAATTCAATCGTCATGTTATAGGAATGGTAATGACACTACCTCTGGGTGGATGATGGACGTAGCAAATTAAGCTTTGTGAAAGCTCCAGATAGTAAACAGCAGTGACTGCTTAGACTGTAGAGTTCAGTTGGGAGCTAAAACGAAGACAAGGAAGGTATAATATCAGTATGGGTCATGTCTTATGTATCTTTATGTTTACAGTGCATAATGCAATTGATGCCACGTGGTGGTATCCACTGGTGGTTGTTTAGTTACTAATGAGTACTTGCATAGGGGAAAGGAAGGAAGGGAGGGAGGGAGAGGGGGAAGGAGACAGAGGAGAGGAGAGCAGAGAAGAGGAAAGGAGAGGAGAGGAAAGGAGAGAAGGGGAGGAGAGGGGAGGGGAGGGGAGGGGAGGGGAAAAAGGGAGGAGGGGAGAGAGAAGGGACAAAAAGAGTGATGCCATTCCAGTAAATGGCACAGCAACTTGTATTTTTGGTAAAGCCAATCAATGTTATAAATACCCCACAGAGTGGCAAAGGCAGAACAGCAAACCCTTCTGGCTCTCTTTTGTCTGCACCATAAGAATCATTTTAACTAAAAGTGATAGTTCTCACTGTGTTTTCACTGCAGTAACAGAACCTGAGAAAGAGAGAGCCAAAGATGCCTGGCCATGCAGCAAGAGGCTGAAACTCCCATACCAAAGACTGCTGGCAGAGCCGTGGCAGTGAAACAAGACAGAAAGGCAGCGACAGAAATGTATTTCTCAACATTCACACACCCAGCGCCAGAATATAAAGGAACCTGCTGCAAATGAGACTCTCATCTTTGTCTGCAGACTGAGTGACTCGTCTGAAAAGTTTCTATTTGTTTTGAGCTCTTGGACTTGACCTCACTCTTGGAGAAAATTGGATGGGACTTTAATCAGTTATTGATTTTCTGCTTCCCCTTAGGGCTTGAACTGCTGTGTTTCTTAATTTTCTCAATCTTTTTAAGGTACATTTTCCAAGAAAAGCTCATTCTACTGCAATTGTAAAATGCCAGTGCCTTAGAGAAGATCTGCTGAAAGTGCTCATTAAACTGAAGGTTTCTGAGTTTTACGCCATTGTCTTTGGCTGCCCTGCTCCTTCTTCTTTTACTTTTGCCTTATTAAATTTATTTCCAGCCTTTGTTCCCTTGAGATCTCTGCTGTTTACTAGGAGCCATGTTTTAAGATTTATCTTTCCACTTTTTTGTCCTTTTTTAATGCATGGAAGCAACCACGTGATTTCTGTCCTAAAAAGTCACTGTATTGATGTATTCCATTTTTTAAAAGATTTTATAACATTATAAAAATATGATAAACTCATCATAGAAAACTTGGAAAATAGAGAAAATACAAAGAAAATAAAAATGTCCCATAATCCCCAAGCCCCAAATAACCACTGTTTACACACACACACACCACACAAGCGTATATACGTACATGGATTGCCTTCCCGTTATGTGTGTGTATATGTATATATACATATATATATATATATATATATATATATATATATATATATACACACATAGTGTGTGTGTGTGTGTGTGTGTGTGTGTGTGTCTTACCATCAGTTTTTACTAACTACTTAAAAAGTACTAACACTAGGCTTTACGTACATTACCTAATTTAATCTTCAAAACAATCTTATGATGTTGATATTATTATTCACTCTTTTTAAAAGTGAGGAAACTGGTATCCTGAGTTGTATAACAGTTGTATAACTGTCTCAAGGGGACACAGCTGTATGAGGCAGAGAAGGAACTTATGGCCTGCTGATATCTGTGCCCCCTCCACTTACTTACTGCACCAAACACTGTGTAGTTACAGTCTACACTATGTACTGTGTTTGAATTGGTATTCAAACACCATAATCACTCCACAAAAAAAGCAACCTAAATGCCAGGTGATGTAAATGATTCAATAGCTGGTATTATCACGATATTTGGTTATATAAAACATGAACATATATATATATATATATATATATATATATATATATGTGAGAAATATGAGTTTGGATCCTACATGATTTTACTTACAAAGAATTCTGAACACAAGGCCATTGAAAACTCAGATAAGCCTGGTCTTCTTAGAGTTTCGAGTAAATACTGCCTTACTATCATTATAATTGTTATTAGCGACAATATTAATCCAATTTTTTTAAAACTGGGAGCACTTATAAATTCAGTGTTTTGGGATCTGCTCAAGGCAGAGAAGCATGAAGATGAAGGTGAGAAAGTAAATTCAAGACCTTCTTTCTCTTCTTAAAACCCAAGTGAGTTGTGTACCAACATGCGCTTGGCTCACAAAGCGTCCAAATTTACATTTTAGTTCCTTCTTCACTTTTCCCTCCCTAGCTTAAAGAATGGATCATCTGGAATATGATTTCTCATTTCTTTTTAAAAGAAAGGCAAAAATGTAAACTGTGGGCTCCTCTCTGCTTATGTCAGAGCAATACATGTGTGCTTTATGTAAACTAACCATTTGTCTATTAATGTTTGTA
This sequence comes from Rhinolophus hipposideros, assembly GCF_964194185.1. Taxonomy (NCBI): domain Eukaryota; kingdom Metazoa; phylum Chordata; class Mammalia; order Chiroptera; family Rhinolophidae; genus Rhinolophus; species Rhinolophus hipposideros. Next base: position 32,703,595 of record NC_138051.1, read on the forward strand.
AAGAGCTTCGCAGATATAAGGCATTTGGGACACACTCTCTACAGAAATGTGGTAGTTTTGGAAAGAGGATCAGAGAAGGAAGAAATCCATGGTAGTGGTAAGAGAATGTGAAAAGAAATCTCTAAGATGAGCACTGAGCTGCATTTTTCCCCATGTTGAAGGCTAGGGCAGAAGGAGAGAAACATTTTCAAGGAGACTTGGCAGGCTTGCCTGTAATGTTTGTTTCTATATGTTACCTGTCTGTGTGACAAGAAAGAGAAAATAAAGAGGACATACATTGGACTGGACACTGTTGCAGCATGTCCCCAGATACTAGCTTTGAGATAATGTCCTATGGGTCTTTCTGGGGCATCGGGGGTTTCCTGGTGACTGGTCACCTCATCATCCTGAGTGGTGAGGGGCTCAGCATCTCCCAAGGACATATGTCCACCTGCCCAAATGCCCACTATGTTGTAGGGAAATGCAGGGCTGAGCGCAGGGAAGGCTAAAGACTAGAAAGTGTGGTTCTTGGCCACAGGGACATAAAACCAAAGAAGAAAACCTGCCAGAAAATCATAATGATTCCTGCAGCAGCTACTCTGCTAGCCAGAGCAATTCATGAATGTCTGTGAACACATTAGGATATACAACCTACCCCCTAGACAAATCTCTGTGACCACCTCTCAGCACCAGCAACCTCCAAAAGCCTGCCTAGCCAAAGGCTCAGGACACTACTAAACCCCTGGTTATGTTTCCAATCTTCCCTGAAAGGAAGGAAGGAAGGGAGAGAGGGAGGGCAAGGGATTGAAGGGAAGGAAAGGGATCATTTCCTTTAAATAAGAAAGACAAGGTAGTTAAGAAAACAACACCTTGCCTTCATTGGTACCCAAGCTTTTGCTCTGTAGTTCTAAGTGTCTATTTTAATAGCAATTACTGTTATATGAGCTCTGTGCTGTCAATCTGGGGGAAAGAATCTTATCATCAAGAAGAAGAATTTCAAAGTTAGTGTTTGCTTTTGATACAAACATTTAGTACAGATAGAGAATTGCACAAATATGGCCCAGGATGTCTACTCCTACCCCTGGAGTTCAGTGCTTGACGGTCTCAGTCAAACTTGCTGCAAATCCAACACATCGCACAGGTCCAACTCCCATGCCTTTGCTCCCGCCACTCCCTCCACTTAGAATTTCCCATCCTCATCTCTTCCTGTGGAAGTCATCCTCTTACTTCAGGCTCCGTCTTAGACCCGTTAGCATTTTATTTTATTTTGGTTACATGTGCACTTGACGTATTTTCTTCCATGGAATGCAGACTGTTTGAGTATTGGCACCATTTCTTTCCTCCTCCTGGAGTTCCCTGTAGGTCCAGCTCAGTGTCCTGAAAAAGGGAAGATGCTCAGTCATTGTTGAACTGAAAGCAAGGATTTCACTTAGAATAAAGCAGGCTGAGTTGAACCGTAACAAAAGTGCTCCAAATCTCATTACGTTCACTTCCATTTTCTGTTTTATTCCATCATTTGCAGGAGTTGTGTCAGAAGTATTGTTGACATAAGAAATGTCCAAACCTGAAGAGAATTTTTATGAGTTTATTTGAGCCAAACGGATGACAATTGCCAGCAAGCAAAATCTCAATGGATTGAAAAAAATGCTCTGAAAAATGGCACTTTCGCAGTTTACTTTATATGTTAGAATCAAAGGAGGAAACATAAGGAGGGTTACATGAAATGCATTGGTGGTAAGTTAAGGGGGTGGGAGAAAGCAAAGTGGGGAAATCTCTGGGATTGGATAAGAAAAATGAAGAGATACATACTTCTACATTTTCTGGTATAGGTTGGTTAATAATTAACATCTACAGCATATAGAGATGGTATTCAGAGAACAAGATAACAGTGAGGGGTTCTGTGGTCTCAGGCTCTGGTGGGAAGTTGTGCCATGAGGAGTACGGAAAAAGGGGATTACTCTGACATTTCAAAGGTATGTTGTTGTCATGCAGGGTGCCATGCTCGATCTCTGGTCCCGCTCCCTGCATAAGAACACAGGATATGCTGAGGCCAAAAAGGAATACCCATGGAACCATAGATAGGGGAGTTATACCACTATGTTCTCACTGGTGGGTGGGTTGGAGACACAGGAAACAGGATCCACACAATGTGCAATCCGCCAACCGCTTCTCTGCCTGCCAACCAACCAACCAACCAACGCAGCCACAGCAGTTATATCAGTAGCGAATGGCTAACCAGTTATAGCTGATGACCAACCAGTCACAGCTGATGGTCATCTATTACCCGAGCCAGCATGTTTCCATGTGAGGCTGGGAGCCTAGAAACAGCTCTCTGGGACTCTGTCCCCACAGCTTTGTTGCGGGATCAGCGAGCACACCCCTGTGTTCTGTGTGTACCCCTCACATTGAGGGATAGCCAATATCATGGTGCAGTCTCATTCTGGGAACTTCTATGCATCCTAATAACTTCCCTTATAAAACCAATCATGAGACAACATCCCAAAGACCCTAGAGAAGTAAGCTTCATGGTCTGCCAGGTAGGATAGCAGCCACTCTGCTAAACATATCATGGTAACGTTTCATGAGAAAATAATAATGCACTCTTCCCCTTGTGTTTCTGGGAGACTGTCAAGATTTGTTGTTGGCAGATATTTTCATTTTCTTAGCCTGGAAAAGAGGGCACAAAAGAGGAAAGCCATACTGATTAAGAGAAGGAATATTAGCACATGTGGCCAGGAATAATGCACGTTTTACCACGGATTTAATTTTTTACTCTTTTTTGAATAAGGGTCAAGTAGCTAGCCAAATCCATTTTCAAGGCATCCATAGTTCCAAATGCCTCTTCCTTCACTATTTATTGATGGAATCCCAAGTATCTCATCCTAATCCATCCTGAGGAAACAGGGTATAGGAAATAGCATTTTATCGTGGTTTTTGTGGCTTCTGAAAGCACAATTCCAAACCTCAGGAATACATAATACTTCTGGGAGGAGATGGGCTAGTTAGGAAGGTCTGGGGTCTTAGAAATAAATTCAGGTGACGTGACATATGTTTTTCAGATCTGGTAGAATTTTGTGAGACTACGAGTGTAGTTTTGCAGGCTACTCACGCAGCAGTGGAGATCTTTTATTCTACCCCCTTCTCTCCTGGTCTCTTATCTTCACTGATTCTCATGCTATCTCTGGTTGCAATTGTAGACATCATTTCCCCAAAATGACCATGCGTCTGAGTCACTGGAAGAACTTAAAAAAAAAAGTTGACTCTCAGAGCTTGCTCTGGACTACTGAACTAGAATTTCCTAAACTGGGGCCCAAGAATCTCCCGATTATTCTGACCAGCAGCCATGTTTGGGACTTGCTGGTGTAGTGGAATGAATTCTATGTGTATGGAAGCCCAACTACCAAACTACCTAAGCAACTTCAGACAAATCAACTCTTGGACTATCAGGAAAACAGAGAAAGGGCCGACCTGGTGGCTCAGGTGGTTGGAGCGCTGTGCTCCTAATGCTGAGGTCGCCAGTTCAATTCCCACATGGGCCAGTGAGCTGCGCCCTCTACAGCTAAGATTGTGAACAACGGCTCTCCTTGGAGCTGGGCTGCCTTGAGTAGCTGAAGGTTGGCGTGAGCTGCGGCAGGCTGCTGTGTGCCTCCATGAGCAGCTGGTAGCCAGCGTGAGTAGCCGGTGGCCAGCGTGAGCACCAGCCTGAGTGGCTAGCAGTCATTGTGAGCGGCCGGCAGCCAGCGAGAGCTGCTGTGAGCTGCTGTGAGCGGCTGACCGAAAACCGACTGCCTCAGCTGAGGGGAGCACAAGGCTCCTAATACCAGCATGGGCCAGGGAGCTGTGTCCTACACAACTAGACTGAGAAACAATGGCTTGAATCAGAGTGGGGGGCGGGGGGAGAGGTGAAAGAAGGGGAGGAAGATAAATAAATAAATAAATAAAGGAAAACAGAGTTGTTGCAGAATTAGAGGAAATTTTGAACGTGATCTATCCCTCTGTGTATTTAGTAGACTGAATTAGTTAATACTCTGCTGGTAACCGAGAAGCTCCCCAGAGTCTTTTTCTGAAATAGTGTTTAGCTTCCTCTTCTGTGTTTAATTCCTTATGAAACTTTATTTCTCCCTTTGTCAGTCACCAAGGATAAGACCATATGTAGATGAATCATAAGACCATTATGCCATGTGTTCTAAGAGCCTTCCAAGTTCATTGCAGCAAGAAACGTTCAACATTTAATGCATATTGTTTCTCGATATCTCTTTCCAAATTGCCAGTGCAGTTTCCATTTCTGGGAAATTACATAGACATGTCTGGATCCAACTCTTTTATCTTTACATTTTCAACTGCTCTGTTTTCCTTCTTTCTTCCCATCAAATTCTCATATTTTGACAGTTTTAAGACCAGCTCTTCCTTGATCTTTTCCTTCCTATAATATATTGAATTGAAATGAGCCCATTCTCCGTGGTGTGTCTTCTCTCCAAACACAAAATACTCTGACGTTCATATTCGCTTTCTGTGAGTGGGTTAACATCACAAAAAGTTTGTGGTTTCATCCATCATAAACAAGAGTGTTTTAAATGAACTCTGTTTCTTTTCTCCCAAGCATCACAGAAAGGTTGGGACAAAGTGAAATAAATTTTTAGCAAGAAAAGCTTCTTATTAAAAATAGGTGTGATAAAAAATGTGTAAATTGGTTCACTAAAACAATTGTAGAGTGCTTTAACGTAAAAGGAAACAATGTTGTAGTCATCCACAGTGAGTCAGGAGGAAAACATTCTGACCTCTTGAAAAAGCTGTTTACACTGTTCAGTGTTGACAAAATATATCCCAAAAAAGCCCTTTTTCTTATGATGTGAGGCAAGGAGGCAAACTGCATGTGAGAGCATCTGATCATACTTCATTGAGAAATATTACAGTTTTGCTTATTGTATACCCACTTGATCTGAGCATATTAACAAACAGTATCAGCTGCTGGCAGTGTATGAAACACATCCATTTGGAAAAATAGAAGAAATACTATACTCACATTTTCAATCCTCTTTATTTAAAAAAAAATACTGCAGTGTGATTTGAATTGTAAATTATTGAGAACATCTTTGATGAACCAACGGTCAAGGCATATGTAAAAAGTGATTTTGAAAATTTCTCATGGGTTGTTGTTTGGCGATGGGGTGGGGGATAGATTGTTGGGCATCTCTTCATTCTCTTTCTGGCTCTTCCATTGACCCCTTTCACTTTCTAAGTTCATCGGCTGTTGCAATAAAAATAACTCCCTCTTTCCTATGCCAACCTGTGTCAGAGTTTTCTGAGGTATGACAGCTTAATCACAAAGTAATCTGATGTTTTTGGATAACTGGTACCATCTAAACATAATGCATTATTTCACATCAGACACTCTAAAATAGCATCATCCAATCTGAAACCTGCCCAAAGCTGTGGGGGATAAAAAAAATCTATGAGCCCAATCCAAAAATCAAAAACAACAACAAAGAGCCAAAGTACAGTGAAAAATGAAAAAGAAAAAACTTCCATCTTTACCTTTTTCACTCATGCCATCATGCATCTAGGGGGACAAATTGTTTCCATGTCATTACTAATGATAAAGCTTGAGTTTAATGTAAATCTTTGCAGCAATTACTCATTTTTTTTTTAGAACACACTTTCTTATTTTATCAACCAGGAAGGATGTTAAAGAAAAAAAAAAGTCATCTCTAAAATTCCACAATCTACCATTTGGCCACACTTTCTTCTCTAGAGCGATTATAAAATAATGAATTGATGACTAAACTGAGATCAGAGCAACTGGGCTCCACTTACTCATGCTTTGTCTACTCCTGTATGAAAATACATTGATTTCCTAATTATATACTTCTGATAAAGTGGAGGAGGAAAATCTGATGTGGACTAGTTTCACTTCTAAGAATAACAGTTTATGAATGCTGGCTTAAATTAGCATATCTATTAATAATAATAGTTAACATTTATGATATTATTATGTATAAACACTGTGATACTTTAAATGTTGGATATAGTCAACTGGCACACAATATCTACTCCCATCTTCTACTATGTGTTTTCTTGTATTGCAGGGGCTAGAAAGATAAAGATTACATTAGCTGACTCCCTGGCAGCTAGGATTCTGGAAACAAAATAGAACACCAAATCGATGCACTCCCACAAGATTTTAAAGTGAAAGAGGAAAGAGAAAAATGATTTTTCTTTTGCTGTTTCTCCTAGGAGAGACAGTAGGTGCAGGCAAACGCAGCATTTCTGTGTCAGCAGACAGCAGAAGACAGCAGCTTCGGGCGTGTCATGCATCAGTCAGAGCAGTGGGATGATGGCAGCGGCATACACTTCCCAACCTCTGGATCCCAGCTATGATGGTGACCTTAAACTGGTTATGTCCAGCATGGGTCCTTGCCTCCTGCTCCTCCACATCTTCAAGGTACCCAATGCCTTGTATTAAATCGCTTTCATCTGGAAAAACCCAGATGAAAGAAGAATTTGTTTCTTGTACTATAATCCAACTAATTCTGAACTTGTCATCCAAATCAAGGTTTAATACAGGTGCTGTATTGCAGGGAATTTATTCTCAGATCAATTTGAGGAAGGAGATATTACCTTTCCCATTTGTCAAACGAAAGAACTCCAGTTCAATGAGATGAAATAACCTGCTCAAGGTCACACAACTTATAAGTAGCAGAACCCAATGTCAAATAGAAATCCAATTACACAGGTTTTGTGTCTAACTGCTCTGTTGAATTGTGACGGTATGGGATCAAATCCATAATAATCATGTACAAAGTGCTAAAGATTCATTTATGTATTTGCTAGAAGCTACAGGAGGGAAGTCAATTATATTCTACACCTGTGTATAAGACCCCCATAGCAAGGCTCAGTATTTAGCGCCTAAAATAAGTCCTTGATAAGTTAATGCTGAAAGAATGAATGAATGAGTGAATGGTATTGTAATGAATCCTGTCAAGGAAAGTGACACGAGAAGATGAAAATTCATATGATGGCCTGCTTGGGGATAATTTACTACTGTAGCCAAATTGGTTTTATTAAGATGTTTCTTACTCTTCATGTTTTCAATTGCTTCTGCTAAGAGCTATTACAAATATTTTTTCTGTTTCCTGTGTATATGTTTTTGGTTCCTATTTGAAGCAATAACTTATCGATAAGCTCTACTGTCATATTAAATTCATCAAACAACAGAACATTCACCTATTAGAATGGACTTTTTAGTTTTCTTTCATCCCATCTTGTAGCAGCTTTTTTCTAAACAATTCTTTCTTTATAACTTATAAGTTAACACTTCTAAACCCAAATTCAAAGACACATTTATACTAGAATCTTTGCAAACACCTTGCCTTTCTTTGCTTATGAACTTCAGAAGCTAAGGTGTGACATACATGAATCTCTTGTTAGTTTTCTGCATGGTTTCCTGTGTCCGTTAGAAATCAAGTTTCCTTTCACTAAATAGTTAGGATCATTTTATTGGCCCCTGCCTTCTCACACGGCTGGTGGCCACCAAATCTGCTATATTGTACATATTTTCTTTTAATTGCCAAATCCATGTGTATTTTAGGAGGAAATTTGATCCATATGTTTCTGATTCATCTACAATGAAGTCATCAAACAGGGGAGAGCAGCCTGACAGCCGCAAAGTCTTGGGAGAGTCTCTTTTTTTCCTTTAGAAACAGGAAATCAGGTATATGAAGAGGTAGTACTCCAAATTCTGTTGTGCCCAGGCTGCTGGCAAAACCCAGGCCTCAGAAGTCTTCAGGAAATGTTGCTTTTTCAAGATGTTAGCCTCCTTACGTAGGTCTGCCTTTTGAGGGATCTTGTGAATAATATCCTGAAGGTCCCTTATGTGAGGTGATGGAACTGACCTGCTCTGTTGACTCTTCCTTTAGGCTCTCTTCCTGTGCTCTAAGCAAACTCCCCATTGTTTGGCCAACGTTTCCCAGGGTTTCTCTGTTCTAATCCAAAGGCTGTCTCCACAGCACTTGATATACCATGTTTCCCTGAAAATAAGACCTAGCCAGACCATCACCTCTAATGCGTCTTTTGGAGCAAAAATTAGTATAAGACCCGGTCTTATATTTTTTTATAAGACCATGTATTATATTATACTATATTAGACCCAGTCTATATTATATCATTATATTATATCATATCATATATCATATCATATCATATCATATCATATTATATATTATATTAAAGACCCAGTCTTGTAGTAAAATAAGACCAGGTTTTATATTAATTTTTGCTCCAAAAGACACATTAGAGCTGATGGTAAGGCTAGGTCATATTTTCAGGGAAACGCGGTAGTTAAAGGCCAGCCTATTCCCACATGCCTACTGGACATTCCCATGGTCAGAGTAGCAATGGCCGATGAAAGCCCATACATAACCCAAAGCTGAGGCTGCCCACAGATCTGCCCTCATGGAGAGCAGGACCACTGCACTGGGCTGGTGTATTTCTCTTATAAATAGGTCATTCACAGCTGTCCTTGGAGTGCAGCACATTGAGGTATTTGGCTGGAACTCTGTGCCTTGCCATTTCCTGAACTGCCAACACTTGGGAAGTGACTGGGGGGAAAAGAGAACAAGAGAGAAGTTTTATAGGCTAGTTTTAAAATGACCTGACAATCAATGACCCAACGTTAAGTCAATCTGTCAACCCCACCAAAGTAAGAAGTAATCCCACCTTTCCTTTTTTATAATTTGGGAATATTGAAGAACAGTGTGTTTTTCCAGGATATCAAGTCATTGTTTTTTCAAACTAGTTGTGGAGGGTGCAGCTCAATGGCCCATGTGGGACTCAAACTGGCGATCTTGGTGTTATGAGCACCGCACTCCAAACACTGAGCCAACCAGTCGCCCACTGGTGGCTCAGCTCCAAGCTCAAGCCGTTGTTTTCAATCAAGTTGTGGAGAGTGCAGCTCACTGGCCCACGTGGAACTCAAACCGGCAACCTTATTGTTAAAAGCTCATGCTCTAACCAACTGAGCCATCCGGCCGCCCACCCACCTTTCCTTCTTTACACATAATCTAAGATGATAAACCATTTACGGCTTAAAAACGTTCCATAATGTTCATTTATTCAGCAAGCAGCTATTGCCTTTGGCCCTACGCAAGGTGCCAGAATAGAAAGAAAAATGAGACACAGTCCATGGCCTTAAGGAACTTGTAACACAGTAGAGCCACGCAAACACATAATAAGCCAATTAGCATTGGGTAGCAGTGTAGTGCAGGGTTGACAATCAACTGTGGAGTTCAAGTTCCATCTCTGCTATTTACTAGTTGTGGAGTCTTCCTTAAGCAATGTAACTTCTCCGCCTCAATAGCTCCATGTAGTAGGGAGGGAGGATTAAATGAACCACATACACAGAATCTGTTCTGTATATATAGTAACTTTTATTGTTATTATATCTCATTGTTATTATATCTATATTGTTCTTATTATATCTATATTGTTATTATATCTTATTATTATCTTGTATTGTTGTTGCAGGGACTGTACTGAAATATGTGTGAGATCCCACAGGAACACGGAAGTGTGTGGTAAGAGAATCAGGGATAACTGATTTGGGGGAAAGAGTGACTTCTGACCTGACTGTATTTCTGGGTGAAAGTTGCTGAGAAGAGAATCTACCCAATATGTTGGAATTCCTTTTGTCCTGAAACTAAACTTAAATATTGTCATGCAGGGTCTCAGCTCCCGCTCCCCGCATGAGAACACAGGATATGGTGAGGCCAAAAAGGAACACCCACGGAGCCATAGATCGGGGAGTCATACCACTATATTCTCGCTGGCGGCTTAGAGACCCAGGAAGCAAGAGCCGCACGATCCGCAACCTTCCTTCCACTTCTCTGTCAACTAACCAACCAACTCACTAGCTAGCTGCAATCCACTGTCCGCCTCTCTGACAACCAACCAACCAACCCTCCAATGCAGCCATGGCAGTTATATTAGTGGCTAATGGCTAACCGGTAACAGCTGATGGCCAACTATTCACAGCTGATGGCTGTCTACTACCAGAGCCAGCACCTTTCCATGTGAGGCTGAGAGCCTGGAAACGGCTCTCTGGGACTCTGTCCCCACAAATACTCTGACATAATGAGATGGAGGTAGTATTCACACCCAGCACTGAAGCCACCTTGCTTTACAAATAGCTTCCAGATCTCACAGGACCTGGAATTTCTACATGCCCTAAAATTTCAGCATTTCTAGTTTCCTAGTCCCCGTCTCCTATTTCTTCTTGACTAGATTGTAAACTTGAGCAGCCTTTGGCCTGGTCTACACACTGTCACCAGTGATCTTTCTAAAATATGAACTTGATAATGCCCCTTCCCCTTATGAAATCCTCTTGGGACTTATCCTTCAGGATAAAATGCACACACTTTAAAGCGTGGTCCATTTGGCTCTTCATGACATAGTCTCTTCCCCCGTCACCATCCTTACCTCTTAGCCTCCCACTGCATGTTGCCCTTAAAACTATCACCACATTGGACTCATTCATGTACTATTGCCTCACTCTCTCTAGTTTTGCACATGAATCCCTTTGCTTGAAACATTCTGCTTTCCATTCTCCCTCTTTTGAGGGAGAATGGAAAGCCTCCTAAAGAGGCTTTGAAAACCTCTTTAAGACTCAGCTCGGGTGTGACCTTCTGGCTTCCTTTCCTGGTCCACCCACTCTAACTTAGCTGTCCCTCTTCTGGGTCCTCATTACACCTGCACAGATTCCACTGTGATTCCCGTCACCCTATCAGCCTCTCTACTTTGCAGGTTTTTTGGACTCATAAATCATCTGTGTCTCCCCACCCGGCTCAGTCATGACTCATGAAATGTCTGTGAATGAATCACAGAACTTTAGAGAGAATCTTAGCTATCCTCCTACTAGGAGGTGCATGAATGCCTTGTGCAGAAATTGAACCAGTTGCCCAGTGAAAGGGCTACACAAATGCCAGCCTCTTCAGTGTGTTGGGGGAGGGGAAGCCAAAGCAGAGACAAAAAATGAGTGCTATTCTTGCAAGAAGGGCCAATTCCTCTTGCCGATTCTCATGGGGTCTTGGCAAAAGGGTCTAACTAGAGCGGGTCCGTTCTTGAGTGGTCCTTGGAAAGAGGACAGGGGAGAAGGTGTGAGGAGGCACATGTTGGAGCAGCTCCACATGGAGCTGTGTTATACGCAGCTGATAGCAGCTGTGACTGGGAACTAAGCCGGTGTTAACTTCCTAGCCCAATCCTGGAGCTCATGTCAGCTCTCCCAGGGCCTTGGCCTGGCATTCTGCTATGTAAGGGCCAAGGCATTAGGCAGGACTAAGCTTCACCAGCTAGGCTGTGTAGTAGCAAAAAGTGGCTGTGGTACCTGATCATGCCCAATGAGCCCATCCCTCCACCCCCACTTCAGACTGGTGAAATACCCTGGGTGTCTTAGACAATTGTTGGGAGGGGCCCTAAGGAATGAGATTCTGGACCACCTGCCAGGTATGTGCTTGAATGATTATGATTATTAAAAACATCAAATTTTATGGAGTGGTCATGTTGATTGTACAGTGACCAGGAACCCAATATCCCACCAGGGGCGCCTTGTCGTTTGATGCTCTGATGGGTAGTCCTTCCCCCCTTAAATGTTCACTGGCTCCCAGCACCATCACTAGGAAAGGGCTCGAGTTGAGGTTTGGCTAAACAGGATGCAGTTCTTAGGTGTCAGAGAAACGGCAGTATCTATTTTGTGTTGCTTTCCTTTAATTTTGCCATAATGAGGTTACTAGAGTATAGAACTGGGAGTTTTCACAAATATAGAATTAGTGAGGCCCTGAACTGCAGCTGCTACTACATCCTGCTCAATGTAACCCCAGGTCGGCATCCTAAGCCTCTGTCATTCCATTGGACTCTGTAATGTCACCTCTGAAATGTCGTTGTGGGCTTGTCTGAGCCCCATGTATCTGTGCCAAGGCAGTGGCACCTTATGATCACCATGTGATTCGTGGCATACAGAGGATTTCAAATAGAAAGGATTTAATACCAAAAAGTGGTTAACAAGTGACAGAAAAGCCAGGAAGCTACAGGTATTAGTGAAATAACCCAGAGAATAACAATATAGAAGAAGCCATGGTTTCCTTTGGCTGCAGGGACTAGGGGAGGAAGAGACGTGACTGGAGCTTGGGGGTCAGGTTCACCTGGCAGAGCCTGGAGCCTCTGAGAAGATGCAGCTACAGAGAGAAAAAACAAATTACCCTGTTTTCTCCCATTCTCTCACCATCTCCTCTCCCCTCACATTAAACCCAGCCAGAAGTTAGCTGACAGGAGAGCCTGGGAAACCCCACCTGCCATTCCGAGAACAACAGGGAGGGCAAGAATGCATCTGGGGGCAAACAGGACAAACACAGGCACAGTCACCCCACCTCCTCTTGCTTCACCTACCATTTCCTCATGACCTCAACACCTCTTTCTTTAACCATTTTTCTTTTTTTCTGTCCAACAACCTTAGAGATAGCGCTGTTTTTGGTTTTCCTAAGAGAGTTAGAACTGGTCTAAAATGTAACTAAAATGCCTGCAAAATCCAGAATTCATAGAGCCCTCCCGGCTCTATATGTCTCTAGAATGTGAGGGAACTACTTTTTGGAATCAGGAGGCAAAGATGCTTCTGAAATCATGCTATGGGATGTGGAGAAACTGCCTGCAGAAGCCTGCTTGGAAAAATGCCTCCTCCATGAAAAAGGTGCCAATACCTTTCTTGATTTTTATAAGCGATAATAACAGACTCGCATGTTCACTAAATAGGGTCAAGCTATTTCGATTAGACAAGTCACTGACATTTAGACTTAATGTGCACTCATTAAAAGCAAACTCAAGAATGATCATTCTCCCTGGGTGCTTTTTCACTGCTGTCTCCCTTTTATAGCCAAGGAATTTGAGGCCAATGATATCAAAGCCTGAAATTGTTGTCTCTTTTAGAATGGTTATAAAGGGCACGGAAATAATCTCACCAGTGAACCGATTCCTGCCAGCCTTTCACTGAATTGTTTTTCTGACTTGGGAGAACTCTGCTGGAAGAAAATTGCACATTTCTTCAGAAAACAGGCAAGAGAGTGCTCCTATACCAGCCATTCCGAACTTCCAGAATGGTGCTGACTGGTATACTCTGTGCGCACAGAAAGAAAGACCTGAATCGAGACCTGGATTGCATGCTCTGCTGCCTGAAGCCTTAGGGGTCAGTTTGGGTCCCTGATGCACCCCCCAGAGCCCAGCCCTGTGCCTGGCAACATTTACTGAATAAACAAAGTAACTCAAACTCAGAGGACCTTAGTCATGATTACTGAATGTGCCACTTTCAGTTTTCTGTAGAGCTGAGTCTCAGTTCCACCATCTGTAAATTGGGCATAATAATACAGCCCCATTTACTTCATAGGATCATTAAGAACAGATAAGCTCATATGTGTGAGTTTGTTCTAGTAAGCAAAGACACTGTTTTTATCATGCCCTAAATAAATAAAACTTCCCACACCAATGCTTGCATACACGTTTATTAAGACGCAGCCAAGGAAAATGTGTCGGCTCCTCCTCTCGAGCACAGTCTTCTTTATTGGTGTGTGACAACGCCCAGGGCTGGGGGAACAACATCATCAAAATCAAATGCCAGTTTTTACAGACTTGGCCCAAACAGTGCGGCCCAAAGCACCATTCTAAACCACAAGAAATCTGAGGACATGTCATTCTTAGTCTTGCTTTTTACTGTTGTTGACGTATACACTTTTTTTTTTAATATTCACTGCAGATCCGCATTAAAAAAAGAAGCTCGTATTATAATTTAGCAGAAAGCAGAGATATCAGTGTGAAGGACAATGCGATAACAAAATAAAGCTGGTTTTTATCCATATTTGTCTAAATTAGAAACATGCTGCCATTCATGGGGGTTCTAATAACACATGCACATAAGCGAGATGGAGGCCTAACGGGCAGTGTGGTGTCCACCCAGCATCTTCACTTTACTCGGGGTCCTTATCCTCATCTGAAAAATGGGGCACCGACTTCTTCGCAACAACGTTGTCCAGTCTTTGTCCTTGTAGATATGGATTGACACTCTGAAAAAATATGTGTGGTTTAATATTATACCTGAACATTGAATATAGTCATCTCACAAAATAAATGAAAGAGAATCATTGTTGACCTATTAGGTTCATTACAATGTAACAGTGGTACCTACCACCTAACAAAGGATGACTCCAGGATGCTAACCAGAACCTCCATAGGCAGAGAAACGTTGTCTGACTGACAAATGCGTCTAATTATGTCTTTCACACAGCTGTAAAGTTCTTATCGAATGCAATATGCCCCCCCACTTTTCCAGCACAAAGATTCCATGTGAACCATCTAATACACTCTCACTATTAACTTCGATTTGCATGCCCTGTATGAAGGAGAATTGTTGTTTGGTGGCCTTATTTCGGTGGGAGAGAGAATCTGAAGTGCATTAAATTATTTTACAAGAAGAATGTTCTTAAGATGACAGAGCAGGGCCACGTGGAAACTAGCATCTGCAGGCTGGTCACAGAGTCACCCTATTGTTGCATTGATTCTTCCATGCCAGTATTCTACTAAAGAGGATTCATCGAAGCTCTAGCAAATTGAAAAGCTGAAGAAAAAGGAGGAAGTTAGATGGAAGACTCCTTTATTTTTGACTCAAGTCTCCATAGTAGTCTGATATCTCTTTCATCTGTTGGTATTCTGAATGAGTCAAAGTTTTTCCATTCCTTCTCTAATACATATCTTTTTTTTTTATTATTGAGGTTTGGATTTGAACTAGTAATTGCAGCTTTACAACACAGGACTTATTTAGCAAGCAGAAAAATTTCAAAATGTTTTGAAATATCTGTTTATTGAAATAGCCTTCTAGTCACTGAATAAAAATATACAAAAGAAGCTGTAGTTAAAAATGATCAGCAATCCATTGGATACTAAGCCCCAGGAATGAATGGAGGCAGTTCGCAGGTGGGTCTGTCTTGCCCATGGAACATGGTCTGCCCTTTAGAAAGGTGAGCAGACATTCTCCAAAGGAAGAAATGAAAACCTGAATTTAGTTTTCGTAAATGTCCTTCCACATTCTGACAGGTAATGGATCATAAACTGTCCAACTCACCCTGCAAAACTGTCACAAACAAGTGAAGAATTATAAAATATGCAATGTCCTCATAGATCTGAACAATGACAGGTCACAAAAGACAGTGCTTTGATGGGAAGGTATCTTTAAAATATTTAAAATAACTAACATACTTTTTATATCAGGGATTGTCAACTAGAATGGCCTACCCCAGGGAATCACATCAGAATCTTTGAGTAGGTGGAGCAAGTGTGGACTGAAAAAGTATGTTCAATATCATAGATACCATAAATGTTTTGATTGTTGTTTAATAATAATATCTATTCTGAAAATTCTCATATATTAAGAAAGGGCATGAGATGTTCATGTTTATGAAATATGGAATAAACAGTCTATAAACTCTTTGAATAAGATAAATAGTAGATCTCAACTATTAACAAGAGATATCTTAAGAGTTAAAAAGTTTGCAAGGTCATTTAAAGGTGAGTTAACCTTTTACTCATGAAGCAACTAGGAATTCAGTTGGATTTAAGCCAGTATGGAAAGTTACATAAAACCACCTGGGACTCAGCTGTAACTTTGGGGAGAATTCTCTTGGTGAGGGACTTTTATGGGAAATAGTCCTTCTTCCCAGACCCAGAACATGACAACGATTGGAAGGGAGGGGAAGTAAATTAATGAGAAATAAAAGGGGCAGTCAGTTGAATATTTTTGATAAATGTTTACTAGTATTGAATCCTAACTTAAAAGTAATAATAACAATGGTACTCAGTTCTAATTATCCTCTGAAGAACTTGAGGCACTGATATAGTTATCTTCTCCGTTGGGTGAGAGACTGGCTAGGTTACACAACAAACATTAGTCCCATTTCACAACTGGAAGAACCAACCACTGTGATATGATCCTTGTTTTTGATGTTCTCTGGAAACCCACAATAGATGCTAAGCTTCCTTGGAGAAAGCCTTGATTTTTCCCAAAAGGAAGCCCATAATTTCTTTATATTGATTCATGCAAGTGGTCAATGTCTTTAGCTAAGATGGAAACACCATCTGAGGCCTGATGACAGGAGAGGCAAGTTCTGTTTCCCCATAAGTCCTGAGAGGCCCATAGTTTACGGCATGAGCATGGATGTTTGTAGATGCCTGAGAACAGAAAGAACTTAATACCTCTAGGTCAAAGTGACCCTTATTTTCATAGATTCTAAGCCTTTCCTATGCGGAAGAAGTTGAGGCCAAAGTAAAACCTTTATAACATGTGTCCTAGCCAGAATTCTGAGTTTTGGTCATCCTGGTCTCATCACTGAACCTAAATCATGACCCACAGCCATGACTCAAGTCAGGGCAGAAGGAAGGGTGAGCCAGGAAGTAGAGACAATTAAAGCTTAATTCCAAGTTATTCATTTTGGATCCATCATTGGTCTTGTTTGGAAATGTCCTTGTTGTGCCATGGGGAGACATTCAAGCCATCTTATTGGTAAATTATGTGTATTCTGAGCTCCTGGAATAAAATTTCTTGATGTTCTCTCAAAACCACATTACACCCTTAGGATTCTTCCAGCCATACTCTGCCACGTGAAATTGTAATCACCCAAGAAAAACCCCTAATAACCCCGTTTACTCTCCTGAAGAAGATCTGTTTCCAGGCGTCAAAACTGCATCTCACATAGAAAATTGGCTGTGGGTCTTCTGTATTTTGTCCAGTAGCACAGAAGCTGGGAACTCTCTGTTGCTGGAATCTGAGAATGAATGTTGAGTCCAGAACATCCATACCTCTTAAAGCACTCTCTGACTGGATTTGGCAAAACTATTCAGCATTGCCACAATGGCCACTGTCCAGAGTGCCAAATTTTGCCAGGATCCCGGCACTTGCTAGGCTAATCAACAGTCAGTGGCCGTGGGTGTAAGGTTTTGTTTGTATATTTTAACCAAAATGGTTACTATCTGGCAGCATTATGCTATGTAACAGCAGGGTCTTAACTCTTTCTCCATCTGATGAAAAAAAGATGGCCGGTGGCCAGGGGCTTCTGTGTGGGAAGGCAGCCGTGGATTGGCAGGACGGACATTGATCACTTATTAAGTCCCGATGCCTTCAAATGCACTGGAAACCCAAAGCATATTCGACAATCAGCTTTACATGAGGCAACACTGTAGTGGCTAAAAGTGAAGCACCCAGACCAAGGTCTCACCCTGGGCAGCCTTGGGATGGTTAGTAACGAAGCCTGCAGTAAAGTCAGAGGTCAGCAAACAGATATAGTCTGTCTAGTGGGTTTTTATATCAATCCGGCTAGGCCAAGAAAAAAGGTATGTAGGAGGAATAAGGTTCGTTCATTTCATCTTTTGTCCTTATATTCCTTCAAAATTATTGCCTGGAGCCTGCTGCTCATCACTTCCTTGTTCCTATCTTGTGGGTTTATATAACGGATGCAAATGTGTGAGCAGTTACCCCCAGTGGCCTACACACCCTTTGCAGGAAGACCTGTCCTAATGTACTCCCTGCATTTCCCATATCTATGCGAGAGACACAATGCAAATTCCCTGTGTGCAATGGAGGTGATGGAATCACCATACAACTTGGCTTCCCACTAAAAATCACATGTGAAAGCTTGAGAAAGCATCCCAGAAACCAAGGGCGGACTTTCTAGGCATGGCACTCGTCACATGGTACCACTGTTCTGCCCTCCCAGGACTGCATGTGAAAGGATTCTCTATGTTCCAACAACTAAAGGTTCCAGCTAGTCAACTACCCCACTCAGAAGCTTCAGGCATCCCAACAACAACCCAGCCAGCCGTGCATTACCCTCCGCTTTCGTCTCTGTCCTCCCTTCATCTTCTCATAAAGGAGTTTCTTGTTCTAGAACGGGAGAAAAGAAAACAAATGCAGAAGTATGGATCAAATTTGTGAACGTCTATTTTAAAAGCAACACTTGGTGTGTCCCCTGGATATTTACATACACATATTTTGGAAACAAAGCTAGATGAAAGGAATGTCATGTCAGAAAGATGGACCACAAGGGAAAAGCTGGTGGTTGTGCAGCTTTTAATAAAGTTCTCTGCAATGCCCTGAGGCACGTCAGTGTCATCGACAATCATATAAACAGGAAAATACAACATTCTAAAACACAAGAAGCGTTGGAAACCCATCTCCCCACTTTGAACAGCCTTTGTTTAAAACAAACAATTTTATCTCACATTAATTTTGTATCTAACTCCCTCTTTAGGAGCTGCACACAGAAACTGTTCTCCAGAAAAGTGTCTGACTATTAATAACAATCTTCTAGGTAAATAAATGAAACACTCTGACTTCTGCAACCTTTCCTCCTGTGGCTTAAGTCAGTGCACCCAGTCAAGACAATCGGAAAACCATTTGGTCTATAACATTTTTAATAGAGTGAACCTTTTAAAAACTGCCAAAAAACTTCTTGGCAGAAGGAAAGTTATGTTGGGGGAAAGAACGGGATCTGTTACCACAGTTTGTATAAGTGTTTCCACATATTGCTGTATTTCAAACACATCATGGACTTAAATGAGCTCTAGAATATCAGACACATGCTCAACAGATTTCCCTTCTATTGGGATTATAAAAGACAGACACTTAACCTGGAGGCAGAATGGGAGAAAGGGAACTGGGCGGGGGGGGAGGCTTTACTTGTGTTGTGTTTTTATTTGATTTTTAATCAGAAGCGAAATAATGTATAAAATGGTGATTCATCTTACTCTAAATAAAAATACCTTGACATTGATTAAAAAAAAAAAGGGAGACGACAGAGTGTTGGTAAGGAACAAGTTTATACAACACTGGTATCCTCTGAGATGTCTGGATAGAGCAATTTTTTTTTAATGGTAGATTTAGAAATGCAAATGCCAAATGCCAAGAATGAGCTTCATCATTTTCACGTTCATTAAAATCTACCTCACCCACAATTTACAGTGCATATCTCTTGCCCAACCTCAACTATGTGGAGAGGCTGTGCCAGGGAGGGAAGCAGCCTCCACTGCCAAAAGGCCGGTACTGGTCACAGCCCCGCTCTCATGCTCACTAGGGGAACTGATCAATTTAATATCTCTTGAAATGTTGCCATTTGCGACCACATAGATGGACCTTGAGGGTATTATGCTAAGTGAAATAAAGTCAGACGAAGGAAGACAAATGCCACATGATTTCATTCACATGTGGAATAAAACAAAACAAAACAAACTAACAAACAACAAAACAAACTCATAGAGGCAGACAACCGATTGGTGGTTACCAGAGAGGCAAGGGGGTGGATGGAGGGCAAAATGGGTAAAGGGGGTCAACTGGCTGGTCATAGGTGAAAACTAGACTTTCGGTACGCTACAGTGTATACAATGTTGAATTATGTCGTTCACATGAAACTTATATAATGTTCTAAACCAATGCTACCTCAATTAGCAAAATGTACATCTATATCAGAAGAGAGAAAATGGGGATGTGTAGATTATTCACTTGAGGACAGAGGATATCGCCGTGAGGCTCATTCCTGTGGTCTGTAGATGCCTTTCTGGAATGTAACAATTCCTGATGCACAGAGAGTGTCCGGGGAGTTCATGCCAGAGCTGGGGCAGGGGGCTGGGGAAAGGGCACGCAGAAAGAAGCTGCTTCATGTGCACCTCCACATTCAGCTGCCTGAGCAGGAGGGAGTGTGCGGAGGCACCTGAGAGTTCGTACCGTTGTGTAGGACAGCCAACCAGCCATGACAGAGTTCCACTGTGCCACCAGGATCATTTTAGTTACTCTCCTTTTGAACGCTGTGGGGCCGATTATATCCATAAGAGCCTTCATTCTAAAGGAAATGCAGAAGGTCTGGCAAGTCTTCCTGTCAAGGATGGTCCCTGTGTTTCCCTAAGAGCTAGGATTAGGATTAGCAGGTAGATGCTATCCCACCCTTGCATGAAAGTGGCCAGGGTATTCCAGATTAGCCCTGCTTTATATGGATTTAAAGGCAAGGATTGGCAGGCATAGTGCAGGTAAAAGAAGTATACAAAACGAATGAGAAGAAACCAGGCCCCTCTCCTGACACCCGTTCCTTGTTGATGGGTGAGGAGGGAGCAGTGGGGAGCCTGTTTCCCATGTGAGTAGCAGGTTCGAGTTCATAAAAAGGGCTTTCCATTGTGCCATCAAGATTTTGGACAACTGCCCAGATGTTGGTTTCAAATTCCATTCCTAAATGGAACCAGGGAGGCTTCTTGGAGAAATGTCTGTTTGCAGGACTAAGGCAGGGGAAGCAGAAGGATGAATGAAGTTGGAATATCTAATTGAGCCACAAAGTTAAGGCAGTGCTCAGAAAGTGATGGGACATGTCAAAAAGAAAGAAAAGCCAGCTTGCAGAGACTCCCACTGGCTAAACCTAGGACATTTTGAACAGCAAAATAAATAATACCAGGTATCAACAAATCCATACCGATGTCACACAGATAAACACAATTTAGTATATGCGCTGTTGAAGCGAGCACAATACACACAATTTAAATAAATAAATACAGCAAGCAGGGGAAACTCTTGCTTAGGGCAGAATGCCGACCAATAAATGCATAAAGACTACTAGAGTAAGAAAATCACCATTAAAATGACCATAGCTATAATTGATTCTGGCGAGTATCATCAATGGATACTAAAACTGTTGGTTAAAATTTTAACACGGACAGAGCATTTAGACAGTCTCAAAGTATCTCCCTGCAGATCAATTATTAATTTCAAAAGCAAAAATGGTAATTTTACCCTGGAGAAAACTGGCAGACATGACTTTAACCACGTCGCCAGCAATTCTGGGACCAACTGGCACTGCGTGCCTCCTGATACGCAACGCTAAGAACATATCAGAAAAGTGTCACTCAAGTCTAATCGCATAGAAACATGAGACAAGCGCCAACTGCAGAGCACTGGATCCTTCAGACATGTTGAGGTCAGGAAACGCGAAGAAAAGCAGAGACAGGGTTCCTGTCTCTTCTTTTTCACCTGGCTCAGGCTCTCACCATGACCCACGGCTTCCGTTTCAGGAAGAGCCTCTACCTGCCCAAGGTGCTGATGAAAAGATGTGATATGCACTTAGAAGGGAGAAATATTGGCTTTCAAGACAACTTTTTCCTGTAACACTCAGAGATGAACATGTGAAGGAAGGAGGTGACTGACATCTAGTAGCCACCCTTTGGTCACAGCCACTCAGTGCTGTGCGTTATACATTGTCTCAAAGGTAACCAGGCCTGGATAGGACTCAATAGGACTGCTGGACAGGACACATTCTGAGCGATGAGCCATGAAGAGATAGGAATTTCTCCAGTTTTTAAAGAACTCCTGGAGTCAGATGGTCTGGTTCAAATCCCACCTCTGGCAATCATCAGCTCTGCTGTGTTGGGCAGCCTATTCAACTCTCTAAGCCTGTATTGTCTCATCTGTAAAAGGAGAGTGATAGGGGTGGCAGATTGAATGAGATAATTCATGTGAAGTATTTAGCATAGTGTCTGGTACATAGTATGTGCTCAATAAATATGACTATCTATTAATGCATTATAAAATACAATTACTGCTCATCTTTATATTGCCTTCACCTAACACAGGCCTGAAAGACATAAGATGTGCATTTAATAAATGTGTCTTGATGAATTAACAGAGATACAAATGTAGGAAACAAGGCAGACACTGATATTTATATGTGAATCTGCTAAAGAAAGACCCAGCTCAGCTTCAGCTAATGTCAAAAACAGGGAAAGATTATTAGCAAATAAGGAATCAGGGTCTTACATGCAGTTTCATGTGAAAGATAATCTCTTTGTTAACTTAAAGGATGGTTGAGCTTAAGACAAGCTTGAGGCCATCATTCTATATAAATACTGAGGAAGACTTATGGACCCCAGCTTAGAAAAGCAAGACATACTCAGTTCACACTTCCATGTGAAGCTCAAGCAAACCATATTTTACTGCTAGGTGGTAATGAGAAAATAAATGAAGGAAACTTAAGTTGAAACAAACCCATAATTATAGATAGTAAAAGGTGTGCAAACATTGGTTCTTGGTCCCTGATGCTGTAATAGTACGCCCCTTTTACATTCAGTCCTACTCTTGAGCTCTGACACAGATAAAGAAGGGGAATGACTGGGAAAACAAATCAGTATTCAGAGAACGAAGAGAACGAAGGATGGTAGTTGGCCTCCTACTGGAGTGCTGAGAGTGAGTGGAACTTCGTGAGAGAAATCTTTCAAGCTTTTCAAGAAGAGGCAAGGAAAGTTGGCAAGAGAGAAGTTTCCATCTCTCCTGCTTCCCCAGTTGGGAACTCTGCCCTCACTCAAACTGTTCTCAGCCTCCCTCTTGCTTTCTTTAGCTCTTGTCTAGCCAACCAGTTACGCAGGTACCTTCTCCCCTTAGACCTGCATGCTGGCCTTTTTAGCACCTTCGACTTCCTCAGTGGCTGTTGTGCAACTGGCCATGCGAGTTCTCAGTCCTGGATCTTCTTCTACACTTCCCTTCCATCTTTCCTACTGCAGTACTTGCACCTGGGGCTCATGGTGTAGCTAGAACATGAAGCTGAACAGTGCTAAGTCGGGTTTTCTTTTCATGCAGTTCTTCTCAAGCAGAAGACTAAGCAATTTGAGAACCAGTGCTCTGTCTTGATGACCATTGCCTGTTGAGTACCGAGCATAGTGCCTGAAACGAAGCGAGCTCCATGTCTTCTGTTTGGTGTTTGTTGAACCTGCCCCTTGCTTCTGTCAGGCAATACTTCGCCCGCCTCTGTGCTCCTCCCCAGTGCTCCTGCGTGATCTCCTACCCTCTCCTCCCTCTCTCCACTCCCTCCTTTCTCTCCCACCTCCCTCTCCTCTTCCTGCCTTTCTTTTTAAGATTCCTTCGGAGGAAAAGTTCATACCATCCACTTCATATAAACCTGACATCTCTTCTTTCCTCCTTGTGCTATATTTATGCCATATACCAATTCTAGTCAGTTCTCCGGCCTCCTCCAGAGTGTCTTAGATTCTCATAATGTTGGTGAGATCCACTTGAATTCACTATGTCCACAGACTTCATAACTGGAATTACTTCCCGTATTTTTTCCTGCCTTTAGTTCCTTCTCTATTACACCACCAGAATAACTTCTTTTATAGGAGCCTTTCATAATTTCAGACTCTTATCCAAGCACCTACAGATGTCTGCCTATTTAATTCAACATGTTCAAACTCTACTAGTAGGCTTCAAAACAGCTCCACAAGCCAATTCTCCTGAACAGTACTGCTTGTGAAAAAGAAGAGAAATAGAATAATGCACAGTAGAGGAAGCAAATTCACTTAAGGGGTGTCGTTGCTTTGCTGTTTTAAGACAGGAAATGTGTGCACGTTGGGAGTTGCATGTCAGTCAACTCAGTGCAATGTTAAAGCAAGATGATGAAAAACTGAAAATGGTCATTAGTGAGGCAGGACAGCGCTTTCTTTCCACAACAGTGTAAAAGGAAGGGAGAGAACTCAGTGCTGAGACTACAATATTCCCAGTAAAGTAGGAAGCAAGGTCAGCTGCCAGTAATGAGCTGGGAAGGGATCGATAGCTTTAGAAGGGCTTAGGCAGTTAGGCATATCTGCTCATTCACTCATTCCACAGATATATTAACTACCTACTGATATGTGAATTAACACACAGAAAGATTTCTCTTTCCAAGAGTGTACTTTTCCACTTTCCTCACATGGCTTTAGCATTTGGTTACATAGGCCCAACCACAGGGACCTACACACATCCTCATTCAAATGTGATCTTATTTGACTCATTGTTCCAGCCTGTTAAGATCATCTTGAATCCCAGCTCTGTCACTCAGTGCTATCGCTTCCAACTTTGTGTCATCCTTTGAGAATCTGCTAAGTACATGTCCTAAGTTTTTTATTACAAACATTTATAAAAATGTGGACCTGCAGGACACCATGTGAAATCTCTCTCCCTATTGACACGGACTCTTGAATAAGCTCCCTTTTGGTGTTGTTCTCTTGCCTGGGATATGTCTCTCCACTTTTTCCAATAGGAGATCATGAAAGATCTCATCAAATGTTTTGCTGAAGTCCAAATGGACCATGCTCACTTCATTTCCCTCACAAGCTGACAAGTAAGGGAATAATGCTGGCAAGTGGAATACAATTAGTCTGACAAAATGTGTTTTTAGCAAACCTGTGCCATGCTTTCTCTTTCCAAGTGCTTAGAAAGAATTTCCTTAACTGGCAATTATAGATTCTTGCCTGGTATTGACAGCAAGCTCACTGCTACACATTTTGGAATTTGTCTTCTCTTTCTACAACACAGAATTACATGCATCTGTTTCTAAGCTTCTGGCATTGTTTTTCCTTAGTTCTGCAGAGGTCATCTCCCTCAGTCTAGAGATAACATCTGCAAATTTTCTCAGTATCCTTTCATTTTAAAAAAAGTCACATACTTCTATAAGAGCTGTGTGAAACACTAGTGAGACTTTAGGATGTGTTACGACCCAGATTGGAGTAGAAGTCTCTGGAGACTATAACTGATGAGATCGGTTCAGGTCATCGACTCTTCAGATGGGCAGGTATATTGTACCCTAGACATACGATCGTGGTCTGGAATGGTAATTACACAAAGTTCCTTTCAACCGGAGATTTCTGAAAAATCAGTCTTCATAATTCTTTCTTCTCTCTCCCCACCCATATTGCTCATCTCTGCCATTTCTGCCATCAGTACACTTCAGAGCACCAGAGTATAAAATCTACTGGTAACCAAGATTGGACTTACCCACTTGCCCAAGCCTGGGTAGTCATGTTCTGGATCATAAAGGTGCTGGTGCAGCTGGAATTCTCGACTGAACTCTGCTGTGTCAGGGGTGTTTTCGAGACATCCATCATCTACTGCAAACAGCAAAAGGTTATTGAGGAACGGCCAAGGCACTTATCATTATTCTAAGAGTTAATTTATTAAAGACAACTAGACACCCAAAGGTCAGATTCTATTCACATCAGTCATTTTCCCTATGGGATTTGTTCATCTCAAACTTTTACTCTTTCTCCTACCTGTGACTGGTTGGCTGAGACTGGTTGGCTACCTACCAAACCCACTTCCTTTTCTCCCTCTGCACACAGCCAATTTCCCAGCCTTGCTTTGCAATCAGGTGATATTATATGCCTGAGTTTGGGCCAATGGGGTGTGGGCAGAAGTGATGTATTCCACTTCCAGGCCTGGCCCATAAAAACCTCCTATATGATCCTCATTCCCTGCTTACCCACCCCACCACCCCAGCCTCATTGTTCTTCTTGCCACCAGGGCAACTGTGGATGTCAAGTGCAAAGATGAAAGATGGCAGCCAGAGTTCCTGAACCTTTCATCCTCACCACACCCTCACCTACCTCTGGCAGGACTTCATACAAGTGAGAAACTCCTACTGTGTTAAGACACGATAATTTTTTATCTGTTATAACAAGTATTTCCTTAACTAATATACCTCCATTCCACATGACTCACTTTGTTTTCTCTTGGGTGAGCTCTTTAGAAATAATTTCAGCTTCTTGGAAAAAATACATTATACAAGAACAACAGCAATCACTAGACAATACTTGATGCTGTGTGTTACAGTGATAACAGGGTAAACTTTGAAGGCAAGTAGACCAGAACTCACGTTTCAAATCCTGGCTCATAAGTGATAGATGGGTTTCATGCCTTGCAAAGGTTAACTTAGTCTCTCTAAGTCCATTTACTCCTCCACAAGGTGGGAATAATCACATATCTACCTTATAGGGCTGCGATGAGAAATAGACATGATCATATACAGAGCATCTGGCACATAATAGGTTTGCTATAGGTTTGCTTTAGTTCTCTTCCCACTGTCTGTTTTAAAGGACAGTTTGTACTATTACTGCTCTTTGAAATAAAACATGTCTTCCATTCAAAGCCAAGGAAGGTTATCCCTCTTGGCAGATGCTGTCATCTATGCCCTACCATTACTAGACATGATGCTCTGAAAATGAGTCATTTTTTTGCTGTCTCGAATGTGCTTTAGACAACAGCTTTAAAAGTGGGAAGGTCAGGGGCAGCTGGATGGCTCAGTTAGAGCGTGAGCTCTTAACAACAAGGTTGCCAGTTCAATTCCCGCATGGGATGGTGGGCTGCGCCCCCTGCAACTAAAAACTGAAAATGGTGACTGGACTTGGAGCTGAGCTGCACCCTCCACAACTAGATTGAAGGACAACCACTTGACTTGGAGCTGACGGGCCCTGGAGAAACATACTGTTCCCCAATATTCCCCATTAAAAATTAAAAAAAAAAAAGGCGGGGGAGATCAGACAAGGAATGGAGAATTTTGTGCAGGGCTAGGGGGAAGAAAGAATCTCTTTTCAAAGGGATAAGGGAGCATCAAAGTCCATGCTAAAAGGGGTCTAATACAATCAGCCAAGTAGTTTAGTCTCTTGAGACTGCTCTGAGGCCTTCCAGCAGCTTAGGCATTCAGTTTCTTGGCTCTTAGCAGCATGAAGTTCATGGGGAAGTTACTGGCATTCTGAACAAGTCCCTAATGTGGCTCTACTGTGGCTCCCCACTTTTTACTGAACTATTTATCTAACTTTTTCATCCACAGCAATTAAGATGTAGGAAAGGGAGAGCAAATCATGAGAGTTCTGGCAGTCTCCATATGGTAGCTTTACAAGCTTTTCATAATTGCTTCTCTGAGAGGTAGAGATAAAAGCCCTGCTCCGGGAATCAAAGGTATCTTAGGTTTGAAAAATGTGCCCTGGAATTCACATCCTTTCCCCGAGGATGGACTCTCTGAGTTCCGATGCTCTATCCAGGGTGAGTGGGCCATGATTCAGAGGAAAACATGGCATAGGAGGGGAAATTAAGATTTTGTTCTTAGATTGCTCCACTGTGGTATCATGATTCTCAGTGAGGGTACCTGAAGTAATTTCTTACAAATAATGGCCACATCTACCAAGTGATTTCCTGTTTAGAATGCAAATTATGGTCAAACAAAGACTGAGAAACATGTTAGCTTTATGGAAAGATAGTAAAGGAAATGGCAGATCGTCTGTGACAAGAAAGGGTCTGGGAGTTGGGTTTCTATCCAACTCTATCAGCCCACCTGTCTCAGAGCTCCTAAGTGCTTCATTACATAGATTGGTATCTGTCTTTTGGGGGGATAAGCCAGAGCTACATTGTATGTGTTTTACAGGCACTGACTATGTCCTCATTTCACAGATGAAGAGGCAGAGGCCCAGGGAAGTAAAGTGACTACTGATTGTGGTGAAGCCTAGAACTCAGCTCTCTTGGTTCCAAGTCTGATTCTCTTTCCATTCTCCTGCAACAGTGGTTCTCAGACTTGAGTATGCACCAGAACCATGTGGAAGGCAGATTAAAATACAGATTGCTGGGTCCTACTCGCAGAGTTTCTGATTCAATAGGTCTAGGGTAGGGGCTCAAAGTTTGCATTCCCAACAAGTTTCTAGGTAATGCTGATGTGGCTGGTCCCTGAAATGACACTTTCTGAACCACTGCACTATATTATATCTAATCCGTTTAATCAAATCCTCGTGCAGGCTGTTGGTCTCCAGACTCTGAATTGGTCTTTCTTCCTACCCACCCAATGCTCTCCAAGCAAGTAAAGTGTGGCTGAAGGGATTGGCTCCATGCAGTAACTCAGGCTTTCCTGTAGCCCAGGGCCAGCATCCCCACATTGGCTTGTTCCATCTCAGGATGGAGGCTCTGTGCCCCATGAAACACAGACACCTCACCCTAAATAAAATGAGAAGTATCTCTCAGAGACAGTCACTTCCAGAGAGAGCCTGCACTTTGTTTAAGAAAAGCTGAGGGGCCAATGCTGTCAAAATTTTCAGAGCAAGGCAATTTGTCATGGCAGCTGAGTGCAGACCTGAATCAGATGGACCTGAGTTTGAGTCTTGGCTCAGCTACTTGCTGAGCCAATAAGATAACACAGATAACCTTAGGCATGTCACTTTCTAAGCTCTAGTTTCCATCTCTGTAAAGTAAGGATCATAAGTACCAGCTATTATTATTATTATTATTATTATTATTATTATTAGGCTACGGGGAAAGATTACTCTGGTGCTAAAAGTTAGCAAGGGCCCAAGGAGAGAGATGCATTATTTGCTAGTGGCAAAGCTAAGTATAATCAGGATGCCATGTAATGATCCTTATTCTGTGCTGGGTACTGTGCCAAGTCCTTAACATGGATAATTTATTTTCCACAACTACCACTTTGCAAATGTGGAAACTGAGGTGCAAAGTGGTTAATTAACGTGTTTAAGGTCACATATCTTGAACTTGGTTTTAATTCAAGTAGTCCGAATCAAGGGCCACTATTCTTAGCCACTCAGGTAAGCAGCTCAAAGCCCAACGTAAGTGTGGCCCACTCACCATTCAGTCTCTTTGGCGTTAGGGAGTAGGAAAGTGGAAAGGATACACAAGGAGCGAGGTAAGTTTCCACCTTCTACTTTAGCCAACTTCTTACCCTCACTCTCATGCCACCTCCCGGCCTCCAGACAAATATTTCAGGGTAGATGTTAACTGGTTAAGACAGTTGAAATGTTGAGTGTCAAGGGAAGTAAGGAAAACAAATGGGCATGGGTAATCCACAAACCAAATAATCAGTACCAAAGACTCTAAAAATAGGCAGTTGTGGCAAAGGAGAGGCCAAAAAAAACAAAAACAAAACAACCCTCCCTTTTTATATATAGAATAGCAAGTGCAGAAAAGACCATCAATTCCCGAAGAGGGAGAGAGACAGAAGGTCAAGCCTTGGCAAGGGAGTCTGAAGTGCGTGCATCTGAATGCCAGAACGCACCAAGGATTCTAGAATAAATTACCCTTGCCAATCTACTTACAAACACATAGGGGCTCATCGGACTAGAAATACTATTTCTAGTCCAAATATTTGTGGCTGATGTTCAAATGTTTAATTCCCTCCGAAAGCCTCTAGCATCCTCAAGAACCCAAGGGCATGTGCGTTACCTGTTTTCCCAACTGGACAAGGGTTTGGAGGGTCTGGGTAACCCTGATCCTCACTGAAGTCCTTGGGAATGTTGTCACCAGTCAGCTCTGCCACGATGTTGGGGATGTTCCCAAAAGGACCCAAGTGCTGCAGGCCTTCATGAGCTCCACCTGCCAGAGAATCACAAGTAGTTCATGTCAGTGCAACTCATGTCAACTAATATTTATTCCGGCATTCTGTGCTCTATGCTGTGGGAAAGAAAAAGAATCAAACAATTCCCTGTATTCTTTAATTACTCGTGTATCATTTCCATCCAAAGCACATTATATACATGCTATCATAAAAATGTCAATACAGCATTATGGGAGCATAGAAAAGGGAGAGTTTCGTTTGGTTGATATAGGATGGGGAGGGTTTCTTGGACCAGTGAGAACTTGAGTGGTACTGATACAAATGGGTAGGGCTTTGGAAGCTGGGCATGGAGCTTGGGGGCTGGGAGAGGGAGAGGTGGGGAAGAGAAAGGGAGGCAACTGGCATCCAGGTATGAGAACAGGCTGACTGACAACATATAAACTAAAAAAAGGTACGTGCAAGTCACTATCTTCCTGCCATTCTAGATTAATCACTTAAAATTTGGTATATTTACTTCAATCTTCTCTCCTCTGCATATCTTTTTATATATAAATGTTCATTTATTTTTCACTTAAAACATAAGCCACAATGTGGCTGCATGGTCTCCATCCCCATAATTACAAATGGCTATGTAGTTTTCTATTCAGTGGTTCTATCATGGCATATTAATCATTGCCCTATATGGGAAATTTAATGTTTCCCAATTTACTCTTAGGCATTTGATTTTTTCCATGTTTTGGTTTAATTCTCCTCTGGATGGATTTCCATAAGTCAAATTACTGGGTCAAAGGCTACAAATATTTTTATGGCCCTTTATATTATACTGCCACACTGTTCTCCAGAAAGGAGCTACCAGTTTATAAAGTATCGTCAACAAAATATGAGAATGCCACTTTTACAACATCCTTACCAGCACTGGGTTTTATAAAAATAATTTTTGTTTTCCTTGATAATTTAAAAGGCTTTCAGAAAAATTACTGTTTTATTTTGAATGTCCTTGATTACCAGGTCAGTCAAATATTTTTTCATGTATTTACTTACTAGTTTTAATTTCTTTCTTGTGAGTTGTCTGTTTATGCTCTTGGAATTTTTATGTTTCTATTATAAATTTGTGTGCACATTTTCATAATAAAGATATCAGGTCTTTGGATGTCATAGTTCCGGCAAATATTTTCCCATGTTTTCTGACTCTGATTTCTGGATATTATTATAATATTTTGTTAACATAAGTTTTTAATATTTATGTAGTCAGATTTATTGCTGTTATTCTCCTTTGTAATTTCTTCTCATCCTTCTAAGCTTACAAAATTGTTGTCCCTTCAGAAGTACTACCAAATATTTGGATATTTCTTTTAGTTTTCCTATTTTTTAAAATTAACTCTTTAATCCATATGCTCTGTTTTAGTGCATATAAAAATAGGTAACCAATTATCCCACCAGAATTTGTTAAGTAGTTCTATATTTCCCCACTTCATTCCTTCAACAAATGTTTAAGTGGCCCATACATATCAAAACCTGCTCTGAGTATCAAGGCATAGCAGTAAGAACAACTTACACTGTGTAACTTGCTCTACTTATCTATACAAATGCACATCACTTTCTGCACTCTTTCTTTTCTTGTACCCTTAATATCCTACAAGGTACAGGAAGCTTACTTTTCCAGCAGTAGAGCAGACCATTTCTTGGAATGAATTCCTGTTCACTAACTTTACTGGGACACAGAGGCTCCACACTCTCAGCTCCCTTAACGCACAATCACCCTGTACATGAAACTATACACAAAGGGCCAAATCAAAATCAAAAGGTGTGCATGAAATTAGAACTAAAATCAGGCTACAATAACTCCATACTTGCACCTCCACGAGAAGGATGGTCTTGCCAATCGGTCATATTATTCAAGTCCCGCAGCTGGATAAGACTCCCTTTAATGTATTCAGTAAATCATGTTAATATATTCAGTAAAATCATGGCTAGATCTTAGAGTCCTTGGAATCATATTGTCTCTTCGAAGTGACTTTGTGCCACTCTGTCTTAATTTATTATGTATGGTTGAAGTTTATCCTTTAAAGGATAATCTTACCTACTTTAATTCCCATTTCCTCTAACCCCCAAATATAGACAGTACCAAGTGGCTGGGTTCTTTTGTTTACATTTATATTGTTATACTTCTCTGCTTTGTGATGGGTATGAGTAGCCTGCAAAATTTCTGCATTTAAAAAAAGGTATTTTTGTAAATTTTCCAAGTGAATATTTAAAATGGGATGTATTTTTATATAGTCCATAAATGTCTAAATATAACCAATTATTCAACATTCTTAATTATATTAGTTTATGTCTTTATTCATATATTGTTTAAATTATCATAATCTGATGACTATAGTTAAAGTATACCAACATCTATCAATAAGTATCTACCAAAATACACTTATCTACCAATAATTGTCTGTCAATCTCTTTTATTTCTTACTGTTTTCACTTTAGCATGTTGATGCTATGCTAGTTGGCATGTCCCAGAGTATAAATTCTTCATTTTGATTGTGTTATTAATGCATTAAGTAAAAACTGATAAATTGTATTTTGTTCCAGATGTCTTCTGTTGGCACTACACTCTCATTCTGATGTTTTGTGTTTGGTAAATCTTTGACCATCTTTTTATTTTTAACTTTTCTGTATCTTTCTGATGGTTTGCCCAATTCATACTGTGGTGGCTGCTTTCAGAGACATTCTGGAGATTCATATTTATTATCCCACGTTAACCCAAGACCTGCAAAAGGTAAAAGAGACAGATCAGTACGTGTGGTATTGATATATTTGAAGCTTTGTACAGTCTTGGCAAAATAACCACCCCTGTGCTTGCTATAGGGCACGCTCTCTGGTGTGTCAATACATGCCTCAACTTTTGAAAGCACCCTAGTCTTAAGTGCCAGGAATTATCCAACTTGGCTCAAAGGAGAATGCATGTCTTAATGCTCCATTAGTAATTAATGAAGGAAGCAAACACAGTTTCCTTTATGGAAGGCCTGCCAAGGCTCTGTTTACCTCTATGCACCAGTGCCATTAAAATGAATGCAGCACTTGTTAGGAAGCAACAGATGTTTAGCACCAGGCAGATACATTATAACATAGGCTCTTTAAAAACTACATTTTATGACATCAAATCAAGAAACACTCACTGAGGTAGGAACTGTGGGAGACATGTAGAAGCAACAAATACTATCCTTGGCTCTCCAGGAGGTTGAATTTTTTAGACAAGGAAAACAACCATGTATAGAAAATAATTTGATAATTATAATGAATTGATAAGTTCATTATCAATTATATATCAGAAAATGACATAGTTGAGTATACAACCAAATGCTACTTATCTGATTCTGTATAATGTTTAGGTTATACTTATCTATTACACCTGAAGCCAAGTCAATCAAAATGTTAAGATGCTGTGGATGTTATTTAGTCCTTTTGTCCAAGTCTCAACCAAACACATATTTTTAAATCATCAATCATTCTGTCAGTTAAAAAAAGTATGTATTGGGCATATATCAAGACCTGTACTAAGTGCTAGAGGGTCAATAATGGACCGGATAAATGTGAGCCCTGCTCTCATAGAGTTTATAGTCTATAAGAGATACAAAAAAAAAAAATGGGGAGTTGTGATGCACCTATAATGGAACGGGAATGCAGCAAGATATCACTGGTATGTAGAGAAGACATATCTAACCCAGATCTAGGACAGGGAGGACTTCCTGCAAGAAGTAACATACTGATGATCATGTTAAGTGCTTAGAAGATCTAATTGTGAAAGATGTGGTTCTTGCTCTCTAGTTGGTTCTTCATTCTCATCGGTTATTTAAGGCTAAAGCTATAAGCCAATGGTATGTGATAAGATGTATTTCCCAATAAAATTCATTATGGTATAGACAAAAATGATGTAGAAAGTCAGGGAGCAAGGAACTTGCCAGAGAAACTTCCATGGAAGAGGTGACACTTGAATTGAATCATGAAAAACAGAATCCATCCTTACTGGTGGCAAAGGAAAAACCACAAGTCAAGGTACAGAGGTAGGTGTGAGCACGGGATATTTGAGCATCACTGATGAGCACTGTTGAGGAAGGGAGGAGCTGAACGGGGGGGGGAGGGACGTGGGGGGAGGGGGGAACAATGCCAAGCAGAGAAAGTATGAATTTATAGCATGATAAACAGCAACCAAAGCTTTCAGGGCAGGAGAGCCATGTAATTAATAATCGGATGCTGCGTAGAATATTCATTTGCAACAGTTTAAAGTCCTTGTTCCCACCTAGGGGTGCACATCAGAATCACTTGGGGAATTTGTGTTTGTTTTTTTCAATCCCGATGACTACCAAATCCACTTATCCAGAACCATCCAAGTGGTTCTGAATAAGAACCACTTATTCAGAAGTGGTTCTTCTGAAGACCACTATACAAAGGTAGATGGAAGGAGAGTTCAGAAGGCCTGCTGTAAGGCTATCGCTGAAACTCAACGGTAAAGAGACAGGATTGGGGTTAGACTGGCCAGAACACGAGCAGAAAAATGAGAGATTTCAAATAATGCATAAGGGCAAAATAAGCCAAGCGTGCATGAGGTTTCCAACATTTAGAGGCTCCTTGATTTGGGAAAATAATGCCATGGGTAAAGACAAGACCTGTCATTACAGCTTAAAAATTATTTCAGGCAATTAATTAATGCTACCCTGTGAGGATGCTTTATTTATCTGTTTCCATCACAGCCACATCACTCCACAAACGTCTCTAGAATAAATAGATAATATCGAATTCTTGCCAAATAAGTTTTAAGCCCAGTTTTGTTTATATAAACTTGCTTTATATAATAGGTTTGGTACCCTACAGCTATTTATTTCCAAGCAGCTGGAGCAAAAATTAACATAAGACCTAGTATTATATTATATTATATTATATTATATTATATTACATTACATTACATTATATTATATTATATTACA
The DNA here is from genome assembly GCF_964194185.1 of Rhinolophus hipposideros. Taxonomy (NCBI): domain Eukaryota; kingdom Metazoa; phylum Chordata; class Mammalia; order Chiroptera; family Rhinolophidae; genus Rhinolophus; species Rhinolophus hipposideros. The sequence continues at coordinate 32,737,736 of NC_138051.1, forward strand.
TTGATACCTAGAAATCGAATTATTGTAGGTTTTCTGTGCATTGCTTGGCAGTAAGTTGTCAATCAATTGTCATGATCTGAAGCAACAGAGGGCAGGGAGTGAGGAAGAAATAGGAGACCTGGCTTGGTGTGATCTGGGCCAGGGCCCTAAAATCTTTTTGGCATGCGCTGGAACACTCCCTAAAAGTCTTCTGAGGCTCTTTTCCACATTTGGGGGTGGATTTCTTCAACAACTTTCAGTTTTTTTCTATGTTCCCATCCCCTGCTTTGTGCCTGGATTCGCCCTCCTCTCTGTGACGATTCAGCTGGGTAGTTGATCTTGGTTTCAGTTGGCTATCTGGTCAACCTCAGCTTCATGCTTTCCCACTTATAGACTTGTCTGGTTTCAACATGGCAGCTTACAGCAAGACTCCTGAGGATTAACAGCTGGCGTCCAATACCTCCAATACTCATTTATCCAGAAAAGGGCACTAACTTTTCTGGTTAATTAAAAACTTTTGGTTTCAAATCCATTTTCCTGCTTTGGTGACTTTGAAGATAAATTGCCAGGATATAGTGAATGAAAATATAAAATTGAATACATACTGACCCCCAATTTTTACCTAGCTCTGAACAGTCATGGGCCTTTTATTATATTGATTGGGGTTTTTAGTTGTTTAGTTGTAGAATAAATCTCTGGTATCACACCTTATCTCAATGTCATTTGACTCTCCTAAGTATTGCATAAAAAACAAAATCTGTGTGAACTGAGCTTTCCAATTATAGAAATATCACACTTATTTCTTTACTGGAGAATGTGGTTTTCCGTATACCGTGTTTCCCTGAAAATAGGACCTAGCCGGACAATCAGATCTGATGCATCTTTTGGAGCAAAAATTAATATAAGACCCTGTATTATATTATATTATATTATATTATATTATATTATATTATATTATTATGTTATATCATATTGTAGACTGGGTATTATATTGTACTATATTATATTGTATTATACTGGTATTATACCAGTATCATATTAGATTATATTACATTATATTATATTATAGACTCAGTCTTATATTATATTTATATAAGACCCGGTCTTATATCTATATAAGACCCGGTCTTATATTATAGTAAAATAAGACTGGGTCTTATGTTAATTTTTGCTCCAAAAGACGCATTAGAGCTGATTGTCCGGCTAGGTCCTATTTTCAGGGAAACAGTAGTATCCAGATTACTGATGCATTCCCTTAAACATCAATATTCATTTATTTCACCACATTAAAGGAAATTTTTCACTGTGAATTTTAGGTAAACAGCAGCTTTGGAAAAATGACTTTACTTCTTGATAGAGTTGTAGTAGTGTGTTCTCAGAGCTATAACTAGATTAAAAGGTCCCAGCTGCTATAGCTTTTACAGTTCTTTGTCTTCTCCTCCCTTGTAAGCTAGTAATCCTAGTCATCCCAAATCTTTTTCTTAATGAAGTATAGCACATAAATAAATAAACTGAGAGCGGGCCTAGGCTCTTCCAATTTGCTTTGCCACACACACACACACACACACACACACACACACACACACACACACACGAATCACGTGGGGATTCAAAATGCAGATTCTGAGTCAAGAGGTGAGGGGTGGGGCCTGAGACTCTGCATTCCTAACGAGTTCCCAGGGAATGCTGATGCTGTTGGCTCATGAATTACACTATCAGTAGCAAGGGGTTGGAACATGAGAGAGCCAGACTTACTCAAATTATATAGAAAATAAGATTAAATTAGCTCTGAGAGGGAGAGACCTCACAGTGACTATCTCGGTTCATGGAGTTTGTGACATCCAGTGTGGCTGCTGAGAGGGCTTTTGAAAAGTCACTTGAGGTTTCAGATAAGGGCGCTGTAGCTACAGTTAAAGTCCTTTCACTTAAGGTTTCACTCTAATTAAAGAGGCACTGCCTCACTTTTCAAAAGAAAAGGACTCCCCAGCACCCTTTCTCCTTCAAACGAATTCCGTGGGAATCGGAGGTGAATATCTCTCTCTTGAAGGTAAGGTCTCACAGTCCCAGTGATGTTCTTTAGAATGAGGCAAGAGCCCCTCCTGGCTGGGGCTGGTGGAGACAGTTTAGATAGACGTCAAGATTGGTTGGAAATGAAAATAAATGAGGACCTGCACCACTCTGCCACCTTTGTGTAACATTATGGTTTCAGTAGTTTCAAAGTCCTTTTACATCCTTATTAAAAACATTTTAACAGGTCAGTAGGACAAGAATTACTACTCACAATTAGAAGTGAGAAAGTGAGTCTTGGGAGAGAGTTCCTTGCCTAAAGCCTCAAAGCCAGTTGGTGCTACTTAGAAGCTGGGGCTCCCAGCACTGCTTCCCCTCCCTGATGGCACCAGAAGCGCCCCCCATGGGGCCGTATGGAGCCTAGTCAAATCCTTCACAGTGGATTTCCTTCTTCCAAAGATCAGATTAACTCTAGCTCCAGAGCATAATGGGCAGAATGACCTGTCAGAATAATAGGGGCCTCTCCTATTTTCTCACTCACTCTGAAGATCCAAAATGTCAGTGACTGGGGGGGTGGGGGGGTGGAAACTTCCCAGTCTAGCCAGGCACCCATGGGATGGGAAAGACGCTGAGATGGGGAGCCAGCTGCGGTCCTCGCGTCTGCGTGCCAGCCTCGTGCCGGGTTTAGAGCATCCAGACGCAGCTCCTGCCCAGCAGTCTCTGCCTTACAATTAGGTAACACCCTGACAAGCTCGCAGCCAGCAGTCTCATCCATCCTCCCCCCCACCCCCAGCCCAGCCCCACGCTGGGGCTGCCCATGGAACCACGTAACTGGGCATCGGTGCTGGGCAATAAAGGATAATTGTGGCGGGGCAGCCTGGTGCCAAGGAGCCAGTCACCCTGCTCATAAAAACGGAGTTCCATGAGGAGAATCTGGCAGGGAGTGGGCACACTCTCCTGAATACCAGCCATTCAGCTGAAGGGAATGGATCCAGCAGTTTTCACTTATGTTACCACAAACAGCAGACGCTAAAAATACACTGTGGTCCCCGCGGCCTTCATTCCTCCGGCACGTCTCGATACATCATTTATGAACCAAGGACGAGTTTTTCTTTTGTTAATGGTCTGGGAGACTGAAATAATCAGATAGGTTATTCCAACGAACGCTACCCTCCTTTGGTGTTTCCCCTCAGAGTCCTGACAGACAGCTGAAAGGGCAAAGGAGAGAGCACCTGAGGAAACAAGGAAAGAAAGTGGGACGATGGAAAAAGATGCCCTGCCGAAGCTAAGAGGAGGGGAGACTAACAGGGGACAGATGAGGTGTCTGACTTCTCCTTCTCAATTATTCTCAACGAAATAATTAATACTGGGACTCATTTGTTTCAGGAACAGGCAACCCCTATTCCCACCCAGGCAGCATAATCTCTCTCTCTCAAGGATTTACTGTCCAGTTACAGGGCGCAAAACATATCCACATCAACACATATCTGATGCACATGCCAGTTCAGTGGAAGAGACCATTAGCACTATGCAGACAGAGAAATATGTGTCCTAGAATGAGAAAATGAGTATATGGTCACTTACAATCAGAGATGGATGTTATGGCCTCAACCCTTCTCCTCCCTAGTAACAGAATTTAGTTGTAGCTGTTTAGAATTGTGAGGACTTATGTTGCAATATCCACATTCTCTAAACCCATGACAAGTGACCCCAAAGCACAGAGCATTTGGTAATTGAAAAAAACAAAGGAATGATTCTATCTATGCTGAATTGGCTTATTCATTGATTTGCCCCAGGACAGGGGGCTGGTCCAGGCACTTTGCTAGAGCCATCCTAACGCTAACTAACGCTCAGAGACCCGCACCAGGACCTCCCCACACACCCGCCCGCATCAGCAGCAAACACACCGCACTTAGCTGGCTCCTTCCTATACGTGCAGGAGAGATCTGAATTGAGTCTGCTGGCAGAGAAGCAAAGTGAAACTCATTGTTCAGATATTTTGTCTTGAAAGGCATTTGTTTTCATTCCTTTTCTTTCTTCTGCTGCCCCTCTCATACTAGGATCTGAAGCACTCAGGCTCCTCCGGGACCAAAGGCAGCATTATCATCATCTACTCCGAGGCACGCAAACAGCAGAGGCAGAGACGCAGAGTCGAGCGAGCGTACTGCATTTCTAGCTTTCACATCTACATATGGTCCCAATTTAGGATCACAAGCAGAGTTGTTTATTTTAGAAAAGCTTTTTAGTTCACTTTTAAGGTATTTTGCTTAGGCATTGCTTGCTTTTCAAAAGGAGAAAATGTGTACTTTTTTCCAAAGTGGTGTTTGTTTTGGTTGTTTACTCATTTACAAAAGTTCAAATTTTATTCTGTGAATTAAACTAATTTTCCTGCAGCCACCACAAGCCCCACCCTCCCGAACACACACACACACACACACACAAAACCTACAATTGACATAAAAGACATTAATTCGAAAAGGAGGCATTTTTTAAGGATAGTTGTGAATTTTGTAGGTTTTGGGGGGGAAAAAGTCATTTCAATAGGTAATTTTCAGTAGCACTTTCAGCCCTTTCACATAACTTTATTTGCTGCCTGAAATGAAGCCTTTACTCAGCCATTTGTATGGAAGCCAAGTCTGTTTTTGTACTGAGGTTAAAGACCGTTTGGGGTCCTTTAAAAATTTATTCTATAATTCTTGCTGAAATTATGTGACCTCACTGGGAGTCAGAGTGGAGCTTAAGCTGAGGTACCAAGTATTCTTGAAAAATTAATGGGACATAAAACAAAACTGTGGTGGGTATTGGCATTAGGCGAGGGCATGGACAAAACTCAAATACGAACTGAAAAAGTCATGATATGAACTTGGGCCCTCTAGAGCCCAGTCCCATCGAGAGTCCTACTGTCTCCAATTATTTAAATCCTCCTACTGCATCTTCCTTTCTGAAACTTCTCTTACGGATGACATCCTTTGTGCAGAGTCTGCGCCCCACATCTCCGTCCTCAAAGATGATGACAAGTCCAATGCGTCATTCCTTTGGGTAAGTTTCTCTACTAACATGATAATGAGTACTAATTAACATGTGGTACTCTGCTCCCTTATAATGTGTTTGCACTTTAGAGAATTTCTGGGATCATTATTGTATCGTAAAGTAATGACTTCACTAACTGGAATTCCAGGCCCCCTCGTGCACCAGTGAAAGAGACAAGCAGGAAATGTCAAGTTCTCAGGTCAGGAGAAGGGGCAGGGGTAGGGATGATCCTGATAGGCAGGCAGAAATCAACATACGTAGGACATCCGAGGCTAACCCAGACCCAAGTAAATGGATAAGAGGTTCAGAATTAGTACTCAAGGGTCCAGGGAGATAGCTTCCAACACAAATGTAAAGAACAAAAGAGACCTGAGGGAACCTAGGAAACAGGGATGCGTGGGTAAGCCAACAGATGACATGGGCCCCAGGACATTGTGGGAATGGAGGTGGTCCTCTGCCCCAGACTCAAAAGTTCTTTGGTAGTTTCTGTTAAGGCTGAACTTTTCCAGCCAGCCTGGGCTTCAGGGGAAGTAGGTCACTGGGAACACACAGCTGAGAAGAAGGTGTGACGAAGGGGCAGCAGAGCCAGGATGGGCCCATTCTGGAAAATGGAGGAGGGAGGTGGCAAGGCCTGCCAGTGCTGTACCAGCCCAGAACCCTCTTCTTTTGACTGGCTTGGTGTTAAGAGCCTCCTTTCTGAGGTTCTGAACTGGCCAGGGGAGCAGCACCCTAGCCCAGACTGGGGGTACATGGCTCGGAATGCAATGATTTCCAACGGCAGTCCCCTCCAAGCGTCTGTAGCTTAAGACAAGGGGAACTCAATTTGGGTCAGGGAAGGCCTTCTTGGCCATGACCAAGAACATTCAGACTTGGCCTTACAAATTCATACCTGCCTTAATTATTGAGTCCTTACTTCTCTTTCTCCATCCAAAGCTGCTGTAAATAAGTAAACGTCTTTCATAAATAGCTAGCATAAACATTTGTTTTGGACAAACAGTGATCTCCTTGTAGAACATTCTTTTCTGTCTCTGAGTTTCTGGCAGTTACTACCTTTTCCTTTTCTTTCCTTTCTATTTTTTTATTTTTTTTTAAATTCCAGCCTCAGGAGGGGAGGGCATTTGGTACGTGTCTGGAGGAAGGGAGTTGGCTCAGACTAAATCTTCTGCAAACTTTTAGTATATTTTTTTCTGGCCTATAGTTTTTCCATCTCACACAAATATTCCCAGCTTCTTGCTTTTGTATCCATGTCATGTCTGCCTGGAATTCTTTTCTTCAAATGGCTTCAACCTTCCCACCTACTCACAACCAAAATTTTAACAAGAGCGACGATGGAAAACAATGTTTGACCTGAGTAAATTTCACAGTCTCTCTTTACTTGAACTAACATACAGCAGCACTGTCCTACAGAAATATAATGCAAGGACAGCATAGGGAATATAGTCAATAATACTGTAATAACGATGTACGCTATCAGGTGGGTACTCGACATGGGGATCATTTGGTAAGTTATATAAATGTCTAACCACTATGCTGCACACTGAAACTAACATCATCTCGAATGTCAACTGTAATTGAAAAAAAAATTTAAATAAATCAAAACAAACAAAAAAGAAAGATAATGTGAACCACACAAATCATTTTAAATTGCCTAGTAGCCTCATTTCAAAAAAAAAACCAAAAAGAAACAGGTCAAATTAAATTTAATAATTTATTTTATTTATCCCAATAATATCCAAATTATTCTCATTTCAACATGTAACCAATATAAAACAAATGACTGATGAGCTATCTTGCATTCTTTTTTCCACACTGCCTACACAACGTGGTGTGTAGTTTATACTTAGAGCACCCCAGCCACATTTCTTCAAGAGTTCAGGAGCCCCATGTGGCTGGCAGTCATATTGGACAGCTCAGGTACATAACAGAGGTTTGACACGGCGGGCAAGATTCTACAGTCCAACTGCTGGGGTTTTAATCTTGGCTCCTTCATACTAGCCGTATGATGTCGTCAGTCAAACAAGGATATAAGTAATGCCAATCTTAAGGAGTTGGTACAAGGACAAAATCAAATAAAATCGTCCTTGGAAAGCTTTTTGCATGGATTCTGGCAAATATTAAGTGGTTGTTATTTTATAATGCACGAGCTCTATACTTATGTGATCCTGGATGAGTTTTCTTACCTCTTTGAATATTCGTTTCCTTCTCTGTAAAACAAGGTGATAATAATACTTCATTGAAAAGATTAACTGGTACAAACATAGCACTTAATAAATATTCATTTCTTTCTCCTTGGATTCAGGTGTCAATAAACAGAGAAATAGCCCAAGGGCCAGCAGAGCGGGAACAGAGGTAAAGGGGCCTGGAGAGTAGTTGACCAACAGGATGGTCCCAAGGTAATTATGCCACAGGCAAGCATATACTACACACCAGATGGTTCCAACTTACCCCAAGAAGTGTGAGAGTGCCCACTAGGTGTGTTTCTTTGGAAGTCCCTTTACTAGAAACTACCTAACAGCAAGCAGGCTCAGTGTTTCACAGGCTGATGGAGGAGGTATCTGCACCTTGTATACTATATCCCCATGCATGCCGAATTCAACAGACAGCCATTCAAGTCCTTTAAAGCTACAGCCATGACTCAGCTCCCTTAGTGTTAATGAGAAGAAAAACAAATAAACTATTTGTTTATTATGCAATTCAAAATCTCTAATGGTAATGGCTTTGACTGCTTTCCTACTCAGAGACTGGTTGTTTTCACATTAAGGGTTTATACAAGATGTTGAGAAGGGAAACTCAAAAATTTGTAATTAAAACCATATCCTAAATATCCTTCTGTTCTTCTGCGTATTTGTTTATTTTTTTCTTAGGATTGATTTGTTAAGTGTTTGGGGGAACAGCTTGATGAGGGTGTTTGAAATCCAAGATTCAAGCAGGGAGGGACACCCGAGTGATGGGATTGGTCATGACATCAGACGTCACTGGCCATTCCTCAAACCACCAGCTCGGAACCCTTCACGGGGCACTTTAAGGAGATATTGTAAACGCTCCAAAGGTTTTAATGCTCCCTTGTGCTATAATGTTCCAGAAGGCTCGTTTCAAATGACAGTAAAACTGCCATGAAGAAGAAAGTGAATTTGGATGACACCAAGGGCTCAGCCATTTCTCCCACCAGTGCTAAGGAAAATTTTGAAAAGACACTGAACAGTGCTTGGTTTTATCTGAAGGGACTTACGATCTCACAACTCTGACTCTTCACTTCTCCACAGGAATTCAATAAAACTAAATGTAACAATAAAAAAAGGAACTAAGAGGCAGCTGGATGGCTCAGTTCTGAATCACAGGGTTGCCAGTTCGATTCCCGGCGGCGCCCCCTGCAACTAAGATTGAAAACGGCGACTGGACTTGGAGCTGAGCTGAGCCTTCCGCAACTGGACTGAAGGACAATGAGCTGGAGCCGATAGGCCCTGGAGAAACACACTGTTCCTAAACATTCTCCAATAAAATTTAAAAAAAAAAAATGAACTAAAACAAACATAGCAAAACACCCTCCACTAAACTAGTTTCCCTTTCCCTCCTGACCCTAGATTTTTTCCCATCTCTATGTTATCATTCAGAAAGTGGCAGAAACCCTGCTTTTTTGATGTTGTTACATACAGGAGCTAATACTAATGCGATTGTTTAAACAAACAAGAGTTGGGTAAAGATGCTGTCTTACCTAAATAGAAACAAAATTAATTTCTTGAGAATATGCATAGACTATTCAGGATACTCATGTTATTCTAATTATTTCAGCGGTATTAAGCACAGGTTTGGGAAAAGTGGCCCTGTTGAATAAACGTACTTATAATTCATTTCAAGGCAGTGATTTGAGACTTAAAGGACTTTGGGAGGGGAGGCTGGGGTATAGCTACAAAAATAATACTTAAACCTTGAGAAGTTTTACACCAGAAACCCCAAAGGGGTTTTACTCATGCTGACGTACATTTCCCTGTTTGATAAACGAAAAAGAATGACTACGAGAGGAAGAAGATTCTCTGAGAATTGGAGACACAAATGGAGGCCGGGCTCCCTCAGGCATCGCTGTTCCAGATTGGAGTTGGGAGGGACGCCTCGCATTAGTATTCATTACTATTCCCTGCAGCCTCACCTCTTAAGTTAGGCTAGAGCTTCCTTCCTTCTCTCTGTCTGCTCCAGTGTTCTTTACATCAAGCAGATACTCCATCCGTATTTGTTGACAGAACGGCCTCCATTCTGTGCAACTGGAGGTGACTGAATGGTTCTAGGCCAAACACGTTATTTATATACATAAAATAATTAGCAGAACATACATGACTAGGGTTCTTGCTATTATTATTTCTAGAGGTGGATTTACAGTGAAGGAAATGAAGCTTAAGATTCAGGGCCATTTAGTTGCAGGCTAATTACAAGGCCTTGCACCGAATTTTGTATTTGCAATTTTATATTATTCTTCTTAAAGAAGGTTTCCAAACGGCATACACTTCAGGCCTCACAGAACTTGGATCTGCCCTAGGCTGTTCTGAAAAGCCATCCATGAATTCGATCTTGAACTTTTCATGTCATTATTTCGACTCCTACCCATCCAAAACAAATATAAATCAATTAAGTCAGTAACCACGGACATATTAGGCATGGGTTTCCTCACTTCTGAAAATGAAAGGCAATTGACTATGATTCCTCAGGTCCCAAAAGTGGGAGATGTGGAAAAATAAGGCACAGTGGGAAAGAGGAGGCAAAGCATCGTGGCTGCACTGCTATTATAACAGCTGGCACGTAACCGTCAGTGGAGAACTTCACCGTGTGGGACCACAATCTTCTCTGCTATGAAAGGAGGCAGGTGGACAAGATGTGCTGAAGTCCCATCTGGGCTGTGATTCCAATACCCTAATTTGTGCAGTGTGCTACATCTTACACCCTCTCTCTCTGGATTCGCACACTAGCCCCAGGGAGCATTCAGTGGAATATTCTGGCAAGCTTCTAACTCAGTGTTCTTTCTGCTGTACTACATTGCAGATATTTGCCAACTGACTATACTAAAAACCATTAAATTGTGTATTCTAAATGGATAGCATGTGAATTATATCTCAATATAATGGAGACATATATATGTGTGTGTATATATATCGGGACGCAAATAAAGTACACATTTATCTACGTAGATGTTATCTACGTATTACTTTTCAAAGTTGACTTGAATTATAGTAGCAATGTGTAGTATGACGTTCGTTCAAAAGACGGCGTTAATCAAATGAATATTAGCGTCATTCATTGCAGCACAATTTTAATAGTTTTTTCCTTTCTTAAAATGTGCATGCATTTTTCGGTTACCCTCTGTGTATATGTTTAAAACCAACCCTACCCAACCTTCCCTTACACACACACACACACACACACACACACACCACGCCAACTCATAATCATTGACAGGTCAATTATAAACGTCCACACTGTGAATGTCCTATGTGTGTGACTGGCACTCAGCATTCCTATCACCTCACTCACCTTATAACCACTTATTAATACCCTTCCCCAGCCCTGGCGACTGGAGACACCACTTCACCATGGGCCGGTGGCACCATCTGGTGGCCGTCCCAGGAAATCCCTGACCACATATTTCTGCTCTATCTCTTCTCTCACGGTCCCGGTCCCGGGACCTCATGCACACGCCATTCTCCTCTCTTTTCTTCCTCCAACTTCAGACTTCAGTTAATTCTAGGTTAGGTAATCTCCAATCTATACACAAGCATTCCTTTCCACCTCTTCACCTAACTCTTGCCCAGAGTCTCCCTGTATTGCTGCTAAATAGCTTAAGGAACTTCAGTTTCAAGTCTGCACGGTGAAAAGGGAAAGCAGCAAATCATAAAAGGCCAGACAAAATCAGAGCTACTAAAAAGGCAGCCTATCTCACTAACAAGTAATTCAGAGGATAAGAAAAGCAAATGGCTAGATAATAGATGGAAAGACAGTCAGTTTTGTTGGTAATCAAATTAAAACAATGAGATGCCATTTTTGCCTGTTGAATGAAAAGACATCTTTAAAAAGGCGATACTCACAGTTAGCAGGAGAAACAAATTCCCATGAACAGATGGAGAGCAAGCAGCTGTATTAGTCCAACACACACAGAAAGCAATGTGACAGTCTGTTAGAAATGGCACCTAAAGAGCTGCATGGAGCTTGACCCAATTTTTCTTTTCATAGACATATATACCCTAGAGAACTTATCAGAAGTCTTCGCAAAGCTTTATGGTGCAAATATGGTCGCTGAAGCAATGTATATGATAGGGACAAACTGGAAAAGCTCTAAATGCCCAACCTGCGGAATCTAGGGGGAGCACATCAAGCTTACTTAAGGGAACTGTGGCATAAACATACAATAGGATATAATGCAGTTACTAAAAACAACAGTGATTTTGCATGATACATGAAAAGGCTCTTGATATGATATTCAGTATAAAAATCCAGATAAAAATATTTACAGGATAATTTTAAAAAGCTACATAGATACATAGAAAAAGAGACTAGAAGGAAACACGCCAAATGTCAAAAATGGGTATCTCTAGGTGGTAAGATTGGAAACCATTTATTTTCTAAATCATCCACAATGAGCTTTATTACTCTATAATACGGAAAACTACTATAGTCATAAGTAACCCATACTGCTTAGAGTCTTTATAGGCAATCCCAAATTTCCTTCTGACGGTGCAGTGGCAGGAAAAATAAAGCCTGCCGAGCAGTGGTTTTCCAAAGGGGGTGATGCTGACCCACAGAGGACATCTGATGGTATCTGAAGACATTTCTAGTTGTCACAAGTTGGGGGATTCTCCTGGCATCTGATGGGCAGAGGCCAGGGACGCAGCCTCCACACGGAGAAGGCGCTGGCTCAATGTCAAGAGTGTGGAGAGTGAAAACCCTGCTCTAGAGCCAAATACACGATTTGAACCCACATCCTATCCCTCTTAGCTGGTCAGTGCCGGGCCAATTACTCACTGTACACCACAACTTCCCCTTGCAAAATGGAGTGATCGCATAGTGTTTCCGAGGACAAAAATAACAACATACAGAGAGAGTCAGGCACATAGTATTTGCAAAGTAAATATTAGTTCCCTTCCCCTAGAACCATGTTGAAAGAAAGAACAGTATTATTCAATTTTGTGTGGTCTTTTTTTTGGTTTGTTTGTTAGGTATTACGAAATAGTACTTTCTAACCTTTTAATTATATCTCAATTACACTCATTTCAAACATAATCTTGGAGTTAAGTAAGCTTTAACATGCTCTCCCCAGATTCTAGAGCTTTAATATCCCGGATGAAATAATGAATTCTTGGGTCTATAATAGTGATTACCAAAAACTCATGGAGGCAAATGTCTCCATGAGTACGGAGCTAATAGAGGTGAAACGCTAATCTTCTGTCCTGACATTACCCAACTGGGTCCACCCTGCAGTTAAATGGCTGAGTCTGGAAAGGGGTGCGGGGAACCAAAGGACGCAAGCATAGGTATCATGCGTGCGTCTCACACTAGCAACCAAAGCTACACATGAATGATTTGGGGCTCATTCATCAATTTGCATTTCTTGCCCTTTTTCCCTCCACCAATGATTCAAGTTCTACCTATAAACCTGCTCATAGTAATTAAAAAGGATCTGGAGAAAGCAAAACTCTCGATCCAAGATACCCTCATTGCTGACTGCTTCTCCATCAAGACAGTATTGCTACAATCCGGAGAGTGGGACCTCCCACCAGCTGCCGCACAGCTCCTTGGCTTAAACTGGGGTGAGGATGATGGTGGCTCATGCACTGTCATCAGAGCTGTAACTGATGAGGGTGAGGGAGGTGCCCTGACGTGCCTTGGAGCATGGATGAACACAGTGAAGCAGGGTCGGGAGGACGGACAAAGCTGTCTGAGGACTGATAACTTACTCTGGTCACAGCCAAGGAACTAGCAAGCTGGGAGAGAGCTGACTGGTCCCTGCCTGCAGGTACATCGTGCCTGTGCACGGCCCAGACCCAGAGGCACCAAAACTCTGCCTGTAAAAAAACCAGAGGTGCTTACGAGGCTCCAGTGTGCTTTATACAGACCTAGTAAAATGAGAGCTGACTGCCAAAAATTCTCTTCACTGACCACACATTTAAAAAAAAAAAAAATCCTTTCGATAATTAGTATAATGCATCATTGACTGTCGGAATAACTCCTCTTCCCTCCCCCCCTTCCTTTCAAAACACTTTCAGACAATAGCACCTGCCTGGTTGCCATATTTTTGCACACTCCAGTGACCAAGGACTATTCACAGAGTTTGAACAAACTGAACAAATGGTCCCTCCCATCATCTGCTGAAGGAATTTAAAAAAAAAATAAAAAAAGAAAGAAAGCAAGAGAGGAGAAGAGACCCACTGGTTCAGTTCAGGAGACAGGCGTCTTTGGTAGTTCGCAGCAAAGGAATTCTGCCCAGCAGGCCCATCCATTCCTGCTGCTGGGGAGGAAAATGTTAGTCACCACCTCTTGTCCAAACTATGCAGTCTTTGTTGACACAGGCCTGCTGGGCTGTCGTACCAGAAAGATGGCAGTAGGAAGGTCCCCTGGGCCTCTGCAGGGAAGGACAGCCTGGACTGACTGTCACCTCAGCCACAATCTCTGTCTCAAAGAAACACGTTGACAGGCTACTGGGGGAGCTGACCAGGAGTGCAGACGCCCGCCATAAATCTCCGCTGGAAGGGCCCGTCACCATGGTCATGACCGACTCTGGGTAAGCGTCGCTCTGCCTTGCTCAGGCTAAATGCCAGCAGACAACTCTTCCCACTGCAAGGTGTGCCACCACCCACTGTACATCCAGGTATACTCTATGGCACTGCGAGAGGTCAGCGTCTGACCCTCGGGGAGCTTATAATCAAACAGGTCCAAGTGAACAACCACATTCCGGCTCTGTCATCCATACATGCCGAGTAACTGAAGAAATCCCCACCTCCATCCCCCAAGACCCCAGCGGTGTGAGGGCCCAATGCGCGAGTACTTGACCAACACCCTAAACCAAATACCGAATGCAGCCTCCCACCCAATACCATCACCGCTGTCACCATCAAGGGCGTCTCCAGGTTCGGGGCAGTCTTTTTATCTGCGAGGAGAGAGGTGTTTCAGGGCACTGCAGGCAAGGTGACAGGTTGTGGGAGGCAGGAGCTTCCCTGGGGAAGCTTAGGGAGCTGAGTAACACACACCATGTGCCCCCACCCCCACAAGCTTTAAGTCGACAATGTGGTGATACTCTTAAAAGTGGCCAGGCTTCCCTGCTGCCACAGTCAGTCCCCATAATCACCCTGCACTCAGCACATGCTGGTCTGCGAAGACATCCTTCCTCCTGTCTGAACCCCATGGTCCACATCCAACCCCTCCTTAAGGAAGTCCAGCTCAAGTGCAACTGACCCGTGATGCCTTTTCTGGAGGCCAACACTTTATCCCTGTCCAGAACTCCGTTAGCGGTGACTGTCTGACCCACATCCTGGGCTCCCAGCTTCTATCCCAGTGTGTGGTAGATACGCATTTCAATGTTTATGGCCCTTCCCCTCCCCTAGGCTCAGGTTCCTTCAACAAGGGCTGCAAGTCACAGGGAGGGAAAATGGGCCCTGCTACTCTGCTGTACAGCAATCTAAGCAATCAGTTTGTACCACACCCAGTTACCTAGCTGGCCACCTCCCTGCAGTGAGATGGTGGATGAAAACAGCTCATCATCCCTGATCTCTTCTGTGTTTTGTCATTCTCACACCTCCGGATGCGTCCTGACTGAAGCACCAATGGAAAATGCAGCCAGAGAATGGAGAAGCAAGGAGGCAAACAGTCGAATCCTGCTCCAGCCCTGATTTGCTGTAAAACGACTCAGTTCCTCTGGTGAGAGGTTAACCTTTACTAACAGGTTAAAGGAAGGTTATACCTGACCCTTATCTATCTTACTAAGATCCTATGTAAATAAATTAGATGTGTGCTGACTGGTTTTAAAATGCATCAAGGTCACAGTTCCTGGCGTACAGTAGACACTCAATAATTGCAACTGAGTAAATAAAAATGAAAGTGTGTAGACGGCATTTTGATAGGACGCCCAGTTTCGGGGAAGAATCACGGCCCGCAGACGTGCCAGCCCGGGGACAGTCTGCTGTCAGGCCACCGACAGCACGTTGCCCGTGCCTCCGCACACCAGTCTTACGCAGACATCGCTTGTGTGCACAGATGCATGCTTCCCTCTTGGCCTAGCAGGTCACCCACCAGTCTTCTTGACTTTAAAAACGCCTCTATAACCTAGTTCACAGCAAAACACAACACGTACACAGCCATAAGGACAAGATAGTAGTAGAACAGAGCAAAGTTGAGGATGGAAAAGTTGCCATTTACGAGAAGTTTCAGGAGGCAGCCACGCTCACTACAGTCACACTTTCCTACCACCTGACGTCGACACCGACAGGGAGCAGAGTACATCGTAAGACCGAGGCGGGGAAACGGGTCCCTCTGAAGTTGAACGTGCAACTCGTGAGGGCAGTTTTCTGAGGCCACGCCTAGAAGAACGCAGGGATGGGGAACACAGGACATGACCGCAGCTACGACTATCTACCATCCCTGAAGTCGTTTGTTTACACCTGGAAACACACCTGGTGGGTCAGAAGGAGGAATGACCACAAGAGGGATGCTTCTCACGCGTGGGACATTTTAGGTGGTCCCAAACACTTCGGTATCAATGCTGGGGGAAGCACCGGACAGCTTATCTCCATTTGCAGACTGGAAAAATACACATCATAGAGATGAAGGGACTTGCTCGTGCCACACACCTGGTTTCCTGCCTCAGTGCTCTTCCTGCCGCCATACAGTGACCACCCACCCCCATCTTCCATACCACATGCCTCGACCGCTACGCCAGTCACATAGCACCCCACGGTCAAAAGCGCACGCTTAGTTTTCATGGCGGTGCCAAGCAGTGGCCTGTGAAACCCTTCTGGTCTGCTTCAATAGCTTTCTTTACGAACTGTGGTGCCCAAGGTATTTGCACCCATTTGTTCTGAGAGGGCAGTTTGTCAGCAAATTTGCTTCCTGATTGTGTTCCTTGAACACCATCTGCCCAAGTCTGCATGTGGTTTACCACGACTCCCAGCACCATAGTAGGTTGGTGCAAAAGTAATTGTGGTTTTTGCAGTTATTTTTAAACTGTTTAAACTGCAGTTACTTTTGCAGCAACCTAATAGCTTCTCAGCTAAATGTCACAGGATTAGATGGGTCTACAAGGGGAGAGGGACAGAAGCCAGCTGGTTGGAGAGATGCATTCAAACCTAACACAGGAGCTCTGGGTTGGCTGTCAGGTAGGCCTGCGGGGAGAGTGACGTACCTGGAGAGAACGTGGCAGCTTGTGCCCTTTCCCCATATCTCGCCCTATGAATGTCTTCCACTTGGCTGTTCCTTTCATAAGAAACCAGTGATCTAGTGGTCATTTGGCATTTAGTTGTGATGTTGCCAAAGAACGTGATATTCAAAATACATTTGAAGAAATGGAGAAAAATTTAGGTCCCATTAATTTCTTGGTAAACGCAGCTGGAATTAACAGGGATAGCCTTTTAGGAAGAACAAAACCTGAGGATATGATATCTCAGCTTCATGCTAACCTTTTGGGTTCCATGCTGACCTGTAAAGCGGCCATGAAAACTATGATTCAACAACAGAGAGGGTCTATTGTTAATGTAGGAAGTATTATTGGTTTAAAAGGCAATGCTGGCCAATCTGTGTATAGTGCTGGTAAAGGCGGATGAGTTGGATTTTCACATGCTCTCGCTAAAGAGGTGGCAAGGAAGAAAATTAGAGTGAATGTGGTTGCCCCAGGATTTGTTCATCAGATATGACGAAAGACTTGAAAGAAGAACATTTAAAGAAAAATATCCCTCTTGGGAGATTTGGAGAACCTATTGATGTGGCACATGCAGTTATGTTTCTTTTAGAATCACCGTATATTACGGGACATGTTCTAGTAGTCGATGGGGGATTACAACTCAATATAATTTATAGATTATTTAGTTAGAATCAAGGGCGCACTTTGGCTGTTGATTAAACAATCATGCCTACATCGGTGACATTTGCTAATCAAACCTATTCATGCTACAAATGTGGATTTTCATCTTTATATATCTGAAATGAACAATGTGACCAATTTGTGTAAGGTATGTACCTCTATAAGGTATGCACCTTATAGACTGTAGGATTTTATTTAGTATGTAGACATTTTTCAAGTGATATCAGCAGGTATTATCTTAATTTATATATTTTTGTCTCAAAAGTGGAAAAAATTATAGAGTTTAATTTTTGTGAGTTGTTTCATTGTATCAGGCTGAATTGTCCAGAAGTTAACCTTGTGGGCCATTGCCCAAATAAGAATATTTATAGGGTATTGGTTAGTTGTCAGTAAGTACTTCAATAATCCTGCTAATGATAAACATTGTGTTATTTTTTCATGTTCCTTGGATGATCAGTTTTTATACAGGTTGAAAAACAACAGTATCAGTTTGAGACAGACGTGAATTTAGAGTCTGGTTTCTTTGAGTGGCATTACTGGTGATTAAGCAGTGGGGCAAAATAGTCTACAAACATAAGTCTGGTACAGTTGATCCATTCTATAGAAATTCTCAGATGGGGAGGACCAAACCTTAAGATTTTCCTATCTGTTAAGTTGATGTCATCAATTTAGAAAGGGCAAGTGTTTCCCCCCCCACACACACACACACAAAACATTCAGAAAATAATTTAAAATAAAATTTAGAAAATTAAATTTAAAAAAAAGAACAAAAAACCCTAACATTTCTGGTTTGCCAGCTAACTCGTGAAGCTCTAGCTGTGTCGTGGGGGCAACTTTCAACTTTTTCCCCCACTGTTATAAAGGTTATATCCAATCAGACAGAGTACAGGAAACTATTTTTGCAAACCATAAAATATTATATAAAATGTAGTTACCACTATCCATTTCCTACATGTGCATGATCCACTTTGTTGATTATCTGTGGAAGTGTTCACTGTGGGGCCCCTGGAAACTCAGCACGCTTCTTGTTGCCTCACCCTTTTCCCAGATGGCCTGTCTCAGGTGATGGGGGCCGAGGCCCCAGCTTGAACCCACTCTGGGCTTTGGCTAGGACAGCATGTCTGGGAGGACCCCTGTCAGACACGTATTTGCAGGAGGAACTGAGATGCCTCCTTGGGAAAGACACACACTAAATAGAAAGAGGAGGCTCGCCGAGGCTGAGGCTGGGACAAATCAGTCAATGAGGGAGGGGTTTTAGCTCCTATGGTGCCGATGCTTAGTTTGATTTGTCTCCCTGACCAATCACTCACGTGAATCCTATGGAAACCACAGGGCGGGGGTATGGAGGAGTTGTTGGGAACATTGTGAAATAAAATGGCAAGTTTTGATTCCCGAAAAGCTCTCCAGGATTTAGGGGCACACGGTATACTGAGGGATCTCCCTCTGCCCTCATCACCAACACCTTACAACAGAACTCCCTGCAGCTGCACCTGCTCGGTGGCTGGAGGACAAGGCGATGCCCAGGTAAAAGGGACAAGGAGAAGAAAAAGGGGGGAATGGGGAACTGCCCCTTGGTAGTGGACCAATTCATTATGTTCACAATCATACATGGGATATGTTCTGGCATCTCCAGGAATATTTAGGGCACTTTGCAGGGAGCCGAGGTCCTGAGAAGGTAGTGGTGAGAAGGCCCAGTGAATTTTGGATTATTAAAGTTAAAATGCTCCAGCAAAGTAGAACATAGGGAATATAGTCAATACTACTGTAAGAACTATGTACGGTGTCAGGTGGGTCCTAGATTTATCGAGGTGATCGCTTTGTGAGGTATATAAATGTCTAATCAGTCTGTTGCACACCTGAAACTCACAGAATATTGCACATCAACTGTAATCGAAAAATAAAAAAGAATTTTAAATTGTAAAAATAAGCCTAAATAAATACATAACATGCTCCAGGTGTACTTATAGGTTGTATCACAGGCCTGATGATCTTCTTGACTGAAATAACTAACACCAGTCGCATTTGCTGGTGTCTCAGACATCGATGTTGTTTCAAAGAGGTTATTTTGACAAACATTTTGTAAGTGTCTATTACGTGCCCGGCCCTGTCTAGGTACTGCTGACAGAAAGCCAGGCAGACACCGTGTCCAGGGAGGGAGGCAAGCAGCGCCTCTGTAAGCAGCAGTTCAAAGAAGGCTCAACAATGAGCCCGGGAGTAAGTACCATCCTTTAAACCTGCATCACAGCGTGGTCTAAGATCAAGCCTGTCCATCCATGTCTATACCTGTGATCAATTAGCTGTGTGGGACGTAACAGAAGAAATGACCAGGGCTCTGAGCCCACGCATGGCGACTAGCTGCAGCCCAAGATAAGTCACTTCTCTGAGCTTCTCTTTCCACACCTGCAAAACGTGACAAGAAATGTCTGCCCTCCTTGCCAGTCTCAAGGAAGTGTTTGTGAGGGGGAAGCATGCGACTGGGCTCGATGACCGCCTGCAATCCAGAACCGATAAGGAGGCATCCAAAAGCACGAGGCTAGTTTTATGTGGGTTAGAATCATTTTGCTTAGAAAAGTGTAGCTGCATGGCAACTGTGCTCCTGCGTTAGTCATCCACTCCTGTGAGATGCTTAATTATATGTCAGTTGGGCTAGGCTATGGAGCCCAGTTGCTTGGTCAAACCCCATTCAAGATGTTGCTGTGAAGATTTTCTTTTTTTTTTTTTTTTATTTTATTAAGCAGGGCCCATGCAGGAATTGAACTGGCAACTTTGGTGTTATTAGCACCATGCTCTAACCAGCTGAGCTAACCGGCCACCCCCCTATGAAGATATTTTTTAGATGTGATTACCATTTAAACCAGTAGACTTTGAGTAAAGCAGATTATCTTCCAGAATGTGAGAAAGCCTCATCCAATCAGTTGAAGACCATTAGGGAAAAGACCGAGGTCCCTGAAGGAGAAAGCAATGCTGCCTCCAGACGCAACATCAACCCTTTCAAGGGTCTTGGCCAGCTGGTGTCCTACAGACCACAGATTTTCCAGGCCCCCAAGGGCATGAGCCAGTTCCTTAAAATAACTCTGTCTGTCTGTCTGTCTGTCTCTCTTTTGTGAAACCTCAACCATACTTCATTTGACTGCATCTTATTTAGACAGCTTGCACATTTAAAATCCTATTAAATCTCTCTCCAAAAAGGTATGGAACAATAGAAGAAAATATCACAGCAATATCCAGTCCTCAAACAGCAGTCCAATATTTTGAGGTATATGCGATATTTTCTAGATACTCAGCTCATATCGGACATCAGCATGATTTATGGTTATGTTTTTTAAAAACCTGAAAGCCCTGTAACATTATTGCCTCATTTTAGCAATGTCAGGATACACTGAAAAGTAACTCCAACGCACTACCAATGTTTGTGTCTCTGCTCCTGCTAAGTGATGGATTTCATGATTTTTAGATACCATAATAAATATATAAATATATTCACATCCAGTCTTATACATGTCAGCCTACACACACACACACACACACACACACACACACACACACACACACTAGGTCTGATAATTAAGTTCGTGAACTTGTAATGATGTTGCTAATCTTTTTTGATATCAGAGGGATTATTCATTACGAATTTGTACCAATTAGGCAAACAGTTAACCAAGTTCACTATTTGGAAGTGTTGAAAAGGCTGCGTGAAATAGTTAGACGAAAACAACCTGAACTTTTCGCCAACAATTCATGGCTCTTGCATCACGACAATGCACCAGTTCACACGGCACTGTCTGTGAGGGAGTTTTCAGCCAGTAAACAAATAACTGTATTGGAACACCCTCCTACTCACCATTCTGGCCCCCAATGACTTCTTTCTTTACCCAATGATAAAGGAAATATTGAAAAGAAGACATTTGTATGGCATTCAGGACATCAAGTGTAATATGACAATAGCTCTAATGGCCATTCGAGAAAAAGAGTTCCAAAATTGTTTTTTTTTTCTTTTCTTTTCTTTTCATTTCTTTTCTTGTCTTTTCTTTTTTTTTTTTTTTAAGATATTTATTAGGGAAGGGGAACAGGACTTTATTGGGGAACAATGTACTTCCAGGCCTTTTTTCCAAGACAAGTTGTTGTCCTTTCAATCTTAGTTGTGGAGGGCGCAACTCAGCTCCAGGTCCAGTTGCTGTTGCTAGTTGCAGGGGGCGCAGCCCACCATCCCTTGCAGAAGTCGAACCGGCAACCTTGTGGGTGCTCAGTGGCAGCTCAGCTCAAGGTGCCGTGTTCAATTTTAGTTGCAAGGGGCACTGCCCACCATCCCTTGCGGGACTCGAGGAATTGAACTGGCAACATTGTGGTTGAGAGCCCATGTGGGAATCGAACCGGCAGCTTTCAGACTTAGGAGCATGGAGCTCTAACCACTTGAACCACCGGGCCAGCCCCCCAAAATTGTTTTGAAGGGTTGGTTAGGCACTGATGTCGGTGCATAGCTTCCCAAGGGGAGTACTTCAGAGGTGACCGTAGTGATATTCAGCAATGAGGCATATAGCACTTTTTCTAGGATGAGTTCTTGAACTTAATTGTCAGACATCATATACACACAAATTATATATAGATAGATAGATATAGATAGATAGATATATAGAGAGATATAGATGTATAGATATATATATATAGAGAGAGATTTATCTATAAATATAGATATATATAGTTTATTTCGTTTCTCTGAAGAACCCTGAGTAATACATTTGGGTTCTACTGACTCCCATGAAAATACACCAAGGCTCAGACTCACCTACGCTCAAACCTTTATGGAAGTGAGCACTTCACAAGGATTGTCCTAGAGTCAGACACCTGGCGCAATGATTGGAAGTTGTTATACAGTAAACTTAATTCCAGTAATTTTGCCGGTGTTCTATGTACCTCTTTGATGGTCACATTTTATTTACAAGATGAACTGAAGATCTCACATGATTCAAAATTCACAGGATTTAAAAATAATCCTAATCAAGGATGATGAGTATTTTTGCTTATCAGCTAAAAGCCAATAAGCATTGTTTACAATTCCCAACTAAGCCTACTACTTTGAAATTGTGATTCTTGACAAATTGTTGTTTTGTGAAGATTCACATTACTGCATCTTTTGTGCATGCAGTGAACCTCACTTAAAATGCACACTAAGATTATGAAAATTATTTCCCAGTTTTGTTCTGGGTTTCTGCCTCATTAAAACATTTATTACTATTAAGTAAAAAAGAAAATGAAGATGACACTCTTTAGATCTTTTGATCTTGAATTACATTTTAGAAGCTATCTAGGAGTTTCATAATGCAAATATAAAATGTTTATAATATAATTAGTAAAAAACCATTAGTTAGATTATATATAAAAAGTTAAAACAAGTCTTGTCTGAAATTTTAAAATATTAGAAAACATGGATGTGCGGTATATGAGATGTATGAAAAGGAACAGATTTAGGAGGCTGATTGTTTTTCATTCTTATCTTAATTCTGAGCAGGTGGCTCAAAAGAGAAGCGTGTCTGCCAACACTAAGGTCAAAACCTCTGAACTTGACTGCATCCTGATGTATTTTCCCTTGTTCCCATCACAGGAAAGACCCAGGCCTCCACCTGTGCTCCAGTTCTCATCCCCTCCGCCCTCCTCAGGAACTTTTACCACTCACTCACCTGCTCTTCATCCCACATCTTCAACGCTCCCTCTCCATTGGCTCTTGCCAATTAGCACTTAAACAACTTTAAATCTCTAAAACAACAACCTAAACAAAAACGTTCTTTGCCTCTATATCACCCTCCCTCCAAGTCCTTCCAAAGTATTACCGTCTTTTCCCCCTTACCTGGAAAACTCAGGTTAACAGATTTTTACACTGTGTCTTTTCTTTCCTGCAGTGTCGTTTCTGCCCCCACTACTCCACAGGGCTTTGGAGTGCATCCAAAGCCCCCAACAACTTTGGTGTTTCTAAAGCTAGTGAACGCTTTCCGCGCAATGGTCCTTATTCCACGTGACCTCTCTGTCAGTTTGACAATGGTGACCACTGCCCCTTCCTGAAACACTCTTTCCTTGTAATCTTTACATTTCACCTGCCTGGTTCCGCTTTATGCCTGGTCTTTCTGGGTTTCCTTTCCAGATTCTCCGTCTGCTACCTGGCCTATGGACTGATTCTGCCCAGCCTTTTCATCACGTGCTCTGCTCCTCTTCTTTGCTTCTCACCCAGGGTGATCTCATCCCTTCCCACAGCATCAGCCACCACTACCAGGGGGCTGACTCCCAAATCGCTTCCTTCACTCAGACATCTCTCCTGTGTTATATACACCTACGTGCTTCCTGGACACCTGCACCTGGATTCCCCAGGGCACCTTCAACACAACATAAAAATAAGTCATCATTTTCATCTCCCTATTCTGCTCTCCCCCTCAAAAACCACCGAAAACCTCTCTGTATTCCTTTTGAATTTCTCATCACTACCCACACAATTTCCTAAGAAAGAAAACCGGAAATCATCCAGGGACTTTTGTTAAGGATTTGAGTTCAGGGTGGGTTCGATGGACCCCAAAAGGACACGCGCCCTACTGGAGGCCCCGGCCCACTCAAAGACATTCCTTAAACCCACAGCTCTCGTTGGTTCCCCAGGATGGGGATGACCTAGAAACAGATCTGAGTCAGTGTTGCGCGGGGGACCCTGCTCGCTGCGCCATTTGTCGTGCAGGGCGGCCTGAGGGGTCTCTGGTCCCGCTCCCCACATAAGAACGCAGGACACAGTAAGGCCAAAAAGGAACACCCACGGAGCCATAGATAGGGGAGTCAAACCAATATATTCTCGCTGGTGGCTGGGCTGGAGACAGGAAGCAGGATCTACATAATCTGCCTAACAGCAGTCCACGCTTGCCAGCCACCATCTTCTTGCTAACCCCCATTCCTTTTGCTAGCGTAGCCACAGCCGTTATATTAGTGGCCAGTGGCTTACGGGTTACAGCTGACGGCCAACTAGCCACAGCTGCTGGCCATCTGATCACAGTTGATGGCCATTTACTACCCGAGCCAGCACCTTTCTATGTGAGGTCGAGAGCCTGGAAACTGTTTTTTGTGGCTTTGTCCCCACAGTCAGGATAGCTGGATGGAGAGCCAGTCCCACTCCTTCCTCCAACTGCAGAGGGTGGCTAGCCAGAAACAAGGGAGGCCCTGCCATGTTCTGCAATGAAGTCTAGCTTCCCGCCAACCTTCAAATAGGCAATTGTTGCCCCCTGGTGGCAAAGCTGAGGCACAGCAGCCCCCTTACCGAGGCCAAAGGTTGGTTAAGTAGAGACTTAGGATCTGCCCCTTCAAATAGGCTTTCTCTTACAAAGGACTCTTTCTCTGCTAGATATTTATTAAGAAAATAATCTTGGTTCTCTTTGTTTTGAAATGAGATCATTGAGGCTCCAAAGTCAGTCTTATAAGAAAGAATTTTGATATATTTTTTAATTAGTTTCAGTTGTATAAAACAATGTAATAGACATGTACATGCCTCACAAAGTGATAAGCAATATAGTAGTCCCTGGGCATCTGTGGGGGATTGGTTCCAGGACCCCCATGGATACCAAAAATCTGCGGATGCTCAAGTCCCTTAAGTAAAAGGGCGTAGCATTTGCGTATAACCTGTGCATATCGTCCTGTATATTTTACATCATCTCTAGTTTACTTATAACCAAATACAACGTAAATGCTATATAAATAGTTGTTATACTGTATTGCGTAGTGGCAAACGACAAGAAAAAAGGTCTACGTATTCAGTACAAACGCAAGCATCATAGGCCTAATTACGTAGTATATATGAGCAACAACATAACACTAAGTTTGCCCTGCTATTATGTGGTTACCTACTATTGTCTCCTCCATCCCCCTCCTCTGCTTTGTATTTTTATAGCACTTATAACCATTTGACTTATTATATATTTTACTTATTTGTTTATTTAAGGACTAGATGTCCCCTGCCCTGCCAATCTTTGCAGTTCAGGTTTTTTCCTTGGTACCTAAAACCATGCCTGGCATTCGAGAAATACTTGCTGACTGGACAAAGGTATGGTGGGAACACCGGACTACAATGCACTAGGAAAGAATGGGAAGTGAGGAAGTACAGTCAGGATGTGTCAAAAGGGTGCTGTGACGGGGAGCAGAAAAGTGTTACAATGACTAGAAGGGGTGTGGGATGAAAGGAGGAGGAAATTCCTTTTCTTAGTGGGGTATATAACCTCAGTGACCTACTGGAACTTATGCTCATACTATCCGATGCTGAAAGGTTAGCTTATAATACTATGTTTGAGAGCTAATACGCATCTTCAGTAATGAGATTAATCTAAGGATCATACAATTTAATCAGAGTAGACAAAATGAGAAAATTGTCTTCTGTGCCATGGATTAGACAATGAACGACCTTGCGGCAAGAAACGCAGAATCCAGTAGTTGTCATCTAAGGCGATGAGGATGATTCATTTAGAAGTGATTTCACGGTAGGGCAGTCATGGTTGCTAAAACTCTATTTTTGCTTATCTGATCTGGAATGTTTACCTTGCAGGTGAGTAAATTTAAGTCCTACCCCCAAGCTAAACGGAAGCTTAGAGAAGTTAAATAATGTGCTCAAGCTCACATCACTAATCAATAATGGAGCTGGTATTTAAATCCAAGTATCTTTGGGAATGTTAAAAAATCACACCGGAATACATGTATCATGTGTATTCCTTCTATGAAAATTAGGGAAAAACGCTTTTCTAACTTGGTCCTTCATAATAAAATCATAAAATAAATGTTGGAAGGGATATGAAAGATACTCCATACATCTGTCAAAGGCCTGGGAATTAGCATGAGAGGAAGTAGAGTTTCTTCAAGTGGAGTTTCTTTGTCTGAATAGACACAAAGCAAACAAATGCATGAGTTGAAACAATGTTACACTCACTTGAATAAGTATTAGACTACCTACCCCAGGAATTAATGCCAAGGTTCAAGACTGGGAAACATCCAGGCTTCTTATTTTATTTCCTTTTCCCCCCTTAAAGTCTTTAGCCTATTTCCTCTTTGTTAAGCTATTACCCAAGCTGTAATAGGCAGAATATTAAAATGACCCCCAAGATCCCCCACGGCTGTACATGTCCTGCAGAATCCTCTGCCTTTGATTGTGGGTGGGACCTGTAAACAAAATGGGATATCACTGCCTTGTTAAATGGCAAAGGCTAGTCACTCCCATAATTCTATTATATTATAATTAGCGCGCTAAAGGGATGGATAGTCTCCCTCTGGCTTTGAGGAAGCAAGCTGCCATGTTGTGCAAGGGCTGCCACGTGGCTTACAACCTGAAGGTGGCCCCTAAGAGCTGAGGGACTCTGGCCAACAGTAAGAAAAAGGGGACCTAGGTCCCACAACAGCACGACACTGAATTCTGCTGACAATCTTATTGAGCTTGGAAGAGGACCCTGAACACCAGCCGAGGTGGCATCACTGGCCAACACCTTGATTTCAGCCTGGCCCAGCAAACCCAGCCCTACTCCTGACGAATGGAAACCGAGATAATAAATGGCTATCGTGTGAAGCTGCAAACTCTGTGGCAATTTGTTGCACAGTAACAGAAAACTAAAAACAAACAAATATTCATCGTTTGTACAGACACTGTTAGAGGACACCTAATATGGTCATGACCTCACATTACAAGGGTAATAATAATGGGAAGAGGGTTTTTAATTCTGAATTGTCCTAATCCAGGCTCTTTCAAACCTCCATGCCTTTTCACTTGAACTCCTAGTCCAATGTCAAAACCCATAATTGCACACTTGACACCTATATAATTCTACTAACCATTGTCACCCCAATCAATTTTAATTTAAAAAATATATACATTGCTTCTTCCAAGAAGTGTTTCCTTACAGCCAATGCCATCCACTCTCAAGCAGAATCACTCCGATTCTCTGCTTCCATGACAGCAGATGTACAGACAGCTTGTCGCTTGTCTGTACATCTGTGATCACCTGTCCCCCTCCCACCCCCAGACAGTGGGAGTCTTTAGGGCAGAGCTGCCAGTCTCCTGCACGGTGCCTGGCACATACTGGATGCTAAATAGTGGGCTATCCAGTAAAGAAAATGAGGCTCGGGATAAACACAGGCTTCTGAGGCCAGGGAGCTATTGCTTTTCCACATAGATGATCAAGGTATTAACAGAAACTCAAAAGGCTTTCTCCATGACAACAGCTGGGTGACTCACCAAGCACTTCCTGCATTAAAAGGGTAGATATTTACTGTCTCCAAAGAGCTGGTTTGAAATGGACAGGTGTGCTGGAAGCAACAGGTGGCAGGTGCTGGGAAGGATTTAGATTCTCCCCAAAAGGGGTGGCATGAAGCCCCGTGATTTGTCCTGATTCAAGCCCTACGGTAGGTTGGCATGCTTGCTGATTCAAATCATCTGTGTTCATCCATTTAGGCTGAAATCAAATGTCAGCCTACATAGACAATAATCCCACAGAGTTAGTTCTACTCAATGGCTCCAAACTGTGGGTAACAAGTCAGATACGAGAATCACATATCAACAATATCCATTCACAAGACTCCTAGGTAGAAAGTGTTTTTAGAAAATTTAAAACTCAGAAAAATTATGCGTCATCAGTCCACAGGGAGAAGAATCTGCTGGGTGTGTGTTCTGACAAAACTCAGACAAAGAATTCACATTTTTCCTTAACACCCACTCCTGTGGGCCAATACTTGAAATGCTCCCTGCAGTTAACCTACTTGAACCATGCTACTGCTTTAGGGCTGCACCTCATTGGAAAAACAGATCATTCTGAATCAGAGAGGATACAAAGCAAGGCATGGCAATAAGGCACTTACTCACAGAGCTGTTGTTCACCAGCCCATAAGAGCGAGCTTCAGATTGTCTCTATAAGTAAACCATTAAACAACAAACTGCTGCTTTTTTATAAAAGTGTTACAACCACATTGCCAGAAGTCAGAAAAATTCTGTGGGGAAATGGTCTTGCCACACTAAAACAATTTAATTTACATTTGTTATATTTTAAAATATTTTTCTTAAGTGTCTGACATAAATTCTTTTTCTTAGAATCTTTTTTTAAATTACAGTTGACATTCAATATTATTTTACATTAATTTCAGTTGTACAGCATAGTGGTTAGACATTTATATAACTTACGAAGTGATACGCTGATGAGTCTACTACCTCCTGATACCATACATAGTTATTACCATATTATTGACTATATTCCCTAAGCTTTACTTTACATCCCCATGACTACTTTGTAACTACCAATTTGTATAACACTTCTCAATCCCTTCACCTTTTCCACCGGCCCCACCATCCTCTTCCCATCTGGCAACCATCAGTTTGTTCTCTGTATCTGTGAGTCTGATATCAACTCTTAATACTAGCTCCTCTTTTGCCTCCTTTTGGGTTTATATGATGTCATCCCCCAAAATTAAATTAGATCCTATAGGTCCTACACTTTAAGGATCTTTCACAAACAGTGTCTCACAGAGGCAGCCAGCTGGGCGGTGGGAGGCTGGGACACAATTTCCCAAAGATCAGTATGGGAGAAGACATGGGAGCTGGTTCTAATCTTTCTTTAGAGATAACAGTAGAGCTTCCTTCCTTCATTCAATAAATATGAATGGACCAGACTCTGTGCTGGGTGCTAGGGCTACAGCTGTGAATTAGATAGATAAGGTCCCTGCTCTCATGGGACTTATATTCTCCTCTGGATCGTATGTACTGCGTAGGGTAAGAAGAAAGGGAAAACAGAGAGAGGAAGTAGCGTTTCTTCAATATGCATTAATTATGTTAAATGCTAATGGAAACTTCAAAGGGGCAGAACACAGTACATACCTTCGATGCTCTGCGGCCCCACAAGATTCATGGCCTGGTGAGCTGGATACTCGACTCGTGGTCTGGCAATGCCCAACTGCTCCATCACACCATGGAGCAGCCTCTGGATGTCTGCTTCTGAGACCCGGTCAGGGGTCCTCGGGCTATAAGCAGATGTGGGAGTTTGTCCAAACATCAACCAAAACACTAGGCCAGATAGCATGGTGGTGAGCATCCTGGAGACCATTTTTAACCTGCAGAAATAAGACCAATTACAGCGAATGGCCACAACTGGCAATTGTGGTGATATAATCACTCAAGGGACGATTTCAGGGCCCACCCAGAAAGGGACTGCAATGGAAATCCTCGGGGTTTGCTTTTGCCGTACGTGTCCACTCCAGCCAGGACATCGGCTGTGAAGAGGTGTTAGAGAAACAAAACAGTGTGAGATAGCCAATTCGCTTTGTACTTGAATTCTTGGGAAGACTAGACTGGAACGGCAGTTCTCAGTCATTTTTTCACCTTACAGCTCCCTGGAAGTTCTGTATTACCCCTAAGCCACCATTCTCTTCCTCTCTTATTAAAACAAACAAAAAATCTTGCTTCAATTTTGAGAAAAGGGGAGGGAAAGGAACAGCTTGAGTTTTTCCAGTCTTGGGGGAGAAAAGGCTGACAGGTAGGAGCGAGGAAGACACAAGTGGTAAAGAATCAGAAACGTGAGGAGTGGTAGAAGGAACACTGCAGCTTAGCGGACATTAACACATTTGAGGTCCTGAGGGGGATGAAAGTACACCCAGCTCAGGCCTGCCCTGCCATCTGGGAGGGGAGGCAGTACGCACGCTCAGTCACATACCAACTGGGTGATTTGGGGCAAATGCCTCAGCTTCTTCCTCTGCAAAAAAGGTGGATGAGCAAAGCATTTGTCTTACAGGGTTGTTATGAGATGTGGGAAAACACTAAGCAAGGTCAGAACCCTGCTAGGCACAGGGCCCTACGTTGCTATTATGATGTTGGCAATATTGCCTTAGGGTTCCGGGGTTACACTTTGGGGAAGCAGAGTGAGAAGAGGGAAGACAGACCCGTGAAGGAGAAAACTAGTCTGGGGAGTCACGGTCCGAAACGCCGGCTTCTGTAGACTCATTAGCCTGCAGAACAAGGGGACAGCCATTCACGCAGCTTCCCTCTGCATCCGCTGACCCACGCTTCTGGCAGTGGCGGCACAACCCCTTTCTTTCGACCATTTTCCTACACATTTTCTTCCCTGCACCCGAAATATTCACAACCTCCCCTTTTTTTACTGCACAGAAGAGGCTTTTTCTAGTCACCCCTGGATGTAAGACCTTGGTCTCCAAAGCGCCAAGCCTGCAATTCTGCGGGGAAAGGCCGGAGGCGGCCACCAGCCCCCACAGCCATCTCCATCTTTCCCTTAGTCCGCTCTCAGTGCAGGATGTCTTGTTTCATTTACCCCCCGGGGCAACACCACTGTCGTTTGATGAGCTAGGAAATCTCCCTCCGCACACCTTCCCTGGTGTTTACAGCTGCACCTCCTAATCCCACACACATCCTTTGTCTCCCCGCAGCCTCCCGACTCCAGGATTTCAGGAGGTGGCCCGCCCCATCCCGATCCCCAAGCACCCGCAAGGCGGCTGGACACCCGGAGGCCGAGGGCAGCGGCGCAGGACTCACCCAGCGCGGCGGAGCCTGCTGCGGTCTGGGCCTGGCTGGGGGTCGCGCGGGGCGGCGCCGGCGGGGCGGGGCGTCACTCCCCCGGCACCTTAGCTCCGCCCCGGCTCCTCCCCCAGCAGGTGGAGGCCCCCGGGGCTCGGACTCCCCAGAGCACAGCCCAGGGCTGGGGCCTCCTGCCCGAGCCGCACGGCGTTCGATCCACGCACCCCAGGGGTATCTATCGCCTAGGGATCCTCTGTATCTGTCGACCCCTATGGAAGTAACTCACCTTTTCTCAGGCAATTAACATTGCGCCTGATGGCCACTTTGTCCTTTGCCCCCATTAGCACATGTTTAATTTTGCCCCCTTCCAGCATTTTTAAGTCTCTTGAAGAGGTAATGGGGCAATGGTAGAAGAAACAAAAGATAAAGACGTCCTAAGAACTTTTAATGATGTCAACGATAGGGTATGTCCTAAGGCTGCTTTCAGGCGCCTTTTCACTGAGCAGAGAAATTGTGATATTTAATACAAAATGACAGAAACTCCTGTTAAAGTGATACATCCAGGACACTTGAAAACCTCTGGAAATATTAATTCTGAGTGTTATTTCTAAACTTCCCCTCCAACTGTCAAGTAAAAACCCTTTGGCCTGCAGAGAAACCATGCTCCCCACACACGGCAGAAATTTATCCAGGTAGGCCCAGAATACTTTGTTCAATATTTATAAAGCAACCTTGAACATTTGGATTTTGTCCAAAGACAAAAAATGAAATGTAAAACCACACAATACACACAGTATTGCAAATTTCTTTCAGATTGGGGATGACTAAAGTATCTGGAGGCCTGAGCGTAACTAAGTAAATAAACTTGCTGAGGTTAGACTGCAGCTCTCTTGCCCTACTTCTATGCAGCAAATCCGTGATCACCTACAGCAATTTTATGCAATGGAAGGCACACGAAATGCACCCATGAGACACATCGCCTTTTGGGTAGAAGCCAAACCTCCTTCCTAGCGCCTTACCTTCCATGGATGCTCTTCCACTACCTGCTTTTTGTTTCGGAGTATGCTGGATCAACAGTACAAACACTATTAGTTCTGGGCTCAAAGACCAACCTGGGGGTTAATATTATTATTCATGGGTACTGAGCTTCTACATTTTTCAATTCTGAAGTTACTTTAACATTGTTCACTGTTATTTTGTGCTGGGAAAAATGGAGAAGTCATTGCAATATCCTGCTTTTGTGGTGAATATAAATTTGATTGAAATATATCAAAATGTATATGCTTCATATGAAATTTGGTATTTTAAAAACATCTATCATGTATAACCTGAGCTTAATGATGATCAAAATCCTATATTAAATTCATATAGGATACTGCCAAGCAGCCTAATTTAAATTCTATGGAATTGTATTATTTGTCACTCATAAATTAATATTAGGTCTTTACTTGTTTAAGGACAGTGAAAATAATCTTTGAAGTTACTGCACATGTCCACTTTTAACTTTGTTAATCATATTTGTATATCATTTGATTAAATATTCCCACAAGATTAGCAACATTATTCTCTATTTTGTGCAAGAAAAAAAAAAGGAAACTGATTAAATGAAGTCTAAAATCAATTTTCCTTTTTTCTCCACTTACCATACTTCCAAGCTATTCACTTTCAGCTAACAAAATTGGAGTGACATGTGATATTTTTTAGAAATATCTCTCATTATTGATTATTGATTCATCTCTCAGGAAAGCCACGAATTCAGGTGATATGTAGTTAATTTCCTATGCCTTTTTACTGAAATCACTGTTCCAGTTCAACCTTTCACCAATCCTCATGGATATACAAGCACATTAATGCATGTTTAAAAGTTCAAAAAATTTCTTCAACCCAGACAACACATATCTGAGTTTATGAATATTTTCTATCTCTACTAGTAATGAAATACTATAAACATCTGAAACACACACCCAGTCTACATTACAAAACTGTTTTGATGTCACATAAACGTGATGTTTACATCTCCAGATTTTTTAGTCTTTAAGTCAAATACTAGTTCTGAGAAAAGGTAGATTCCTAGAGACAGGGAAACAGCTTTGAAATAAAACAGATGCTCTGCTACCAACTTGGTAAAGCAAACATCTGATGACTTTAAATTCCTCATACATACACACACTATAAATCCGGCTGCTCTGAGTAGGGGAGCACTGCTGCTCTATTCAGCACGGACTTCTCACTGTGGCGTTCTAACCGCTGACCTGCAGGACTTCCTCTAGTGGTTGGTTCTGCCTGCATAGTCCTTCCTCTAAAACTTAGAGAAGAACCTCTAGTGTTATTACTCCTTCCTTAAAGATTTGTAATTTCTAATAATTTAAAATATAAACTTAAATAGATTTGCTTGACAATTTGGTTCAAATTCTAAAAGGTACTTTGAATTTCGTTAGAGTCTCAGACATCATTTTCAGAAAGTTATCTTTAATGTCTATGCTAAATAAATAACATTTACATACAAAACCATCATAGGCTTCTGTAAGAATCTAACATGTAAGAAAGAGTCCAAGGTAAATATGGAGGTACATCAACTACTTCAAATTCTAAAATCAAGCATCTCCACATAAGAAATCACCTTGATTAAATTTTTCAAGTTAATTCTTCCTCAATTTTAAATTCTGTATCGGACAAAACAGACACAAATGTATTTGTGCAAATTAACTTTAAAAAAATAGTATGGCTTAAAAGTCATCAATTACTCCTGCAGCATCATACTATATGAGGACACTCAGGTCATTATTATGCTTTAGTCATTATTCTTAATTCAAGGGAACACACTCTACACATCTACAGGCAATAGAAACCTAATTACTTTGCCCCAAATAGGAAGAAGGGATTGAGATACTATTGAAACAAGCTAATCTCTAGTTATTTGGATAAAAACAATAAACATTAATTCAAGAAATAAGATTTCCAAGACTTGTCTCTTCCCTTTACATGTTAGAAATGTCCTATAGAAACTTTTATTGACTTAGGAGGAATAATAACAGGAAATTGACACAACTCATTCCATTCTTCCTATCGCACTTAAAAAATAGAATTCATGCAATTTTCAAAAATTTCTTATAAACCCAGTCAACAATTTCTTTTAAAAAGTAAAGTGTAACCTCTGCTTTAAAAGATCACAATAAAATTAAAGTTTTAAATATCGCCATAGTTAAGAAAAACAAAGCAGTCTTTTATAAGCATAAGAATTCAAGTTGCTTGTGCAGTGAAATTAAAATCCATCACGTAACAATGATCCTGAGCTACAAATTAACATGTAGATTACCTTTCAAGTCACATAACCAACTGCTAATTTTATTTACATTAAGGATAAGTATAACATTTACCAATTTCAAGTCTACAAAGTATAACATTTACCAATTACAAGTCTACAAAATATAACATTTACCAATTATAAGTCTACAGGTTTACTTGTTGGTAGTAGCTGAGCTTTTCCAATAGGATTTTTGGGAGAACCTTTATACCAGATCCTTTCCCTTTCTGATGGTTTCCTAAGGACCCTGTTATTTATCTCAGATGAAGAGCCCATATTATTATTTACAACAGATTTTAATATAGCATGATTTGTGAGATCATCAAAGGGAACCTTAATTTGGTCATCGGACATCACTTTCTGTTTATAAACTCTGGTAGACCTAAGAGAAGCATTCATGGAGTCCGGGAGCCTCTTCATCCGTGAGAAAGATTTAGAAGTTAATTCCATGCTTGATTCTAAAATTGCATCATTTGACTGTGTGTATGGTGTAGAACTCCGTTCTTTAGGACCTGATTGGGTACATGAAATTGAGGAATCTTTTGACCTACTTTCTACACAAGAGGGAAGAGCACTGTCACAGCTCACTGATTTAACCAGAGGAGAAGCTGTGTCACCAAGACGTGCCAATTTATGCCTCACAGGTTGTCTGTTATACTCCAACAAAGAATTAATTCTTCTGACAGACTGACGGACAGGTGTACGCTGAAACTGAAGAGGTGACTTAACTTTTGTCCTATTTGATTCATTTAAAGAAAGCTTATTAAACCACTGTATATGGTCTGAAACCTTTCCATGCTCTGTTACTTGTAAACTTTCAGAAACCGTTGTATCACATGTTTCTACCAATGACTGCTGTTGAACCATTCTCACAGGCCTAGGTTTTGACAAGTTGATTACATTACATGCAATCTGCTCTGAGGAAGAGGTGTTAGCCACATCCTCCCCAGAAGCTGTGCATTTCGGTACGTTTTCTTCAGTCACATTGTCCTTACTTAATTCAGTATTTAGCTTATCCCTTGGGGAATGTTGATTCTTCATTTGGTCATCGAGGGGCAATTCCTGCTTGCTTAAATAATCATTCGGTGTATTTGAATGAATGCTTTCTTCATGTACCATCTTCATCTGAGTTGAGTAACATTTTATAGTTGCTTCTCTATCTAATTTTTGAGTATGGTGTAGTGAGAAGTCTCTTTCTAAAAAACGATTTTCACCTTTACTAGTGTGGTATTCCTCTGATCCTATCACATTCAAATCATTAGTTTCAAATAGATTTTTCTCTAGGCTACAGGCTAAAAAAGATGTTTCATTTAATTTTTCTTTCCCCACATTAGTTATTGATGACTGCCCGTGATTTATCAATGCATAAAGATTACTTCCGGATTCAGAAAATGCTTCCTGAATTTTCAACAAAGTCTCTGTGCTCAAGTTATTTTCACTACCACTAAGAGAGCTTCCAGTTATGTTATTATGTTTACTGTGTACATTAGAAGGAGTGAGCTCATAGGAATTAACAGATGACTTTTCCACTGTAATATCAGGCTCCAAACAAGAGTTTTCCACCTCAAGATTTCCTTCTATCGAAGAAGCTTCATTTGTATCTATTCCTTGAAAACATGAATTACTAGGTCCTGTCCAAGACATCCGGTAACTTGTCCCATCTAGTCGCTCTGGAGTTAGTAAGTTTTCCTCAGACTTACTAATCTTTTTTGAACCTAAAATGAAGCAGTTCAGGGTTTTTAATCATTTATATTTTACCTAGTTTTGAAATATTATACAAATACATGGTAAATAAAATTACTAAGCATTTAATATTCCAATAAATTAAAGAATTATATTAAAAGTAATTTTTAAATGTCAAACATTTCACATTTACATTCATCAGCATCCTCCAGTTATTTACAGAAAAATACATTGCCAATTCTACTATTTTCATTATTCGAACATGAATTTTAAATTTCTAGAATAGTAAATTACCTAACATATTTTGTCATTAAAATACAACTAAAGGTTATGCATCAATTATATCTCAATAAAGCTGGGGGAAAATTTTTTTTTTTTAATCAACTAAAGTAGGCTTTTTGGGTAAAACTCCTAACAACAATGTAGAGATGTAGCTTTACCTTTCTTTGTTAATCTTTCATCAATATCTGGGCTAAAAAGCAGACCTGTTTTTACAGATCCAATCCTATTTTTTAAACTTTGTTGATTTGCAAGTCGTCGACCAACATTTTCAAATCTATTGACACCAGAACATCCATTCTGTACAAAAAAGAAAAATTCAAAAAATTCTGGTTAAGAAATGAACCAGTTAATTTTCAAAATATTAAGACAAAGCAAATTTTTTATAGTTATCAAACCCTCTATAGTGAATTGAAAGGGATATGTAATTAAATAACAATTTTATAGCGAACACAAATATACTTGCATGCATGCTGGGGAAAACTACGCATTTGACTTGGCTATTAGTTGATATTTTATTATCTAAAATAAAAACAGCCTCATGTATTCATTAACTAAAAAAATTTATTTTTGAGGATTCTGTGCCAGGGACTGTTCACAATAGTGAAAGAAAAAAAAGAAAAGAAAAGCAAGCAAGCAAACAAACATATAAACCTCAAGACCAAAATCTTCTGAAATGTATGGTCTAGATGAAGAACAAACATTCCAGGGAGAGGAAAATACCAGTGCAGTCTCTAAGGCGGAAGCCAGATCTGGCACATTTGACTGACAGCAAGGCGGCAAGAGCGCATGTAGCTGAGTGTACAAGGGGCAGTGACAGGAAGAGGCTAGGAGAGGGATCCCTGGCTGGGAACAGCTCATGTGGAGGGCTGCAGTCAACCTAAGAACTTCGGCTTTCTTCCTGAGTGAAATGAGGAATCACTGGAGGCTTCTGAGCAAAGAAGTGACATGACTTAACTTGGGTTTTAAAAGGATAATTTTGGCTATAGTACTGCAGCAGGGTAGAAGCAGTAGAAGCTTACTACAGTAATCCACGTTCGAGAAAACAGGACTTAGAGAAGGTTAGAAATGTAGTCCTGGTGAGAACTGGTCAGTCTGGATATCTCTGAAAGCAAAAATTAGACGGGATTCCCTAAGGGTTTAGATAGGGCGTGTGAGAGAAAGCGCAGAGTTGAGAATGCCTGCATGGTTTTTGCCTTAAGTGACTGAAGAACAAGTTGCCATTAACTGAGATGGCAGAGACTGCAGATAGAAGTGTGGTTGGGGGAGAAGGGGAGAAGTAGGGAAATAGAGGCAGTGAAGAAATGCATACCAGAACTCTATTTGGGACAGGTTATACCCAAATGTCTATTGGATCGACATCCAAGTTAGGAGGTAAGGAAACGAATGTTAAGAAACAGCCAAGTTGTTCAGGAGAGCATTCTGATATAAACTTGAAAGCCTCAAGTAAACATATGACGTTTAAAACTAGTGACCAACCACCACGAGTGAGTGGAGAAAGAAAAGATAAATCCAACGACAAAGCTTTGGGCCCTCTGATACACGGGAGTTAGAAAAGTAACCAGCGAAGGAAGAAAATCATGAGTGCAGTGTCCCTGAAGCAAGGAAAAAAAGTGCACTGAAGAGGGACAAGTGATCGGCCCGGTCAAACGAGGGAGGCAGGTCAGGTCAAACAAGTGCTGGTATTTGTCCAATGGCTGGAGCAGCGATGACCTTATTCATGGGTGGCCTTGAGCAGCTGCAGTGAGTGTTGGGGAGGAAAGCCTCACTGGAATCGATGTAAGGAGGAACTGGAGACATTCACGTGGAAGAGTTCGGCCTAACGAGGAGCAGTGGATGGGACTAACTGGAGCGCGGGCAGCATCAAGAGGATTTTTTAGCATCGAATCTACAGCTTTATGCTAACACGAACATCAAGGAAAAATGGTGAAAGATACTTACTACATCTTTGCTACTTTTTCCCAGACTAAATTTCACACGAAGAGATCTTCGAACCTTTTCTTTACGACTGATTTTAGGAGAGAAGCAGCCTGCTTTTCCTGATTCCACTCTTAAAAGAGCAGAATTAGAAACGTCAGTTTGTAGCATACATAAAACTAGAAAAATGCTTGCAAACTGAAATTTTAGAGAATGTCCAGAGCAAGTCATATTGTTGGTAAGTGAATAGTGTAGTAATTTTCTAAAATCAATTAAGCTTTATGATACCATATATGAACATGTCGTATTTGCAAATAAAATTTATCTTTCCTGTCCATCACACATTAGTCACTTATAAACCAGAATCATTAGAATAGACTAGCTTTTTAAATTAATCGGAAATTTGAAAATTACACACATCAACATGAAGCAGTATTTTAAGCAAGCAAACTGGCCTCAAATTAGGAATTTTTCTCTAGAGGATACATAATGGGCATTTGATTAATAAGACTATAAAGGCAGAGGGAATTTTTAAAAATTATGATTCTCAGTATAAAGACAAAATATTTTATTAACTACATTATATATACAAAACAATTATCCAATGAAAACAAAATGTCCTGAATAAATTACCTGCAAACTTTTTTGCTTGCAATCCTTTTACTTCGCCTTGGCACATCTATACCGAACAAATGATTTCCACTGATGGCTACAGGAGAGAGTGAACTCTGAGATGACCCTTCTGGGCTTGTATCAAAGTGAACTATAAAAACAATCACATGTAATGTACCACATATCTTATTTTCAAAATAAAAACTATTAAAAATCTTAATTTCTACCCCCAAGGTACAACAAAATCACATAATTTCTGGTAAAAAAATTTCAGGAGCCAAATAACCCAACTCAACTCAATTAGAAAAAAAAAAAGTATCAATTTTCTAATTTTCAGATGCCCGTTAGAAGTCAGATTAAACACTGCTTTCACATTGGAGTCTTGCTTTAAACTTGTTTAGAAATACAAGGGAGGGGTGGGCATAGCTGCAGACTGGAGAAAGAGCAAGCCTTCGAGATAGACTTGAATTGGTCTCACCACTTACTAAATGGCTTTAGGCTCTGAAAATGAACTTCCATGATTGAATATAAACCTTACTATAATGTATATTAAAAGTCCAGCACAGTACCTGATACATAATATTAATTAATGCTATTATAAAATATTAATTATTGAAAAACAATTTCGAGTCTGAGTATCCAGTGTGCACCTGCTAGCCAACTGCTGTCCACCTGACTCTGGAGTACAACTTGTCCAATATTTTTGGCAAATAAATTATCTATAACACATCTCTAATCACTTGACTACTGCCATGTTCCATGCTAACAACCGGCGGTTACTACAGCTCATTCTGATTACGTTATTTATCACTACATCATGAAGCTGCCTATAACAGAAACTAGGAAAAAAATAGTGATGAACAGAAGTTCCATATCCATTTGACTTATATTTGAGTTACGCCCAGGATACACTGTACAAACATGAACCCTCTCAACTCATCACCAGTATTGATAAAGAATTCACATGGGTCCCCAGAGACATCTATGTTTTTTAAATTATTAAAACAGAAACTATTACAACCATTATAGTGAGTTTAGGATGCATTTGGCGAAAGAAAATTTCGGAGGCCAATATAATATACCCAATGTGACACAGGTAGCTTTACTCTAGGACTGCAGTATGAAAGTAATTATAAATAGGTATGCTATTTTAGATTAATATTGTTGACTTTATACATTTTTTAAAAAGCATTTTGCAGATGGAATTTATCAAATTCTTCCAAGGTAGGGTTTTAAAAAAAAAGTGCGTTAAAATAATAGGATTACTATTGTTGAACTTGTTAAATGTTTTATTAAAAATATTTCACTGATTAAGCAGGCTCATACTAACATTACAATAACATAAGAATGTTTAACTTATTTGGGGGTAGTTTGGAGAGAAGGAATCAACAAGCTCTTTCCTTGGGGGAGATGTTATAAAGCTAATGAGGCAGGCAGAACTACAATTTACATGTGCCATGTGGAAAAAGTCCTTCAAAGTGGAAAAGCTTTTAAATATCAAGAAAACATGAAGTTACTTTAAAGGAGTTTTAAGTCTTCAAATTCTGAATACTGAAAAAGCTAGACATAGCCTCAGAGTTCTTATTATACTTTAATGAACCATAAAAAAACCTGTGAAGGAACACAGAGAACAAGTTGCTATTCTGTTCAATTTTTTAAATAAAACAAACAAGGAAAATATAAACCTTTTGGATAATAGAAACAAAAGAAAGGCTTTTGAGAAGATCTGATAACCCAGCTAATGAATTCAAAATGGAACTCTTACCATTGTCTGAAACCAACACAAATCTAAAAGAATTAGAGATCACTCACCTTTTGACTAAATGTGAGACAAATATGAGATGGAGGACCCTGGGTTAATTAGAGTTTCATTTTGGGTTGACCACAAGTTAATATGATTGGCTCATATGATTGGCTTATATTCTACAATGCAAAAGAAGCCAGCTCAACCTAAGACCACACTAATAAAAATGTGGTTTTCAAATTGGCATGATTATATGATATTATCCTCTGGAGGCTCTGGTCGGCCACAATTAGGAACTTGTGTAGTTCATTTGGAAGAAAATAGCTGGGCTGGTAAGGGGTCTGGAAACCATGCTACAACAGTGCAAACCAAGTTTTTAAAGCTTTTATAAAAACTGAATATAAAACATTAAAAATACCACCCCTCCCCCCAAAGAAAATGCAATTCATAATGGTTACACCAATGGTAACACCCCCACCCCAGTCTGGATTCAGAGATGATCAAACTTCTGGCAACCCAACAGAAGACAGCAATACAGCCATAGCTATAGATCCAGAAATAACTAAAGTAGAATTTAGCATGCCCAATCACATAACACCTGAGCACCAGTGCTACGCACAGAAGCCCAAATGCTCACTCCGAGCCATTTATCATAATGCTCAATGAGCACAGCCATAAAACACATACATATTAGTTATACTGACCAGTGTCTGTTTTAAAAATTAGGGACTTCATAAAAATTCAGATTGATAAAAAACAGAATAAAGCTCTGGCTCCTAAAGAATGGTATTAGGAAACATTTTTCTCAGTCTGTTGAGATCTTGCTTCCAGGTTTATTCTGTTTGGCTCAAGTAAATTTTTATAAAAATTTAAAAAAAGTATTATTATGAAATAGCTCTTTGCCCAGAATAGGGACTCATGGTAATGTTTACAACCCAATTACATAAATTATAATTGCTACCTGACACTGGTGTAGAACTGCTACTGAAGAGATTACTTGGCAACAGCTCAACATTAAAATTGTGCTTGATCGACTTCCTTTTCTTACTTGAGAAACCATGAGAAGAATCTACTGGCAGTTTACGCTTAGCATTTGGTGTGAGAATCATTGGTGATTCGGATAGTTGGGCTGAAAAAAAAACACAATTTGTTGTTTCTCCCACAGGCTAAAATACAAAAGTTTTATTAATTTATTCTTATAAATCTATTACTTAGGGCTAACCAAAGACTAGGGTAATATGTTTACATTATCAAATGTATGTTATACATCTAAATAAACACTATGCAATTCCACAAAATAAAAATAGGCAAGTGGCAAATAGGCAAGATTCTTAAAAAAGAGGTAAACAGTAGAAACTGAAACCAAATAGACTAAGATGCATAAAATTCACATTAAAGAATATTAACATAGGGAAGAAAATTATCATCAAAGAGTTGAAACAAAAACTGATCTAAACATTATTTTTGCTTTTCATTAATAACTGAGTATTAACCAGTTAATTTATGCAATCTGGAAAACAAAACAAATTATTATATTGTCTGTTGCTGAGCTACATAATTGCAGCTACAAGCAAGCCAAGATAAAAAATGGAACATACACTAATAAACTTCTGGTTTTAAAACAAAATAAGATTGAGTTATTTTCACATGTTCAATAGCACCCAACTTACAAGCAATAGGAAAGCATGATTTAAAAAATTAAAGATATAACAGTAGCTTAAAAGAAATTCTTACGTACAATTTTGGATTCATTATATCCAATGTAATTAGCAATGTCACAGCATAGTATTATACTACAATATCTCCATTAAAAAGAATATTGGATTTGATTAAACCAAAATAAGTCAGAAATTTTCATTTAAATAAATACGTATAATACCTACCAATTCTCTCTTGTTGCGGTGTAATAGAGGGTGTTCTGTTATATTTAAGTTTATTTAGGGCTCCACTAACAAAATCTGAAATGCAAGGCATATATAATCATACAATCAATTGTAACCTAACATTTACCTTTTGTTCACCAATAATTCATATCGATATTTGTGGTCTAGTGTCTAAGTTTGTATCAGATTATACATTCTTAAAGTCGGGGTATCTAAAGTGAGGGTATTTAAAAGGAATTGTTTCAAAACAGAAATAAAAAACTAAAAGATGTATTTTTATTCCATTCCACTTATACTCCCATACTCCCTATTTCCCACTCAAAAAAAAACAAACAAAAGAACGTAAAACAAGAATGTATAATGTACAGAAAGAGTATGGAAGAGGAAAGCATTACTTGTAGAGAAAGGGACGAAATGGCAGCAGGAGAGAAAGCTTTTCA
This sequence comes from Rhinolophus hipposideros, assembly GCF_964194185.1. NCBI lineage: Eukaryota > Metazoa > Chordata > Mammalia > Chiroptera > Rhinolophidae > Rhinolophus > Rhinolophus hipposideros. The sequence continues at coordinate 32,780,167 of NC_138051.1, forward strand.
GGGGAAGTAAAACCCGGCCTATGTTCTGAAGAATTAGTAGGTGTTGATTAGGTAGAAAGGTAACGTTTGAGGCAAGGTTAATAGCGCATGCAGAGGCATGTAAGTAATTAAAACAGGATTTATGCATACTAGAAACCAGTAGTTTGATATTGCTAGAGCAAACAGGGAGCAGTGGATATGATAAGGGATAATAAGCCTTGTGTATCAGGCAGACCAGGGCCTGTGTATCATTTTCAAGAAACTGAACTTCTCCAAAGACAAAGGGGAACAAAATTGACTGATCTGCATTTTAGAAAAATTACTTTGGCAGCAGGTGTGAAAGATACACTTAAGGGAGCAAGTCTCCTTGGAGGCAGGCAAACTAACTGACGGTTCTTCTAAGTACGTTACTAAGTCATTCGACAAATATTTATTTTGTACCTAGCCCTGGAGATGTAAGAGTGACCAAAACAGACATGGTCTTTGCCTTCGTGGAACTTATTCTCCTGGAGCAAACATTAAATACACCAAGGAAATACTAAATACATAATGACAAATGGGATAAACAGTCTGAAGTACAAATACAATAACAGATTTAGATTGGGGAGCCAATGAAGGTATCCTTGAGGAAGTGATGTTTAAGGTGAGACCTGAAGGAAGAGTGGGAATTATCCAGGCAAGAGATGAACAGAGGCAGCCATCAGTGGAAAATAGAGGCAGAAAAGAAAGTCTTTAGGAGATCAAAGGGACAAGATCTGGTAAACAGTGGGATGTGGGGATGAGGAAAAAGTAAATAAGGACATACAGAATTTTAACTTTGATGACTGAGCAGACAATGGTGCCATCAAAAGAAAAAGGAAATTATTCAAAGAAGAGTTAGACATGTTTATGAGACACTAAATGGATATAAATCCATTCGTGGTGAGACCGGGGCTAGAGAAGTAGACTTGGGAATCATAAGCCCAGAAATGGTAGTTTTTAAAAATGAAAGTGAGTGAGATCACTTAAGAAGAGGAAAAAGTGTGAAAATATCAAGTATGGAACAATGGGACATTTAAGAGATTATCAGAAAAAGAAAATCCAGGAAATGAGCCAGAACAAATAGCTAGAGGCGGGGAAACAATGAAGCATAGTATGATTTAAAACAACAAAAATAAAAAAAAAGAAAGAAAGAAAGAAAAAAAAGTATCTGGAAGGAAATAGTCAAGTGGTCAAAGAGATTCTGAATAATACAGGCCAAAAAAATATATACTGGATTTAGCTATCAGGAAATTGTGACTTTAACAGGAATAGTTTCATGCAAAAATATGCTCCTAATTTTCAGTCACAATGAAACACAAAGGTATTTTATATATGTTCATTAAGTATCACTCAAAATAATATTTAAGTTCAGCTATAGCTCACTTATATGTTATTGAGAAATACTACACCCTCAAGTGAAATAGGCACAAACCTCACTGAAAGCCTCACTGAAGAGACAAAGACAGGCAATGCTCTATCTAATTGGCAGGCAGTGGCTAAACAAGCCAAACTTCAAGGCACCTAGGCAGACAAACAAGGTTAATATGCGGGAGAAAAAAGAAAAAAGAAGAGAAACAAGAGCCAGAGCAGAAGAGAGAAGAAACAATGGAGCAACAGATTCAGCCCCAGCAGCCAATAACACACAATTAGAACAGCACAGCGAAATCAGGAGTATGGAAAGAAATACTGGAAAGACAACTGTTCCCTCTATAATCTGAAATGCCACATATTTCTGACTTTTTTTCCTAATTTTCCTCCAAGTCTCAATTCTTCAAACCAGATAACTTTTAAAATAGTTTAATCATGTTATGCCTCTTCTCATACCTTCAATGGTTTTCCAACACCCAGCTTAATATTCTAAGTCTTGAGCCTCACACTCAGCTCACCCAGTATCATCCTAAGGATTAGGATGAATGCTTCAATCAAGTCATGCCGGTCTTTTTACAAACAGCAATTCTTCCTTACAGAATCACTTCTTCCTTACAGAAATCTTTTCCCATAGCAGCCTTCTCATCTAGAACAGGATGCAAGTATTCTTACCCTCCACCCACTTCCCCTAGTTCTACCCATTCTTTAAGAAGGGTCAGTTTGACCTCCTATTTGCAGAGTCCCTGACATTACAACCCCGGGAACTTTTCTCCTTTGAACACATTTTATTTGTGCTAAAGATCTACTATTAGACTGTACTGTCATTTTCACTTTTCCCATGCATATGCCATGTCTTTCCAACTATGCTGTAAGCACCAATACACTATAGCTTCTGCTTCTTTATGTTCAAATGCATTTCAGATGAAAACACATTGTTGTACTCCCACAAAACGGACTGCCACTGCCACTTACCTCCTACACTTTGTCTTCGCTTTCTTTTATGGTCACCAGGAGTTTCATATTCACCTTCTTCAAAACCTTCCAGTGACGGAGTAGCACAGAGACCATCAACACCCAACATAGCTGGTATCTTCTCCACAATGAAATCTGGAACATGCCCTAACGGAAAACGTTCACAATTAAGATCTTCCCTCAACTCCCCCTAGAAATGTTTAAATAGTATATACCAACTTCCTAACAGTTGTTTTCATAGTTCAATTGGAAGAAGCTGGGATCTCCCTCATTTAAACAAATCCCATTATTTAATAATGCAGCTACATCTTACCAATATCTGATGCACAATCAATAAGAGTCTGTACTACTTCAGCCTGCAATCGTAGCTTTTTTTCTGTGTTAGCAGACATCTTTTCGTGTCCTTCACTTGTCTGTAGAAGGTTTGGTGCAAATATCACTGCAAGATTCCTGCTATCCATCTTATTCTCACTGGACCTTAAATGAAAAATGGTTTTATGAGATGTAGCCAAAGATAAAAAATATGGAGTAAAAATAATGTATTAAGCACATTTTGAAGAGCTCTTACTTTACCAAACATGGGGGAAAATATGCTACCCTTCATCTATCCATCTACATGATTGGCTTGAAATAAGACTGAACCAGAAATACACAGCTTATATGTGCTTAGATATACATCATAAAAATCATGCAAACTTTGTTTTTCCATACAAATTGAACATGTTTATTTGATTTTCAAATCCACACACAGAAAATGTGAATTAGAAGGCAGGAAGTATGTCTAAAACAAACAGGCTCAGTGATATCAGGGAGAGGGGACAAATTTGAAAAGCAAAACATTTTAAAAACACTGTAATCTGAAATCATTCAGTGGACAAAGAATCCTATAGGCATCAATAAGCCATTAAGACATTCATAGGTCAGCCGCATGGCTCAGTTGCCTGGAGTGCAAGCTCTGAACCACAGGGTTGCCAGTTTGTTTCCCACATGGGCCAGTGAGCTGCGCCCTCCACAACTAGATTGAAGACAACGAGCTGCCGCTGAGCTTCTGGAGGGGTGGCTGCGTGAGCCCTCAACAAGTCTGCCTGTTCAATTTCTGCATGGGATGGTGGGCTGTACCCCCTGAAACTAAAGACTGAAAACAGTGACTGGACTTGGAGCTGAGCTGTGCCCTCCACAGCTAGACTGAAGGACAATGACTTGGAGCTGATGGGCCCTGGAGAAACACTGTTCCCCAATAAAATAAAAAAATTTTTTAAGACATTCATAATGTTGACTCTAAGACAGCAAAGAAATATTAAATCATTTGGTATATTGTTTCTTAAATTATACAGTGTACACATCTTATAGTAAGGAAATACATAATATTTTTTAGAAAATTTTCCATTCCAAATGAAATTCATTATCTAGAGGGGTAAATCTAGCTAGTTGAGAAATTAAACTATCATTTCCCAAGATTTACTACTCACCTAAGAGAAACATTCCTAAGGAAGTTAAAGAAGTATCTTAATATATCAATTGTGTGGTCAGGCATGAGACAGGAGAGCAACAGTGTAGCTTTATTCTTCTCCTCTGTTCCTAACTGTTGAGCTTTGAAAAGTGCTTCATGCAAATCAGCTGGGAGAATGGGCTCTGGCAGTTCCCTAAAAAACTGCTTAAGAAGTCCTGCAATATCACAAGGAGGTGCAGAAGACAGGCCACTTTCACCATGGTCCAGTTTATTCTGAAATAAATAAAATTATCTTGAGCATTTAGGGGCTTAAGAGTACAATGCAAATAAAGTATCCTTTCTTACACTCTAAAGAGCTTTCTTTAATGAATTTCTCTTAACTTTTGCCTTAAGACATACCACTCCCTTTCAGAAGGCTAAAATCAATGTTAAAAGTGTTTATTTTCATTTATAGAAACAGGGTCACAAATTTAAAAGTACTTTGTAAACTTTGATTTTACAAACTATTATATAAATAGCTTGACTGTGGCGATCAGTTCACAACATATACGTAAATCAAAACATCAAGTGGTACCCGTTAAATGTTTTGTGAATTATACTTCAATAAAACTGAAAAAATAAATTATACAAATGATATACATTTTCTTTTGGAAAAAAGTTCTTTTTCTCCTGTCATAAAAAAAACTATTTGCAAATTCAATTTTTGTCAATGATTCACGTAATACCTCCAAATATTTCGATCGGAAAAATCAAATCAAAAAGTGGTACAAAAGAAAAATTACAGTTCACCATATAATCCTGAAATGTATGTGGAACCATAAAAGACCCCAAAAGCCTCAGCAATCTTGAGAAATAAGAACAAAGTGGGAGGTATAACAATACCTGACATCAAATTATACTACAAGGCTACAGTAATCAAAACAGCCCGGTACTGGCATAAAGACAGACACAAAGATCAACGGAACAGAATAGAGAGCCTAGAATCAAATCCATGCCTGTATTTAATCTACGACAATGGAAGCAAGAATTTACGGTGGGGTAAAGAGAGTCTATTTAATAAATGGTGCTGGGAAACCTGGACAGACACATGCAGAAAAATGAAGCTGGACCACCTCCTTACACCATATACAAGAATAAATTCAAAATTGATGAAAGACTTAAATGTAAGATCTGAAACCATAAAATTCCTAGAAGAAAATACAGGGAGAAACTTTACAGATATTACCCGGAGTAAGATTTTTACTGATATATCCCCTCAGCAAGGAAAGAGAAAAAATAAAAATGTGGGATTACATCAAACTAAAAAGTTTTTTCACAGCAAAGGAAACCATCAATAAAACAAAAAGGGATCCTACTGGATGGGAGAAGATATTTGCCAATGATATATCAGATAAGGGGTTAATATCGCAAATTTATAAAAACTCACTCAACTCAACTCCAAAAAAAACAAACAACCCAATTAAAAAATGGGCAGAGAGGCCAACCCGGTGGCTCAGGAGGTTGGAGGTCTGTGCTCCTAACTCCGAAGGCTGCAGCTTCTATTCCCACAAGGGCCACTAGGCTCTCAACCACAAGGTTGCCAGTTTAACTCGAGTCCCGCAAGGGATGGTGGGCTCCGCCACCTGCCACTCAGATTGAACACGGCACCTAGAGCTGAGCTGCCACTGAGCTCCCTGATGGCTCAGTTGGTTGGAGCGTCCTCCCAACCACAAGGTTGCCAGTTCGACTCCCGCAAGGGATGGTGGGCTGCGCCCCCTGCAACTAGCAACGGCAACTGGACCTGGAGCTGAGCTGCGCCCTCCACAACTAAGACTGAAAGGACAACAACTTGAAGCTGAACGGCACCCTCCACAACTAAGATTGAAAGGACAACAACTTGACTTGGAAAAAAGTCCTGGAAGTGCACACTGTTCCCCAATAAAGTCCTGTTGCCCTTCCCCAATAAAAACTCTTTAAAAAGAAAAAAAATGGGCAGAGGACATGAAGAGACATTTTTCTAAAAAGGACATACAGATGGCAAACAGACATGAAAAAAATGCTCAACCTCACTAACCATCAGAGAAATGCAAATAAAAACCACAATGAGACACCACCTCACCCCAGTCAAAATGGCTATCATCAATAAATCAACAAACAAGTGCTGGCGCGGATGTGGAGAAAAGGGAATGCTTGTGCACTATTGGTGGGATTGCAGATTGGTGCAGCCACTATGGAAAACAGTATGAAGGTATCTCAAAAATATGAAAATGGAACTGCCTTATGATCCAGCAATTCCACTCCTAGGTATCTATCCAGAGAAATCCAAAACTCTAATTCAAAAAAATTTATGCACTCCTATGTTTATTGCAGCACTACACACAAGCACCAAGACATGGAAACAATCGAAATGCCCATCGGTAGATGACTAGATTAAGAAACTGTGGTACGTTTATACAATGGAGTATTACGCAGCCATAAAGAAGAAAGAAATCTTACCATTTGCAACAACATGGATGGACCCAGAGAACATTATGTTAAGTGAAATAAGTCAGACAGAGAAAGACAAATACCATATGATCTCACTAACATGTGGAATCTAAAGAAAATAATAAATGAATGAACTAATCAGAAACAGTCTCAGAGACACAGAGGAAAACCTCAGGGTTGCTAGATGGGGGGGTGGGATAAGGGGGAGGTGAGGGGATTAGAAAGCACAGTCAGTAACCACAAGATGACCACGGGGATACAAAAGTCAATTTGTGGAATGTAATCAATAATGTTGTAAAGTTTTTGTAGGGTATCCGATGGACACTTGTCTCATTAGGGAGACCATCTCAGGGATGATGTAGATGCCTGATCACTGCATTGTACACCTGAAGCTGAACAATAATGAATGTCAACTACAATTTTATAAATATATATATGTGTATATATTTATGTATATATATGTGCATATATACATATATATATATATACATATATATATATGGTTACAAGAAGTGGAGTACAGCATTAGGAACAGAGACAGTGGAAATGTAATGGCTGTGTGCAATGTCAGAGGGATAGTGGATGGGGGAGGGGGTTTTCACTGTGTGAGGGATATAAATGATAAATGTCTAACTATTACATTGTTTTGTGCACCTGAAACTAATTTAAAAAATGTTAAAAAAAAGAAAAAGTACAGTTCAAGAATATGCTTACCTTCAGTGCTTTTAGACGAACAACAGATCCTGATTTCCTAAAAAGCCCTTCTGTGTGAATATGTTCTTCTAAAGATGTGCAAGCATCAACAAGAAAACTGAAAGAGAAAAATCTTTTCAGGTGGCCAGATACGCATCTTTCTAAGTCCTATTATTCTGCCAAAGTATATCAGCAGACCAGGCACCACACTCCCTTCAGAAGCTCTGATGCCACAAATCCCTTTAATCCCTGTGATAAAAGGTTACTAGCTCCTAAATTCTTCTCTAACACCCATCTTTTTATCCATAACAACTTCAGTTAGCCCGCTTAATACTACATCCTTCTCATCCTACTCCATTTCTCCGCTTCTACTCAGAGCATGGGATTTGTGACTTTTATTGCCTCTACTTCCTCATAGCCCAGTCTCTACTCCACTCTCTCCAACCCGACTTTTACCCCATTACTCCAACAAAACAACTCTCGTCAAGGTTACCAATGGCCTTTGCCTTGCCAAACCCACGGTCAATTCATTGTCTTCATCATCTTCTACTATCATTGAACACACCTGACCATCCCCTGATCATTTTGAAAATACCCCTCATCACTATTCTGGTTTTTCTGCTGACTCCCTGACTGCTTCTTCTCAGACTCCTTTTCCAGATCCCTTTTTCTGCCAGACCTACATGCTAGGATGACCCAAGACTATCTAAAGCAGGGGTCTCAAAACTGCGACCCGCGGGCCAACTGCGGCCCGCAATCCATTGTTAATTGGCCCGCAGCAAATTCCAAAAATATATTTAGTTTACTTAAATAAACCAGGTGAGGCAATACGTACTTCACCTCGAGTGAGTGGCCCAGCTGTTTGGGTATTTTACCGCATATGGCCCTTGGTAAAAAACGTTGAAAAAAGTTTTGACACCCCTGGTCTAAAGCCTTCTTTTCTTTCTCTCCATGTGTGACCTTACACAACATACACAGCTCAAAATATCTACCATCTACTACATTAGCCCAAAAATAAGGCAAGGTTTTTTTTCTCACCGTAACATTACTTCTCAGATAAGTTGGATATATACCAGTCCTTACAATTCTTCTCGTATGTGCTCAGTTTCTTTACATTAACAATTCTGAACAATCAGTGTTGGCTTTAAACGCTTAGCTGGTACCAAGAAATTAGAACGGATGTCAGCTGCAAGCAACTGACAGATTCATAGTGGTACACAGTGGCTGAGCATTGCAGAGGGCAACTGACGGAAGAGTTTTTTTTTTTAAAAGCAGGCAACGAAATTACAACAAAGATGTAGTCATTATTACTGGGAATATGACTTTGCAATCTAAATGTTGAAAATCATTATAAAGAAACCTTTCATAGGTCATTTAAAAAGCAAAACAGCAAGTGGTTATCTTATAAAGATTGTGAATCAACACCTATATGCTGAAGGAAAACCTTTCTAAGCAGCAAGGTGTCCAATAAATGCTTTTGGAAAATGCATCGATTAAAAACCTAGGTTATTGAACTAGAGTAGCCAGAATGATCCCTACTTTGGACAGAGAGGAAATTAATTAATAAGAGCTAAGACAGTTTCCCTATATATATTTTTAAAATATTTTCTTTAGATGTAAACTTCCCTAGTAATTTCTGATGCTGTTAGTCCAAAGGTTATTTATAAATAGTGACACAGAAAATTTAGTGTTATGTAATTTATATTCACAAATACTCCAATATCTTAGCTTAGACATTCTTTTACCCAACATTTCTAGAACAAGAAATACAAAAATTACAACTGAATTGGTAATTCAAAATATTACTGAATATAATTAAAATTGCGGCAAAACAATTGGTACAGAACTGAAAGCTAACTTAATAGAACAAAAATAATTTTCTTTCTAACTTTTATTCACTGCTGAACCTTAAAATTCAACCCTGGGAATGAGTACAAATCAAGAAGTTAAAATATGAAAAAGTTTCAAAATATTTTTACATTATTGTTGAGAAATGAAATTATTTGCTAGTTCAAAAACAAATGTGTGCATCCATTGACTATTTTTAAACATTCAAACACCAGTTTGAAATATTTATTCTTCATTTCAAACTCTGCTTACCTTGGAATGTGTCCATATTCTGGCACAACAGAATGGGGTAATGCATTAAAAGGTACTCCAAATATTTTACCCTAAAACGACAAATTTAGTTACTCTAACACAAATATTAGGCATAATATAAATTTTCATAAACATTAGGCAAGTTAAAAATATCAGGAGATAAAAAAAGATAGCAGAAATAAAGTCAAGACAATGAAAACAATTATTTTCAGTACATTTGGTAAAAAGTAACTACTATATATATAGCAGACATTATGCTAGGTGCTGGGAGTACAAAGATAAGTAAAGTCACTGCCCTCCAGCAATGTGGTAAATTCCACCAGTTTCTAATGTCATAAAGGAAAATCAATCTAGTTAGCACTTAAACAGAAAACTCTTAAACAGAATTTGGCCCAAAACACTTGCATTCACCCCCAAAACACTACCGGTTCCTTCAGTAACCTTATAAATAATGACCTTATATCTTCCTTCTGTCACCTTATAAATACTAATTTGAACAAAAAGCTAAGTCAATTTACAGTGGTAATTCCTGTCACTCATTGAGTACTTCCTAAAACTATACTAGAAATGGTTATTTTTAGACCTGATTATCTTTTCCACAGTTCATGGAAAAGTGCTTATTGGAACTATGTTCTGAGGTACGCAAGGTAGAGATTCTGCAACCACTTAATCCAATTTTCATTTAACTACCACTGTTTAAGTCATATTCAAATGTATTACATTCCAATTTTAATACTTGAAGACCCCAAGAGTAAACTTGTATGTTGGTTAACTTGCATGTTTGTACATACCTCACCACTACCTTTGTGCGTGCATTCAAACTTCTTTAAAAAGTGTCACTAATTTAAAAGGCTGTAGCTATTCACTGGACTTAAAAATAAATAAATTGAAGCCTTATATAAAGCTAAATATGTGGGTATACCTAATCTCACAAAGGTTAATTTAGCTTAGATGCATGCGCTCTCCATGAACGCTCTTGAAGCACGTACGTTTTAAGAGCATACTATTTAACCTTATATTTATCACATATGAGAAATCATCCAGCATTGTTAATGATTCAAAAGAGTAACAAAATCTCACTAGTCCTTTTCCAAGCATCTGGCTCCATTTAATTGACAAATATAGAAAAGATAGTGCAGTACAGTGCCTAAGAGGGCAAGCTCCTAGAGGCAGGACTGCCAAATTTTAAATCCTGGCTCTTCTACTTATCAAGTGACCTTGATCAAATTAACATTCTTTATGTCTCAGTACCCACATAGGTCCTAAATCACAGTTGTAGAAAGAATTAAATAAACTAAAAGATGCAAAATATTTAAATCAGTGTCTGACACAGAGTAAGCATTCAAAAATATTTGCTACTGTTACAACTATCATTTCAAGGTGAGCTACCTGAAAAAAAATGTTAGTATGGACAACAGCTTATTTGGGTAAACCAGAATTTTCTTGATACTATGTAACCAAACAAAATGCAAAAATAAATCAGATGCTGAAGCTGATTGTAAGTCTAAAAATGTTATACCTAAGTAGAATTCAGGGTGTTTCTTTTTCTTAAGTCTCATTATTCCCAATACTTTTATTATCCTAATAACCATTATTAGTTAAGTAGCACATGACAGGCATTGTGCTAATCCTATCTACAGATTTTAAATCTACAGTTTTTTAAATCCCTTAAACAACCAAGGAGAGATACCATTATTATCACTTTATAGAGAAGGAAACTGAAGCGTTGGAAAATTAAACAAGCAGCCTAAAATCACACACCTAGTAGGGATCAAGCAGGATTCAAACTTAGGTCTATCTGACTCTAAAGATAGGTGTCCGTTTATCTTAGGAGGTGAAAAAAAAAATGCACATACAAATTTTTTCAGATACTGACAAAACCAACTATGTTTGAGATCTTGGAAAGCCAGTTTTACAACCAGAAAGAAAACACTGTAGCTTTTAAATATAAACAAATATGTTGCCATTCAGTTGCAAACAACAAAAACAATTTTTCCAGAATTTAAGAGGTATACAAATTTTTGTTAGTAGTTTTCTTCTCCACATACTTATCTTTCAGAAATTATAAATTAAGCGCAATGCAATTTAATTTTATTAGTTTTCATCTCTAAGTACTTAGAAAGTACCATAATAGGCAAATAGATTTAAAATAAAATGCATTATGTGCAATTTATTTTATTGTTCACAATGAAGTTCTGGATGATGCAGTAGAGATATAAAAATCTCCTTCAAAATCCCCTTACTGTGACCACCCAAAAATTATCAACAGCTTTTTAATCATTCCACTCTGGCTTCTCCACTCACTCATTACACAAATAACTTCATGTCTCAAGATATGATACAGTCAAGCAGCAGGCTTGTTTTTTTTTTTTTTTTGAAATTGGTGAATATAGAGATATTATCCGAAACCTATTTCTAATGTTCTGTCACCCCTCCTCACCTACTGATTCACTTAGAAAACGTATCGGTCCCCCTTGTTCCTCTCCAAATCTTACTCTTACAACTGTGGTAATGGGGTGGCGTCTCCCTTCCCAAGTGCTACGTGTTCCAAATACAATAAATTGGCAAAATGTGGAGATACTTTTAATTGTCACAAATGGGACGCTACTGGCATGTGATGGGTAGAAGCCAAAGACGCTGCCAAACACCCTACAAAGCACCGGACAGCGACACTCCCCCCCCCCTCAACGTGACAGTTCAAAATGTCCAGCTGCAGGGGCTGCACCAGCCTGCCACTCTCTCTCCACGACCACAACTTCCAGGAAAGAATAAAAAACGTCCTTCTCTCAGTTTCAGCAGTTGACCATCGGTGTTGAATGAGACGCACAACCACGTTCTCTTTTGGATCCATACAGAATGAACCTTTTAGCATGACCTGCTAATAAGTGATGAGACAGGGTGTGCTTTAAAAAAAAAAAAAAAAAAAGACAAAAAAACAAAAAACAAAACAAAACAAAAAACACCTCAATCCACTTCCCGAGAACTTACCACCGTTTCCGCGGCCGTCGCGTCCCGTCTCCCGCGACCGCACCGCGCCCGGCCGCCTCTGACCTTAATGCCATAGGCAGCCCGGAGCTGCTGCGACACGGCCAGCCTCGCCAGCCTCTGATCCCACATCCCGGAGCCGTCGCCCGAGGCTCTCGGGGGCCGGAGCCGAGTCCTGAATCCCGCTCGCCACCAAGCCTTCCAATTCCCGGGAGCGCTCAGGTTTGCGCTGCGCTCCGCTGCCTCCCGGCCAAGGCTCCGACCCCGGACCCCCGGCGCTTCCCTCGTCCCTCTACCCGCTCCCACCCACCGCCTTCTCAGTCCCTCGAGGTAGCCACACCTCGCCTTGCCCTCCCTTACACAGCCCTTCTTTCTCCGCACCCGATCCTTCCCGCGACTTCCACACCCTCCCGTGTCCCTCCTGATCCTTCCGGATCCCGGTACCCGCGCCGGTTACCGGCGTCTCCGCACTTCCGGCCGCTTCCTGAGACCCCTCGTCCCCCACACCTGACTCAGCCCTCGTCTCCCTGCGAACTGTCCAGACGACTCTTCTCGACCTTCCTGCCCCGGCAGGCCCAGTGGAGGGCGCGTCTCTCTGACCCCCCGCCGCCCCGCCTCAGCCCAGCCGCCGGACCAGCCGGCTGCTCAGGCGCCTCTTCCAGTCCCGGTCCCCGCCCGGGCTGGGTGCCACCGTCACCCCGTTTCACAGGCTGCTCCTTCCCTCCGCCATCCGCCCGCGCGCGGCCCCCGGCCCGCACATCCTGGTGCGCTCACTGAAGCCGAGCGGCTCTCCTCATGCCTCCGCCCCCAGCGCCTGGGCAGACACCCCGAGCTACGGCGGCCGTCCCACCCTCTGCGGCAGCCCAGGCTCGAACGGCAGCGCCAAACATCGCTGCGCACTCTGATTGGCCGGCTCCTCTTTTCAAAATCAGGACCTCGGAGGGTGGCCAGATGCTGCCTGTCTCATAAGATGCGGGCGAAAGGGAGACAACGGAGGGTGTGGCGGGCAAAACCAAGAAACAGGAAGAAAAAAAGGAGTTCCACGTGTTCTTTCGTAGCCACATGTTTGAAGGAAAATACTTTGTAAAGAGTATTTTAATACACCTGGCCTGCGCCTGGAGCAATGTGTTCGGGGAAATGTGATAGACACCTCACTCCCATTTTGTGTCAGCGCTCGACGGAGGCGGAAGGCCCTTTTACGGAGAAGCCGCTTCTACGGAGCCCGAGGTGAGACAACTGGAGTCAGGATTCACAAACGCTGGTGTTGGTCGCCCTGACTCCCGGCCTCGGGTGGGAACTTCGGCGACGGGAGCTGGTCCGTGTTGGGGAGGCTGATTGTGACGCCCCAATTGTAGCCCATGGGTAGTTCAATATGACAAAGCCGTCCTGTCGGGAGCGTAGCGCGCGTGAGCCACGCGAAGTCCGCGGGAGGCAGCAGCTGCCGAAGCTTATCCGGGTGGGGTCAGGAGTCAGGGCGGGTGGGGTCAGGAGTCAGGGCGCCGGGGAGGAACCCAGCGTGCGGCCCACGTGTTACTGAAACCGTGGTCATCTTGTCGACCCGCAGGACTACGCAGGCACGGTTCTCGTCCCCCGCTGCGTCTGCAGTCTCAGGCCTCTGTGACCCCATCGGGGTGTTGTCCTCTGTTTGCTGAGATGTAATTCTCAGGGGGGGGGGGCGGCGGAGGACCGACGAGGACAAACCTCAACGACAGCGCAGTGCTGAGCAGTTTGGGCCAGGCTGATGGAGGGTTCCGCGCGGAAAAGCACGTGTTGGAGGAGCCTCGTGTCCCCTAGGAGTGGGCCGGTGCTCGTCATCCTCAGTCCGTGGCTGGGAGCGGGTGCAAAGGTCCTGGTGGATCCAGCGGAGCGACCACTGGGGCTGCCACTCAGCTGTGCGTGCGCCTGGCAGCACACACATGAAGGGCAAGTTTGTATGGCCCCCGGGGAAATGAAGTCAGATACCCAGGATGTGCATTCCCGCTCTCCCAACTGCATTACGGGAAACGTGTCTAACCTGTCTGAGCCCCTGATGCCTCGTGTGTCAGACGGAAAATAGTACCATACACACTTCAAAGAGTTGTGGCGCGAATAACATGACTCGTGTGAAACTCGTAGCATTTCGCCTGGTACCGTAAAGGTCTCAAAAACGGTGAACGATTCTCGTGACAGACACTCGGAACGGGTACAAAGAAGTCTCAGCCCTCGGGGAATTGTGACACCTGGAGGGAATCCTGAAAGTCGAGAGAAAGCCTTGGTGCCAAGTGCCATGCTGTGTGTGGGGAGCTCTGTTCTTTCACGTGTGATCCTTTCTCCGCGCTCCTCACAACACAGGCACGCTCTGCAGACTGGCACTTCCGAACTTTTAGTACAAAGAGAAAAGGATAGCATCCCCATTTCCCTGCTGGCTATGACATGGCTTGTTTCCCTTGAAGAGTTTTCCTGCGTTTATCTGTTTATTCGGTGTGCCTCGTGCGGACGTCAATAATGCTGTAAACAGGAGAGGGCCAGGCTCCGTCAAGCAAATTACAGAATATTGAGAAGGTCATGGCTGTAAAGCGCATCGCTATCATCCACAGACTATATGAGGCGTTAAAATCCTAATGCCTCGACTTTTGATGAGAATTTATGGGAGACGAGAAAAATGAGCTACCTCAGTGCATTTTTATGGCCAAAATTCACAGAGGGGTGGATCCACTTAACCCCTGACAGCAATGTGATAGTCACTGAACTATCTTCTGTGTCACAGAATTCTGTCCCTAAGGAACTCGACGTGATGGGGAAGTTTCGTACAAGGTCCTAAGCTGTTAAGTGGCAAAGCTGGATCTGCCTGGCTCCAAAATGCATGCTCTGTCTAAAATACCCAACACTCATTGTGACATCTTTCCAGTAGGGAGACACCAGTGAACTTGATTGAAAGCAGCCTTGATTCAAAGCCACCGCTTTTGTTATTTTTTTTTTATGATAGGCGGTATTTACTTTTATTGTTATACTTGATACTATTATTGAATCAATCAAGCTACGGTACAAATTAGAAGCATACAGTGTTTAGGGAGGAACTTTCTATTCTACATTCCTATTACAGCATAAAAAAGGAGGGGGAAGAGTGTGTCAAAGTTTTATGAAAGGCCACCACCTTTTGGTTTGAGCGGTAACTGAAAACCTTTCTATCTAAAGGTGTCTCCCTCGGGACAGCCAAATGGCTCCGTTGGTTAGAGCTTGATCTCTTAACAACAAGGTTTCTTGTTCAATTCCCGCATGGGATGGTGGGCTGCGCCCCCTGCAACTAAGATTGAAAATGGTGCCTGGACTTGGAGCTGAGCTGCGCCCTCCACAGCTAGATTGAAGGACAATGACTTGACTTGGAGCTGATGGGCCCTGGAGAAACACACTGTTCCCCAATATTCCCCAATAAAAATTCCCCAATAAAAATTTAAAAAATAAATAGTAAAATAAATAAATAAATAAAAATGTCTCCCTCACTAATCTCTGTAATTTCCTGTTAAAAGCTGGTTGCTTTGGCTTTAGTTCTGGTTCTCCTTTAAAATGCAAATTCTCCTGAGAGGTGAAACATTGTGAGTAATTGTTGCAGATGCTTTATTTTCGAAAGGCAGATTTTGATAGGGAGACTTTGATAGCATTATACCATTGGTCACCTGGGGAACGGGTTTATAGAAAAAAAATGGCAAAAAACAGAACAGAGGTGCCAAGTCAGTGAGCCTATTTCACAGTTTAACTGAGGCTGAACACAGTGATTCTTTGTGCTTTTTAGGAAAAATAAGTTCTATATTTTAGAATGTTCACACCTATACCGTGGTATTACTGTAAGAAATAAGACATACATACCTGAGAATGCTTTGTAATATAAATGGATTAGTATAAAACAAGGTGTGCTGTGGTACTATTTTAGTTTGTAAATGAATTCAGTTTTTATGGCCAAATACACTCATCCTATTCTCTTAACCATGCATCAAATGTAAGTGGGGGGAAAATAACTGGATATTAGAAACAAATTATATAAACCAAGGATTTGTTCTAGAAAATCATGTCTAATATTTCAAACTGAAAGAATTTCATTTTAGGAAAAGATTGAATACTTTTTCACAATTCTCAACATTATTGTTTCTTACTGTTTTCTAAACAATTGATGTTTCTAGCAATTTTTCACAAACAATTAAGCGCTATCTTAGAATTAACCAGCAGAGGGGAGTAAAGGAACACAAAACATTTTTTCAGTTTAGGATAATTTTCGTGAATAAACAGGGCAGCAAAGTCTTCAACTCTATGCTTTTTTTTTTCTTCCAGTGGGTCCAGGTGAGCACGTTAAATTTTATGAACAGCTCAGTCTGTAACTGAGGCAAACAAATACATTTGTAGGTCACAGAAGTTATAGGAGATGAGAAGAATGAGCTACCTCTGCAAGTTTGCCAAATGTGAAGTTTTATTGTCCACGTTTGTTGAAACTATAGTGAAATCCATTTTACTATACTAAAATAAATTTCTTAATTTTGTATGGCTATCTTTGAATATGCGTTTAGAATGAAATTCCAGTGAAATGCATTTTTAAAAGCAGCTCTCTGCCATATTGGATGGAAATTTGATTTTCACAAATTGTATCCCAAACATAGAGTCTTTATTTATGTCAACGTAAGAAACGCCCAAACATGTAGAGAATTTTTGTGAGTTTATTTGAGCCAAACTGATGACATATGCCGGGGAGCAAGATCTCAAATGCTCCAGAGAATAAGTTTTACAACTTCTTTTATGTATTTGAAATTAAAGAGGGGACTAAGGGAGATTACATGAGGGTGGGAGAAAGCAAGGCAGGAATAGGATACTTAACAAGATGATGTGCTTTCTTAAGGGTGGTTATGCCTTCGAAGGGTATTACTTCTGGCATCTCAAATGTATTAACCCAGAAGCACAAAAACACCAGATAGGGCTTGCTTAAAAACCTTTCACTAAAGTATGTCTGGAGCATGACTACCCACCATGACCTGCCCAGTTAGGAATTTATAATTTATTACAACACCCCCTTTTTGCCCATATTTAGATGAAGAGAGTATGTAGGAACATAATCTGATGCCTGTTTAAAAAGCACGAGAAGTACACACACACACACACACACACACACACACACACACACACACCTTTGAGAATCCAGTTATTTACCTCTAGATGGATGCTAGCTAACGTTCCAAAGCTTCTTTCTCTAGATCTTGAAGGAAGGTGACCTTACAGATTACAGTGTAATCTGTATCTTACCGAGAGGGAATATATCACAGCAATCATTGTCAACAACTTGGAATATATGTTGAGTGATTCCTGTGGCAGGCATTAGAGACACAAAGATGTTGAAGAAGAGGCCATGGCCTTGAGAAAGAAAAGCCAATTGAGAAGACAAATGAGAGTGTGGTTTGCAACAAGATAGCAAGACAGAGAAAACAAATTACTAGTAGATGAGAATTCCAATATCTACTGGAGGTATAGTATTCACCAACTTTCCCCCTCGCATTCATTCAATCTATAGTTCATATAGAGTGGAGTTAAAAGATAAACTGAGGCATGTTACACATTTACAGTTTATTTGAGTAAAAATTGATTCCAGCTGCATGGCATCAAGCCAGAAGTGGTTAGGAGCGCTCCACTGACAGGAGCTGGGAGATTTTTATAGAGAAAAGGCAGAAGCAAAGCAAGGAAATTAGTGACTGACTGTAGCTTAGAGCCCAGTTGTCTGGCTGTCCTTAGGTTTCAATTTTATAATCTTGGGGCATTTGCAGGCTTAGATTTTGGTTTGCTTACTTAGGCTGCCAAGGCATTAGAGCTGCCTCAGTCCAACTGCCTCCTTGCTTAGTTAATCTAACAATGGTGAGCAGAGGTTTGAACTTTTACCAGAGAGTTCCAATCTGGTAGGCCAGAGAAGTAAAATGTGAGCTTTCGGTTTCATTGCATGAAATGTTCACTTATCAATTTCATCTTCATTGGCTTTCATCTTCACAGGGTCTAGTAGTAATACCATCCTCCTTGCTTTGATGAGTATACGGTATACATTGGGACTTAACCTGGCTTAGCAGCTTTGAAGGTCTTCTATTCATATCAATATTTTCTATTCCCAGAACTTCAAGTCTTGATAGAAGGACTTGATATTGTATCTTTTGACTCACGAGGGTTCCAGAATGTGTTGTCAGTTGATAAGATACGCTGGATTTGTTACTGGTCTTAGTGAGAGCTTTATAGGTCAGCACGCTGGGCAATCAAAGAATTCTGAGACAATTGGGGAGGGCCTGATAAGAAAAGGGAGTGGTAGAGGGCTTCAAAGATAAGGTGAAAATAAGAGCATTAAAAGGGGAGCAAAAAGCAGTCTAGGTAGGAGACAGTGCTTAGTGAGAAAGCGTTTGATAAAGTTAATTTGTACTCTGGAAACCACAAAATGGAGGCCGTCCCAGTGGCCTGGCCCACATCACAAATCTACACCTAAGTCAGCCTGCACTTTTAGGAAACACCCGTTGAGGAAACCTAACATACACCAATCACAATCTTCCAATTCAGTTTTAGCTGCTTACCTCACCCTAGAAAACAGGACCTGCTCAGTGAGTAAGGAAATCCCCGACCTCCTAATCAATCATACCCTGTTTCCACATTGCCTCTTCAAAACTCTGTATAAGTCGCTCTTGCCCCAAATCCCTGCTTGTGAGGCACTGTACCCCTCCAGTCCATGGATTGTTTTCCCTTGAATAAAGGACATCAAGTTTATTACTAAAATGTTTTAGTCTTGTTATTTGACAAGTATACATACTACAAAGTACCTGCAGAGTTTAAAGAATGATGAGTAATGAGAGGAATAAGTAGTAAAGATCACTTGATCTTTCAGAGTTTAAGGGATGCCCTATTAGAAAACATGGTAAAAAAGAGAGGAGACTGTCC
The DNA here is from genome assembly GCF_964194185.1 of Rhinolophus hipposideros. NCBI lineage: Eukaryota > Metazoa > Chordata > Mammalia > Chiroptera > Rhinolophidae > Rhinolophus > Rhinolophus hipposideros. Next base: position 32,799,122 of record NC_138051.1, read on the forward strand.
TGGATCTAAAACATACACCTGGGAGCCACTTCAGTAGGTTTCTCTCTCCCTGAATTAATATAGATATATTGAATAGCAAAGAAAGTAAGTATTTCACAGGTTTGGAGAAAAATGAGATTATGTATACAAGATTTCTATACTACAGTGGGTAACCAATCAATATTAGCTCTCTTTTCATTCATCATAATCCATCTTAGAAATATTAGTCTCCAAAAACATATGGCAGTTGGTAAGCATTCAATGTTAATAAATCTCAGAGTGTAATACAAAATACAGTATCATCAAGACTTTTAAAAATAAACATAAGCATGAATAATGAATATTGTATTTCTCAATTACCTTCTTGTACTCTATGGTCAAGAAAATAGTCCCAAGTGACCAATGCAATCAATGTACACCTAAAGCTGAAGTAGAATAATATTGAATGGCAACTATAATTAAATATATATGTTAAAAAAAATACTTTGACCAAAAAAAAAAAAAATGGAAAGAAAATAGTCCTTTGAAGCTCATAAAAAATGTTCATACTTAAGTCCTATCTGTAATTCTCTATGGCAAATCTTTTCTGTGTTTCTCTAGCAACAAACATGATACAAGTGTATAATGGTGTTTCTAAATTAAATCGCTCTAACAACTCTTAAGAATTTCTCTGTTTCCTGTTCTGGAATGGACATAGGTATCATTTTTGCATCATTTGCTAAATGACTTAACAAATTTCAGTGTTAAGGAAACACATATCCTTTGTGTTTTATGGCAAATATTCCCGTTCATAAAGACTACAAAATTTATGGGGGAAGAGGAGACAGCAAAATGAAGTATGGAGTTACATTGGCACTTAAAGTAAGGTTATTTCCTATGTCAGGCCATTTTGGTAGGCAATGTTAGATGGTGGCATGGTTGCTTAGCAACCCTGCCATCAGTGAACTAGGGATTCCTGTTTTGCTGGGAAATTCTAAGGAGAATCCTTCTATTGTTTTTGGATCATTCAAACTAAAGGTGAGTTTTAGAAAAGATTTCATTGGAGTTTAAATGGCCAAGAGAGGAATAAAAATTTAGATCATGGGATTTGTATTTCTCTTGTTTTAATAATGGAGAAGATGTTGATTTATATTCCATCTTTGATGAGACTTGCTGTAAAGTGCAGCAAGGAATGATCTCACGTACAGAAGATATGGGCCCTGGAACTTCTAAGTTCTTACTTGCTCTTGTCCAATGCTAATACCTTCACTTGCTCTTTTCAGCCTATCCAGCTTTCCATTTCAGGAACTTGTTTCATCAATTTTCCCCCATTTCCATTGTTTCCTATTTTCAATTGTTTTCTTCTCCACTGGTACCTTTCTCCCAGCCTAAAAACCTATTCCAAAAAATTAATAAATAATTTTTTAAAACTTCCTTTTAGTTCTTCACCTATACCTCCTACCCTCTCTTCTTTTTACAAAAGCCCTGAAAAAGTATGCTACACGTATAGTTTTCAGTTCTTCACTTCCCCTAAGGTCACTGCCATCTGTGTCCTATGGCCATCAATCCACTAAAAATACTCTTGCCAAGGTGACAATAACATGTTGCTAAATTCATTGGACAATTTTCAATCATTATCTCACTCCTTTGGCCAACCAGAGAACTTTTTCTCCTGGCTCTTCTAACCTCTTCCTGCCTCTCTCACCCTGTAAATGCTGGGCTCCCCTGGAGTTTTGTCCTCATTCTTCTCCTCCTCTTCTGCATGGTTTGCTGGGTGATGTCACCCCCTCCCACGTCCTTCGCTAATTTATCAGTGGTGACTTCCAAATCCTCCATGTTGCTCTGGCTCAGACTACATTCTGGGGCGCCAGCCTCATTTTTCCAACTACGCCTGTAAACTTCTCTCTTTCTATATGTAACAGGTACTTCATACCTCTTCTATCTCCTTGTCATTCTCCTGTGGTCCCCACCCCAGCAAGCACCACCAACAGCCTGCTTGTTCTTGCCATTTCCTCATCTCAATTAATGCCATCACTATCCACCCAGTTTCCCAAATCAGAAATCTGAAAGGCATCTGGATTCCTCACCTTCCATTAGGCGCCACATCAAACTACTCAGAGCCCATATATTCAGAGCCCATCAGAGCCCATATATTCAACTCTTATCATTTGAATCTGGTCCTACACAAACATCCCTACTTAATTCAATCCATATAAAGACAATTGAAATTTCTGAATTGTCCTCCTTCTCTTCAATCTTGTCCTCTCCACCTCTCCCCAACCCCGTTACATTTTCCATTCATGTCACTTCCCAGATCATGGAGATGACATCCTCTTCTAGAGTATGACACACAAGGCCCTTTAGATCTGTCTCTTGCCTACATTTTAGCATCAACTCTGTCATTTCATTTGTCCCTGATGAGATTGTTAGCTCTCTGATGGCATGCAAGATATCTTTTTAAAAGGCCTTTATATCCTCTTACTCCTAGCACAAAGTAGATGCTAAACAAAGGCTGAGTGAATGAATGAACAAAGATAAATTAGTTCAGTAGTAAAGATTATACGGCACTGAAATAGACCCTAATAGAAATTGTGGAACGTGTTAGTCAAAAATCAATAAGACTTACACCCATTAGGATGGCTGCTACCAGAAAAACAGAAAATAGCAAGTATTGGTGAGGATGGGGAGAAATTGGAGGCCTTGCAGACTGTTGCTCAGTCTGTAAAAAGGTTTAACCACTATGGAAAACAGTAGGGTGGTTCCTCAAAAAAAATAAAGTTTGATTCAGCAATCCCACTTTTGAGTATATATCCAAAAGAATTGAAAGCAGGATCTCAATGAGATATCTGCATGCCTATATTCATAGCATCACCTTCACAGTAGCCAAGAGGTGGAAGCAACGAAAATGTCTATCGATGCATGAACGGATAAACAAAATGCAGTAATACATACAGTCCGATGCTGCAACATGGATGAACCATGAAGACATTATGCTACTTGAAGCCAATCACAAAAGGACAAATATTGTGTGATTCTACTTATATAAGATATCTAAAGTAGTCAAGTTCTTAGAAACAGAGACTAAAAGGGTGGTTTCCAGAGACCAAGGAGAGGAGGAAAGGGGAGTTGTTATTTAATGGGTACAGAGGTTTAGTTCTTTGAGATGAAAAAGTCCTGGAAATCCATTGCATAATAATGGAAATATGCTTAACACTACAAAATTGTATACTTCACCTGGCAAATTTTATGTTATCTGTTTTTGCCACAATAAAAAAAACAATAAGAGTACAATAGATAATGCATTTTATGTCTAACAGATGCTGTCTGCAGGCCAAGGATTTGATAGAAAGACTAAACATTCCTGACTTTGCTTGGATGGGTCATATCAGCCTGAATGTCTATATCATCTACCTTGAATGCTTTTCGTTGTAAAAAATTCCACAGTACAAATTTCATAATATTTCAATATAGTGTCAAAATATGACAATGTGAATTAATAATAGGAATTATGATATGAATGACAAAAAAAGTCCAATTCCATTTTCAGGAAATGTGCTCGCTGTCCTTTCACCATCTCCATCATGTTTATGTTTCAAATACCACATAATCATAGAGTTTAATATCGACAGACTTAGAAGTAGTCCTCTTAGAGCTTACAGTCCAAAGACTGACCCCAATGCAGACAGTTATCTAGAATACATACAGAGAGAGAGTTATCCAAAGAGCACACATGAAAATATCCACACGTGTGCCGTGAGCATGCGCACACACACACACACACACACACACACACACACACACACCTTTACTGAAGCTCATAAAATATTCACGAGTCAGGTTTTTGAATTTAAATAATTTTGAGAAAATACTTAAATAATTCCATAAAAGGCATATGTTGAGAAAATGTTTCTAAAGAAGAAAGTGAAGCTGGAACTTTAAAATGTGTCTATCTCCATTGACGTAAAAAGGTTGTCATAAAATCTCCAAACTGCAATCACCAGTCAACCAAAAAGTGGACCTCAGGTTGAACTGATTTTTTGGTCTTTAACAGTACGTTCAGCAGCAGGAAATATCTCAAACTTTCCCATTAGAGTTTCAGAAATTTCCTTTTTCTGAACCTACACATTTTCATCTCTCCCATGGAAAACATAAACACCAGGGGTGAAATGGAATTCAGGATTCTTAAATGATCTGCTACTCTAATATAGTTCATTTTCCATCATTGAACCTCTGGGGTTAGTTCAATAAAAAAGCTTGTTAGCCACTGAAATTGAGCAGTTGATGCAAACCTGTGAAACTGACAAGGAGAGGCCCTGTGAAAATTGCCACGTGCCTAGGGTGCGATAGACAATCTCTGCCATAATACCACTTCCCTCTATATCTGCAGCTGGGGGACTGAGCACAGCCCCCAGGCCTGGCTCTGCATCCCTTCCAAATCTGCAGGAAGTGCATCTCTGCGAGTCTGAGCCCTGCCATTTCAGAGTTGCCTGGGAGCTATAAGAAAACATCATTAACTCAATCTGTGTTAACCTGAAAGGCTGAAAATAAAAATAGCATCTAGGGGGCTACTTCCCTAGGTTCCTGTTATTTCATATAAAGATTTTATTTTTTCCTTGAGCCTCTGTTGCTTGCTGGCCACCTTCCTTATGCCAGCTGTCTTTTATGATTCCAGCTTTACTGAGCTATAACTGACATACGATGTTGTGTAAGTTTAAGGAGTACAGCATGACGACTTGCCACAGGTATATATTGTGAAATGATTACCACATTAAGGTGAACACATCCATCACCTCACATAATTATTATTATTATTATTACTATTATTATTATTATTATTATTATTTTGGGGGTGAGAAAATGTAGTATCTACTCTCTTTAAAGCTACTCTTTTAAATTTTTATTTGCATTCAGTTCTGCCTATAAGCAAATTTACCTTGGAGAGGGGGAAATAGCTTTCTCCTCTCTGTGCAGAGGCAGGAAATGGAGGGAAGCAGGTCCATTACATTGTGGGATCTCCTCCCTAGCCCCACATGTATTCATGCAGTTGGAACCAATTAAAAATGAATTCCTGTAAAAAGCAGGCTTAATGGGAGAGATCACAAAAGCTAAGGTCCTTTAGAAACCCCGTGAGGAAATATGGAAGAAGAAAGGTCAGGCGTGGATGCGACCCTCGGCACTTAGACTTGGGGATGGCAGAGGGTTTCTAGGATGATGGTGTGTGTATTTGTGTGGGGGACAAAGGCCAATAATAATGTATTAAATCTTGCTCTTTTTTGTTTGCTTACTTGTGTGTTTTTGGTATGAGCTTGCCACAGAGCCACTGACACTTGGCTCCTTTTCTCCTTCAGCAAATCATGCTGGGAAACTAGCTTGGTTTTCTAATCCCGGCTGAAAGAGATTTCCTGTAGAGAGGCCCATTACCCCACCTTACCTGTAAGGATGACCATATAACCCATCATATAATTCAGGACCCATTTCAAATTCCACGTAGGCAATAAAAAGAATTAATAGGCTTAATTGATCTACAACAGGTGAAAACTGGGATGTATGGGCCATAGTTCATGCGTAGGCACCTGGGTAATGACAGTAAACCAGATCCAGTTTCTCAAAAGGTTCACAGGAGATGCTCTTTCCCGCCAAATATCCTGGAAGCAAGGGTGAAACTGTAAGATCATTGGTCCATTCTATTTGTGCTTCACACTGCAGCCTCAAAAAAAAAGTATCTTATTTTGTTAGTTCAAATGCTTACGAACAATTGCCTATTATTGTCTGTATTAGTGTGCTAGGACTGCCATAACAAAATACCACAGACTGGGTGGCTTAAACCACAGACATTTGTTTTCTCACAGTTCTGGAGGCTTGAAGTCCAAGGTCAAGATGTCAGCAGGTTTAGTTTCTTCTAAGGCCTCTCTTGGTTTGCAGATGGCCACCTTTTCTCTGTGTCCTCATACAGTCATTCCTCTTTGCGACTGCATCCCTAGTGTCTCTCTGTGTGTCCTAATCCCCTTTTCTTATAAGGACACCAATCACATTAGATTACGGCCCACTCTAAAGGCTTCATCTTAACTTAATCCCCTCTTTAAAGACCCTATCTCCAAATACAGTCACAATCTGAGGCAGGGGTTAGTTAGGGCATCAACATAGAAATTTGGGGGAGACACAGGTCAGTCACTAAGACTGTCTCTTTTCAATCAAGCTTTCTGTGACATGAGGACACAGCAAGAAGGCAGTCACTTGTGAACCAGGAAGCAGACTCACCAGACACTGAATCTGCTGGCACCTTGACCTTGGCCTTCCCAGCCTCCAAACTGGGAAATAACATGTTTGTTGTTTACACCACCCAGTCTATGGCATTTTTGTTAAAGTAGTCTGATGGGACTAAGAAAAGATTTGATCATTTTGCAAACTGCAAATACGTGGATTTACTGAGAAAATCTGGATGAGGGGGCATCAGGCTGGGCCTGGCCTCCAGTGGTAGTGGGGATACCATTAAAACTGGTGCTGAGATACAATACAATATAATGTGAACTAGGAGATAAAAATCACCTCACAATACTACGGTCAAGTTTCTTGGATGTCAGGTGCCTGCTGAAGTCAGATAGTCTGTCTGTTTTCATTATGGCCCAGAATGAGGGAGCCCCATGGAAGCAAGCGCTGATGGTCCCTTGATGCTAGGCAGTGTGCCCGCCCTCGTTATCCTCAGGGAGTGGCAGCAGGGGAGCTCCCAGGGACATTTCCTTCTTTCTATGAGCATGTCAACATGGTTTCCTCTGACACAGAAAAGTGATCTACAGGGATCAGAAATTTGAAAAAAAAGAAAAGCAAAAAGTATTATTTAGCTTTCATTGTAGCACTGCTGGGCTACAGATAGTGAAATCTAGGGATAGAACCATGAAGTTATCAGAACTGGAGGAACTTTGATAGGTTCCAAATTCAACTTTCTATCTTCAAGAAGGACTGCCAAACCATGACTACAATAAAGGATGGGGAAACACTGGTGATGAGATCTTTTGGCTTTAATGGTCAAATGTGATTGATTTGTCAATATAAGAATGTCCAAACCTGGAGAGAATTTTTATAAAAATCTAATTGAGCCAAACAGAGGCTATACCTGGAAGCAAGAGCTCAACAGACTGAGCTAAATGCTTTAGAGAATAACAGTTTGTAATTTGTCTTATGCATTTGAAATTAAGGACTACATGAAGGTGGAAGAAAGGAAGGTGGGGACCAGATTACAGGATGGATAAGCTTATGTGCTTTCTTGAGCGTGGTCATACTTGAGAAGGAGAGGTCTGAAAAGTCGCCCAGATGCCCAGACACAATGGGCAGGGCTTGCTTAAAGCAGAGATAAACCTTTTACTAAATAAGTTATATGCCTGGGCCTGGACTGCCTACCATGACTTCCCCAGTTAGGAATTTATGATCAGATACCTGTGAGGTAACTTTCCATAGAAACCCTTTTTTATCCACAGAATGGTGGGCTGGATGTGTGTTTCCCAACACCACCACACAATTCTCAGCAGACCGAGTGTCCTACAATTTAACTCAATTCTAACGCTACCTGGCAACAGCATCAGATCCCACAGGTTAAAGACTCAGTCCCACCAAACCACCCTGACTTCAGATGCCATTTGCAAGGTCAGCTTGTTACCTGTAATTCTGACTGACTAGCTATAAATTGGAGGTTCTCACGACCCTTCCTCGGTTTTTGTTTGTTTTTGCTAGAGCAGCTCACAGAACTCAGAGAAACATTTTCCAGTTTATTATAAAGGATATCATAAAACGTACAGATGACTAGCCAGATGAAGAGGTACGTAGGGTGAGATCTTGAAGGATTCCAAATACAGGAGCTTCTGCTCCCAAGTAACCCGAATAGTCCAACCTTACCAGCATATGGGTGCAGTCACCAACGTGTAAGCTCATCAACTCTTGTTGTTCAAGAGTTTTTATAGAGCTTAATCTCTAGTCATCCCTGACCCCCTTCCCAGGTCAGGGGGTGTGACTAAAAGTTCCAGCTCTGTAATCACTTGTCTTTCTGGTGACCAGCCCCATCCTAAGTCACCTCATTAGCATTAACTCAGGTGTGCTCTAAAGGGGGGCTCTAAAGTAGCTCCTTATGAGTGACTTAAGACACTCCTACCATTCAGGAAATCCCAAGGAGCTTTGTGCCAGGAACCAGGGAAAAAGACCAAATACATTTTACTACACCACCGTGGAAAAGGAAAGGCACATAGTTTTTTCATTCAATTGTGTTTTAAGACAAAGTAAAACAACAACAACAATAACAAACCCTTTTATTCAAATAGGTAAGCAGAGGCATTTGAAGTTTGTGTCAAGGGCTGAAAAGAACATCCAAAATAAACACTTGGTTAGAAAGCTGGATATGGATGATACAGAAATGGGAATGCTCTGGATATCTCCATTTTAAGGAGAGCTCTGGATGTGACTTTCCGCTGAAAAGGAGCAGATTCAGAGCCAGCAAGCTGGGATCAGAGCCTAAAGTATCTGACAAACCAGGAGGAAACACCAAGAAAATGGATCCATGTTTGAATTCGGTTAAGTCCGAACAAATTGGCATCAGCTCGCATCAGAGGATGAGAGAACCCAAGGAGGTGGGCAGGGAGCAGACAATTTCCCAACCCTCAGCATAGAAAGTCAAGATCCATGCTGGCAGTTTAATAATTGTCTGATTGCTGATCAAACTGGTTGCCTTTTTCTCAAGTCTTATCTATTTTGCCTGGGTATGACAGACAATGAATGCATTTGTGACCCGGCCCACATCCACTCCGCCAGCCTCATCTCCCAGCTTGCCCTCTCTGCTTTGGCAGGATCTAGCTACTGTTTCCTCAGTGCCTCTCTACTGCTAAAGTGCTGTTTATTCTGCCTGAAGTCCTCGCCCTTCTTACCTACCTGGAACATTCCTTTCTTGAGACTCAGCTCAGAAGTTACTTTCTGAGTGAGGCCCTCACACACTCACACACTCACACACACACATACACACACACACTCACACATCCGACATACCACCTACACACAGACACATCACATACATACTCATACATACTTGCACATACTACACACACTCATGCACACACTTCACACAGCTCCGCCCATCCCCTACACACCACAAAGTTAAGGATCCTTTCCTCAGTACTAGCAATTTAGGTTAACATGCCTTTACTGTTATATATAATATATCATACAATTTTAAACTGTAATTTCCTTATAATTTTCTTAAGAAATTGTACCCAATTAGAACATTTCAAGTGGTGTGAATTCCAAAGAGGTTTTAACCACTGCTTAATCCACTATTGGACCCCACCCCACCCTTAATGACCCTAGAACTGTAATAATTTTAAGACCCAAAGCCAACGTCAGTTCAAAACCTGTTATGGGGTAGGAACCACAAACTTTTGACAACTTCTGCTTTACTCAGAAAGATGTGCTTTCCATTCCCTTGGTTCAAGTAAAAAGAGAACGATCTCCAACACATAAATAAGCAAATCACCAAAAACTGCCATGATTTATTTTTCTTATTAGAGACAAGGTACTTGGCTTCTGATTTACTTCTTTTCCTATTAGAGACAAGGTACTTGGCTTCTGATTTACTTCTTTTCACCTTAGTTTTTTACCCCCTGCAGCTTTGTGATTTCCAGCAAGACACCAAGTATCTCCTTAGCAACTATCTCAAATAAAATCAGACTTACCTCTTTTCTAGTGAACACTACTTCTTCCTTTAAAAAAAGACTTGACTTTCGATGGAGAACACACAATGCAATATACAAATGATGTATTATATAATTGTACACTTGAAACTTATATAACTTTATTAACCAATGTTACCCCAAAATATTTTGTAAAATTTTTTAAAAGAAGAAAGTATTCCTTTTATAGTTACAAATCCAAGCCTAATAGAACATTTTAAAAGCAAACAAAAGTAAAGTGTAGTTTTATTACAGAAGTCTCACCAAATGGAGTTCAACTTATACCATATAAGGTATAACTAACCTATGGATGAAGTCACCTATGAAACAGCCATGAAATGGCCAAAAGGCAGACTAAGAGAAGGAACAGACAATGAGAGAAAGCAAAAAGCCTCGGTAATTGGTCCCTGAATTATCTAAAAAGTTGAACCTTATCATTAATGCGGAAATGTAGTGTTTCTGTAGGAAGGGAAATGAAGATATTCCATCTTCTTATTCCATTTAGGATTGCCCTGAATGCAAGCTCTTTCTAAAGGCTGATGTTACCCACCTTAAAGGGCAGAATAAGTTTTTACAGTTGTGGGATTGGAGAAGGGTTGGGTGTTCCATCTTCCGATTCATTAACACACATTATCTTTGGCTTTTGGGTAATGGAGCAAATAATGCCCTTGACAACCATTCTCACTCTTTAACTCCAAGGCAAGGTAATTAATAAAGGCCAGAAGGCGATTGTTAACAGCTGCTAATGAACCGCAGTTGAAAGAATTACTTAGGAGAGCACTCTTAGAGCCTATAAAAGTACATGAACAAGAGTAGCTTGGGTGTCTAATGTTCCTTGAACTTGCCATCACTGTTCAACCACTGAGGGACACACCAGATGTGAAACATCATGGGAATCTCCATGAGATAGCCCTGTTCAATTAGGCTTGTATAACTTTAAGTGGGTATTTATTTTCAAACCCCATGATAATTTCTAGAGAAACTTTTCTAGGACATACACTTAATATGTAGCACACACCAAAATATAACGAGCCAGATGATTAACTGATTAACCAGTATTTATTCAACATTGTGTGATGCAGTCTGAACATCACACACATACTGAAAAAAGGAGGTAAGGTACTCTGTATCCAAAGAAGTCATCATCTCAATAGAGTCACATGATGGACTCAAGAAACAAGTGGAGACCACTGTGACCTAAGAGCATGTCATTAAGTGCTAAAGAAGTTTAGAGAAGTGAGGCAGCTATGTGAGCAGAGCAGGTTTAGGAGGAGAGGTGGAATCTAAGCTGGGCTCACAGAGAGTCAGAATAGACAGAGAGGAGCAGGAGCTGCACCGATAAAGGCAGGCGGAGTAAGGCCTGTAAGAGAACAGTGAGCATTCTGCGGTCTACAGAATTACCCTTCTTTCTTCTTCGTCCTTTTCTTTTTTCCCTTCTCCTTCTTCTGAAGTTTAAAGAAACAACCTGAGATTACCAAATTCCACTACACCGCTCCCAACAACACACACACACACACACACACACACACACACACACACACACACACACACCAAGAGATAGGCCACAGGTCTTTGGTGACAGAGCACAGAACTAGACTCAGACAAGAAATTATATTGCATAATCGTGAGTCTGGCGTGCAATGCTTTTCTTACAAGGGTGTGAGGTTAGCTAGATAGTACGAGAGTAGATTAAAAAGATCTGACTGTCAGACAGAGGGGTTCAGACAGATGATGCAATAGACGAGAAGTCTCTGTACAGAAGTACATACTGAGGAAGTGTTGGGAATACCTAATAATGCTTCAGGTTTGTTAACAGATTACTATGTGTCAGGCTCTGCTAAGGATCTCACATGCATATTCTCATCTAAGGCTCACAACTACTCTCTAGGGTGCTAATAAAATTCATTCCTATTTACAGATGAAAAGACAGGCTTAGAAAAATGAGCTATCTTGCCCAGGCAAGTAAGAGTAAGACCTGAAGTTCTAAAACCCAACTTACAATGATTATGCTTTTATTGCTTCACATATAAGTCTAGTATGTGGTTTTTATCCTTTTTGCTCAAATGCCCCTTAAAAAGTGGTTCTCAACTTTGGGTATTTGGCAATATCTGGAGACACTTAGTAGTCACAACTTAGGGCAAAATGCTACTGGCATTATTGGGAAGAGACCAAGGATACTGCTAGGAAACACCCTACCATGTATAGGACCACCTTTCAGCAAAGACACATCCAGGCCCAAATGCCAATGGTGCCTACGCTGACAGGCGTGGCCCTAAAAGAATTTTGAAAAATTACGATCCCTTCCCACATATTTAAGTTGACACGTAAATGTTGTAAATTTAAACAGTGGCAAAGGATACAATTTCTGGTATATCATTAATAACGATATTTAAAAATAAATACATTTAAAAATAAAACAGTCATCATTCTTTTAAATGTATCCAATGATATGTAAACACCATATCAAATCGATGTCTAACGTCATCCACTTAAAAGATACGTGAACAAATTATATTTCCATTCCGCTTTCTTCATGGAATATTACTCCAACATCATACAGTTTATGCTTGTAAATCTTATTCAGTACACAATCATTTTCTCTGCAACAAAAGAAGTATATAAATTAAAAAATTTTAAAACATTTCCTGTGAACCTAAGGCTCTAAGTCTGCAACTCCCGAACTATTTACTCAGGTGTGCAAGATATTTTAAATTTTCAAGGGAAACGCATTACGAACTACGAGTTTGGAGGTAGTTCACAGCTTTGACATGAGATTGAACTACATTCCTTTGATGACATATATTTTAGCAAAGCTGTTTTTTTGGCAGATGCTGTGATTAAAAAGCAAGTCAGTGCAAAAGTAAGCCTGGAACGGGAAATGAGGGTGTCGTGCCGGGGACCCTGCTCGCTGCGCCCTTTGTCGTGTGGGACGGGGTCTCTGCTCCCACTCCCCACATAAGAACGCAGGACACGGTAAGGCCAAAAAGGAACACCCATGGAGCCATAGGTAGTGGAGTCAAACCAATATATTCTCACTGGCGGCTGGGCTGGAGACTCAGGAAGCAGGATCTACATAATCTGCAACCCGCCGTCCTAACAGCAGTCCATGCTTGCCAGCCACCATCTTCTTGCTAGCCCCTATTTTTCTGCCAGCGAAGCTACAGCAGTTATATTAGTGGCCAGTGGCTCACGGGTTACAGCTGACGGCCAACTAGCCACAGCTGATCACCATCTGATCACAGTTGATGGCCATTTACTACCCGAGCCAGCACCTTTCTATGTGAGGCCGAGAGCCTGGAAACTGTTTTTTGGGGCTTTGTCCCCACAGAGGGTAATGGTGGCCAATCTGATTCCTAAGTTTGAGAAGTCGTGCAGCATACAACAGGCACATATGCATACATCCCATTAGTAAGCCAGAGTGACTATTTAAGAATGAAATAAAACTATTATTTTTCTTTCACTTTATGTGTTTTATTTTTACAGATGGTTATTACGTTGTTACGATATAAATACTTATGTGTTTGGATCTAAGCAGTTGATAAATGGAACCGAGAGGTATTTGTTTTGGTCTGGGGACACAGCGGAAATTACTGGTTCACTAGGGATGCTGGGAAACAAGAAAGTTTGGGAACCTCTGGTGTAAGTGTCAAAAAACAGTCTTCTGGGTTGAAATAGTAGCACAATGACTATTAGTATGTAATACATCAAAACATTATTATATTATAAATTTCGGTGATTATTAAAGATAAAAAGTAAAAAAAAAATGGAAATGCACCTCTAGTGGGTGGGTTTCCCCCTTAATTAGCCATATACATGTAGATGAACAGTATTACATATCCATGGATGAATGTCAAAAATAAATCTAAAACGATATTCCTATTTTCATTTTAATAGATATAAACACTAAAAAAAATCTTGTTCACATAAATATCAAATGCATTTTGTTATAGCCATGTCATCCAATCCTTGAACTCCTGAATAATTTGCCAATAGTCACATGGTGCTTTAGCATCAACTCATTTTATTTTTATTTTTTAAAGATTTTATTGGGAAAGGGGAACAGGACTTTATTGGGGAACAGTGTGTACTTCCGGAACATTATTTTTTTCCAAGTCAAGTTGTTGTCCTTTCAATCTTAGGCGTGGAGGGTGCCATTCAGCTTCAAGTTGTTGTCCTTTACAGTCTTAGTTGCAGGGGGTTCAGCCCACCATCCCTTGCGGGAGTCGAACTGGCAACCTTGTGGTTGAGAGGACGCGCTCCAACCTACTGAGCCACCGGGCTGGCCCCTCAACAATTATTTTTAATGAGCCATCCGCTTTTATTAGGTAGTGTTTCAGTTTCGTTGAGAGCAAAGAACTGGAAACATTTGATTTTTCTAAAGAATGTGTTATCCATTCATTAGAATTATTCACTTTCTCAGTTCCAGAATTTCGAATTGCTCCTTATTTGGGGTCCTAAAGATTGACAACCTGGGATAATGCATCTGATCAATGTTTGGGTGAGAGGTGTCCTTTTCTGTTGTAAATTGGAAGAAAGGCTATCGTGGGAGGGAGGGGGGAGGGAAAGCCTGTCTATCACTGGTAAGTTCTCGAGAAGATCCATTTTAGTTAAGTACACTTGGAAGGTGAGGACGTGAAAATCAGTGCCCTTAAAACTGACTGCACCACATAACCCTTGGAAAGCTTCTGCACACACTCAGGAGCATTCGTTCCCCAGTGTGAAGACCACTGACAGCTCTGGGGAAGAGGCAGACACACCACAACCACCCCCACCACACCATTAGGGGCTGCGGGGCTAACAGGCAAAGCATTTTGCTTTCTTCCCTTTTTCTTTTCTGAGTGGCAAGCTGAGTATGGCCTCTGAAGTCAGACTCCAGTGTGTAAGTCCAACTTTTCCCACTTAACGGTTTTCTAAATTTGCACAAGTTACTTAATTTTGTGCTTCAGTTTACTAACGTGTAAAATGTGGGTTATAATAGCATTTAGCTTGTAGGATGTATGTGAGAGTTAAATTAATTCAGACCCATACAGCTCTCAATAGTAGTGCCTGGCATATGTCAAGTACTCAATTAATGTAAACCAGTACAGAGGTTCAAGCGTCCCCATTTGGGGGGAGTCCTGCCCTCCATCCTGGGAGGCCTAGCAGGACCAGGGTGAGGTCCAAGAGAAAGAGACGCCAATTCTCAAGAAGAAAACTAGCTTCAAAGAAGGCCCTGACTTAGAAAAAATATAAAAGACATTTTCATGAAGTTGTGAATGCCTGGTGGTAGCAAAATATCACCTTTCTAAGAAATATTTGTTTTTGAAAAAGAGCAATTTTATAGCTTAAATAAACAATGCCATCACAGTGACATTTTGGATATACACCCTAAATTCGGAGGGAGGTATTTCATAGCAGAGAAACCTCGGTAACACTCTTGCACCACAGAATATAGGTGACCACCTAGCGGTCTGTATATCAGGCTGAGTCTGTGTGTAGTGCCTATTTACATGGCCATGTGCTGAGGATTTGCTATGTGTGTTTGAAGGATAGAAGGGCCGGTGATCTGTTCAGAATTGGCTTGGCAGGGACAGTGCAAGTGAAAATGAGGGGCTATCAACAAATTGAATTACGTCAGAAAAACATCTCTTTAATCTTGATCCTTCAAAAAATTCATGTTCCTGTAAATCAAATGTCTCCCACTCCAGTGTCTACATCCTTTTGGTAAGTGCTTATTGATGGGGGCAAGAGGCAAGAAGACCATCAGCAAGCAATTCTTCCCTGGGTAATGGACTCAGCGGTTCGTTCCACAGTTTGCAAGTAGCTGAATAGTTCATATTCCTGTTTGAGTTCTAGGCAAAAAGAGAAGGTAAAACAAAAGTCAACATTTGTAGAGTTTATGAGGCATCCTCACATACGTTATCTCATGTAATCCTTACAGCGATTCTGGGATCTGGACTCTAAGCCCCATTTTGCAGATGAGAAAGCTGAGGCTCCCAGAGTCAGGTGACGTCTCAGTGAAGAGGAGGGCCATCCAGAGGAGCCATCCTCAGTGCACATGCGTGTATTGGCTCCAAGAGAGCTTAGTGAATTTATCCACCAGATAAGGAGACAAGGACAGAACTTCAAATTGTATCTGACGGCAAACAAGACAGCCCAGCAGCACAGTGCATAGCCAGCAACTGTGACATATTTTCACTTTGTCTTGAAGGTTTTATATCGCTTTGAATCTTCCTGAATTCGTTGACTAAAGGAGATCCATTTGAGAATTGAACCAATATGCATTAGCCCCAACATCACGCATTTCAGCTTCATTTTCTGCACGGGGAGGACTGACGTGGCACATTTCATTTCTCCCTGCCTACAGTTCTGCCATGAAAGTTAGGCTTAATCTGCCAACTCATTCTGATGAGATTGCTTTAGAAGTCACCCCAAAGTCACCGTGACTAAATGGGTTGTGGCTGTAAAGATAGAAATGCATTTCAGTTAATACTTCGGCTGCACTGAAGTTAAGCCAGTGCCAGCCCTAATTCCTAAAAGAAAACAAATGTGCAATAATCCATCTTCTAATTCTGTGCAGATTGGCACGACACCACATCCTATCAGTGATGAGTTCTCTTTGCCTCACAACAATGCCCAGACCAACCCATCACAGGCATTACTGAATTTGAGGTCAGCAAGTCGCACACGTAAAAGTGTGGGGCCCACGACGACATCAACAGCTTCTTTGGTTTATCTGAAATGAGAACATTTACTCTGATAACAGAAATAAGCTCATTCTTTCTCAGTGAAAAATCAACTTGACCTGAGCAGCAAGTGAAGTACGCTTTCTTCTGCAGGGTGTAGGCAAGTCTTTGTTGGGTTAAACTTGACTTTGTCTTGTTTCCTGTGAGTGTCCTCAATCTTCATGTTCTCTCCAGTCTCTGAGGAAAGGCCTTGATTTTCACCCATTCACACCAAGCTGTAAGTGACTCATGAGACAACCCATTACTTTCTAGAAATATTCTCATCTGAATATCATTGTTCAACTGCAGTAAAAGAAATAGGTATGAAGGGAAACAGACAAGGTGGAGGAGAAGATAGTAGTTTAGGGAAGGGGTAGGAAAATTACAGAGCCCAATCAGGCCTGCCACCTATTTTTGTATGGCCCACAAACTAAGAATGATTTTCAAATTTTTAAATGGTTAAGGAGGGAAAAAAATCAGAAGAACAATATTTTGTGACATGTGAAAATTAGATACAATTCCAATTTTAGTTTCCCCAGTTTTACTGGAATACAGCCATGCTCATTCCTTTACAGGTTGTCTATGGTTGTTTTTGTGCTATGATGGCCAAGTGAAATAGTTGCGACAGAGACTGCATGGCCCACACAGCCTAAAGTATTTACTCTCTGTCTCTTTACAGAAAATGTCTGCCACCTGCTTTGGAGTAAACTGTGTTAGGCCATAGTTAGGTCAGGAATAGGAACCTTCTATCTTAAAAGCCATCTTGTCTTGCTTTGTACTTTGTACCCACTGGGCTTGTGTTTGCCTTAGACCTGGAGAAGCCACCTGGAATGTAGAAACCATCTTATTCTGTCTTGCTTTGTACTTTGTTTGTCTCCTAGGGGCTTGTGATCAGAGCAGGCCTGGGATGGAGGCCTGGGGGCCAGGGTGTGGAGTTCGAGGGCATGCCCCAAAACCCTTGGTTGCTAAAGACGCAGCAACGAAAACCCCCTGAAGCATTGAAGGGAGAACAACCTCATTTATCCCCTCTTATAAAACTCCATACCCGTTTTTGCTCGGGGAGGTTATGGTCTTTTCTAGCCTGACCTCCCACAGCTCAAACACCCCAAATAAATTCCAATAGACCAATTTTGGTCTCCCGCCACTCATTCCTCCAGCCATGCCTAACAAACTGTTTATATAACAAGCAAGCAGCTCCCAAGAAGCAAGCAGTTCAGTACGGGAAAGATATCCCCGTTTAACACCAAAGGTGAGTGAGGAAAGCTTTTACTTCAGTGAGCATCTCCCCGGCTAGTATTAAATGGCAGGCTTCTCCCAGGCACAGGAGGCCATAGAAGATGTCCCAGGGCAGTGGACCTTGAGGCACCTGCCCTCCAAGATACTGGCTAACACAGGGTGCAGATTACGTCACTGATGTCTGGGTAAGTGTGCAATGGCTTTTGGGTGACTCTGCTCTGGTGCCTGGCTGCCACTGCAACTTTGACTTAATTGATACATAAATAGTTCTAGCTGGTTGTGTCTAAATCTCCCAGAAAAAAAAAAAATCCCTTCAAGTTATTTTTTGGCTTAAAGTAGCTGTTTTTCTATTCATTGATTCATTTATTAAATCATTTGTTCCTCAAACAATTGCTGAACATCTACTATCTGCTAGGTGCCAGACATACAAAGAGGACTGAAGTACAACCACGGTCCCCGCGTTTGAGGGGCTCGTAGTCTACTGGTGGAGAAACAGAGAATGGCTGAAAAAGACGGTTTCAACAGAGGTCATAGCTTTATAGTAAAGGTATAAGTAAGGTGCCCGTGAGATCTCAAAGGACACATAGAATTTGGGATGGAAATGATGGGAACTAATGCTTTTCACTGTGTACTGAGTAGATTTATAGACAAGTCACTTGATTACACATAAAATTTTGGAGAAAAGTAAGATTATGTCTATGTAAGACGTCTAAACCTATAGAGAAGTTTAATGAGTTTATTTGAGCCAAGCTGATGACAATTGCCTGGAAGCAAAATTTCAACAGATTAAGAAAATGCCCCAGAGACTGGCAGTTTTGCAGTTTTATACATTAGAATCAAAGGAGGAGATGTAAGGAGGATTACATGAAATCCATTGGTGGTAGATTAAGGGGGTGGGAGAAGAAAGCCAAGTGGGGATATCTCTGGGATTAGATTAAAAGTAAAATGGAGAGACCCATACTTTTTTTCCATTGGTGGGTACAGTATAGCTAACAATTAACACTCACAGCACATACAGATGTTGTGCGGGGAACAAGATAAAAATGAGGGGTTCTGTGATCTCATGCTGTGGAGCTGAGGTTGTGCCCTGAGGAGTCCAGAAGAAAAGAAATTGTTCTGACATTCCAAGGGTATGTTATTTTAGATGCAAATAGACAATAGCTAGGCTTGTTAAACGTAAAGATGGACCTTTGTCAAGGAAACTATAGGCTTAGGATGTGACTAGCCACCATGACCTGCTTTTAGTTAGGAATGTCTATGTTCAGATCATCCTACGTGGTTATTTTCAGTCTCTGAGTTTGTAGGGGCTGCCATACTGGCCTCCCCTGTGCTTGTCAGGTTTAGTATATAGCCCCTTTTACATCCACAATTAGTGCCACATAATGGGACCCTCAATACTACCTATGGTTTTCTGAAAGTCCCAAGCCCAAATTCAGGCAATGACAGCAAGTGGCATCTTAAACATAAGGTAGTTATTCAGGAGATCAGAATAGTGTTAAACATAGTGTTTAGAATAAAATAAAAGCATAATTAAAAATGTCTATTAGAAGGAAACTCTTGGAACCCTGAGGATCCAACTATGGGCCAGTGCCCAATCTCAATAGAATATGTTTTGTTTATCAGAGACCATCAAGAGAAAGACGCCTACCTCCCCAAACATCTGGGATCCTTCCAGGAGGACATTGGGCAAGATCAGCAGGTAGCAATAAAAGTCTTCTACTCTGCAGGGTTGAGTGCTGAGCCTTCATTTTCTTGAACCCCCAGTCTTATGTTAATATCTAATGCTTAGAAATGAGAAGTAGATTTTCCACTAAAAATGTTTATTTCTTGTGAGGTTGAAACTAGTTCTTTCTTATTGACTTCCTTTATTTCTCCCCTTATTCTGAAAAGATTTTAGCCCTGTTTTGGAAGATTGAAAATCAGCCATAGGAAGCACTACTTATTTGTTGGGGGGCAGACCATGTGTTTGGTTCGAATGCAGCACTGGAAAAGGTCTGTTCTCTTGTTATTCCATCAGAATTCACATCTGTTAGCCTCTGGGGCATCACACCAAAACCATCTGCTTGACCACTATTTGCTAGGAGCACTGGGAGCAGGAGTGACAGGGACAGAGAAAGGGTAAATTGGAAAACCTTCCTTTGACCTTTCAGGATGTTGAGAGGTATCCAGGTTCAATTGGTGCATGAGATCCATGGAAGAAACATTCCTGGCTTCTTTAGACTTCAGGAAAGGGGAAAATCAAGCTTTGGGACACTGGAGCAGCGCTATCTGATTCTCGTTTCTTTGTAATTAAAAAAGAAAAAAAGATTAAGAAAACACTTGGAAACTTACAGATACATAAAATTTTGGCTACACACGGATCCACCACAAAAACTCGTAAATCTCAGGTGATCAAGCCACATGAGTGACAAATCTCAAATAGCTCTTGATTCAAATAGTCAACATGACACTGAGGGGAAAAAACTGCATTTCTACACTGATAGTGACATCGCTACTTCCCCCTCCCACAACTGAGTTCTCTCTTTGTGCATATTTAGTGTAGAAAATAACCTTTCTATTTATTTAGATTCATGGTGCTCAACCCTGACTGCATGTAAGGATCATTTGGGAAACTGGCAAAACATACTGCGATCAGGTCCCAGCCCTGGAGATGCAGATTTAATTGGTCTGAAGATGGAGTACAGCAGTGACATAGTTTCAAAGTTCTGAGACGGTTAGTTAGCATGTTGTTAGTCAGACAGGAAGGTCCCTGGTGGAATAAACAAAAGACAGCCATATCCTGAAACTCCAGGTTAATAAGTTATCTCATAATCCCTTTTAGCCGGACAATGGAGCAGACCTGATAGATATGAATGGGTTCGTTAATCCCTTCAGGATGGGCAAACAGACGAATTCCATTAGAAGTTGCCAGCCCTCTTCCCCAAGCAGGCAAGGGAAGGTATAAAAGGAAGAACTTTTGCCTCAATCACTGGGCATCCCATTCGGGATCCCCCTCCCACTCGGGAGCTGTATTTCTTTGCTTTTTAATAAACCACCCTCGTTGACAACGCCTCGCCTCTCCCGGGTCCATGCCTCCACCCTTTGGTTTCACGAGACATGATCCCGGCATCCACAGAGAAAAATCTCCTACCTCACTTCCCCCAGGCCATACTAATGGGCAGAAGAAATATTGAGGACTTCTGATTTGGAGAAAAACTTGATATTTTTCTGCAGCTGTTGGTAACCTAATTTCAGAAGCTAATGTTTCAAAATAACCCATTAGATCAGGAGAAGAGGTATTAAAAGAACCAAAAAGTGTGACTGCATGAAGAAAAGGAACAGTATCAAGAACAAACTGGGTTTCTCAACCACAGTGCTCTGAAGATCTTGGCGCAGATTGTTCTTTGTTGTGAGGGCTGCCCTGTGCCTTGTAAGATGTTTAGCAGCACCCCTGGCTCTTACGCCCTACCTGCCAGAAGCAGCACCTTCTCCCTGCTCCCACCCTCCACACTGTGACAATAAAAACGTGTCCAGGTATTGCCCGTTTCCTCTGGTATGTGTATGCCTCCTTTCCCCGGCAATTTGGGAACCATTGATCTAGCCAATTAGAGTATGGGGTTTCCCTTCTTCTTTATTTAATCTCCTCTACCTTTCTTAAAATTAATAAGCCTAATAAGTTCTTAAAACCCATCTGGAACTGGCAGAAAAGTTAGCAGCTTTGCTGAAAGGCCAGGAAGGCTGTTTAATGATGGAAATAGCTATCTTTATGGATGTTTTGGAAACAGGGTAGCATCCAAAATAAAAGGGTTTTTTTGGTTTGTTTGTTTGTCTTTTTAAATGAGGAGTCATGAGTCTTACTATAAATTTATCAGAGAGAAAGAAGATCGTAGATCCAAACTTAGTCTTTAAAAAATATAAGCTACAGTGGGGCGGCCGGTTAGCTCAGTTGATTAGAGTGCGAGCTCTGAACAACAGGGTTGCCAGTTTGATTCCCACATGGGCCAGTGGGCTGCGCCCTCCACAACTAGACTGAAGGACAAGGATTTGGAGCTGATGGGCCCTGGAGAGAAACACTGTTCCCCAATATTCCTCAATAAAGTTTATTTAAAAAAATTTAAAAAAATAAAAATAAAATAAAAAATACAAGCTACAATGAAAACGTAGTATAGTCACGCCAAGAGAGCTTTTTGAAACTTAGACATATTTCAGACACTAGAGAATAATTTTGATGCAATTTGTCTTAAATTGACTTCTTCATAAAGTATCACTAGCTTTACTAAAACTTTATGTTTTGTCAAACAGAACAAGCAATCTGTGAGCTAAGAACAAGCAATCTGTGAGGAAAGCCCTAACAGGAGACTGACTGAAATCATTCTCATAGTACTGTGACAAACCTCAGGGGGATGGCTAATTTCCTGGTTTCAGAATGACTTGGTTGACACCAGATAGTACAGACATTACAGCAGTGACCGTGGCAATAACACTTGATTTGAGAAGCTGTAGGCTGAAAAGCCAGTGTATTTGAAGCTAAGGCAGTTAGGGTAGTTAGGGCTAAATATACTTCTCTAGTGGTGCCCAGGGTTCTGTGGATTTATACTGCTAGTATTTATTGATCATTTGTGTGCCAAGCCCTGGACCAAATTCTTTATTTGCATTATCTCAGTTAACCTTCACAATAGACCCCAAGTTAGTGTGGGGGCTATTAGTCTTATTATCCCTTTTTATCATTGAGGCACTAGTGGCTGAGCTTGGATTGTTAACTTTCCCGAGGTCACAGGGCTGGGAAGCAGCCTGTCCATCTCAAAAGTTCCCAGACTTTTTCTGTTCACAGTGCTCTTAGTGTTTTGGTAATTTTTTTTATAGAGCACATAGGCCAAAACAAATACCGAACAACAGTTCCATTTATTAGGGAGCTAGGTCCAAACGACTTCATAAATATTTCTGTCTTGACAACTCAGTAGTCATTTGAAAAAACAGTACACATAAATTGGAAGAAAACATAACACGTTTTATTTCATTCTTAAAAGAGCCACCATCACTTGTTAACGGAAGGCGTATACGATTTGCACATACAGCTTCTCAAACTTAGAATCACCCTGGACACTGCCTTTCCGTGTTGAGTTTTGCACGTTACTTGCTTCCTATTACAGCACGGCAACTGCTCCAAACTTAGCTTTGCAAAGATACGGCATTATCAGAAGGAATGTTTCAATCTAATGGTAAAGCTGTGAACTACTTTGAGTTAGTTGTTCGTACTGTGTTCAACAGATGTCATGCATTGCTGTGTTTTTCTTGAAAATGTCAAAGGTGTTCACAGTTTGGGAACTGCAAATCTGTTTTACTCCACTAGCCTCTGAGCCCTTTTACAGGCAGCCAAGTTCTCTTATTCGTCCCTGTACGCTCACCCTTAGCATAGTGCCTGACACATAGCACGGTGTTTGTTAGTGGGGGAAAATAGAGGTCTGGATTCTTGCTTCTACTTCTTGCGCTTTATAGAAAAGGCCTGAATTCTTTAGAATCTCCAAGGGGCAACTTTCCTCCCAAAGCTTGTTCATTCCAGACCCTGCTCCTAAGGATGAGCTGAAACTGGCCTCCAGAGGTCAGGGAATCCAGCGCCCCCATCACCAAAACCTGTTTAGGCTAGCAAAGTTAGAGTCAAGCGAACCTGATCACACAAAGTCAAACTCTGTGTGACCTCAGTGACCTTCACAGCGCTCCCTAAAAGCAGCAGCAACCATAGGCAGTCACACATTTGCCCCCAAGGCTCTGATGCAGCTTTTTGGGGGAATGAGAGCAGGGAGGGAGATACGGAGAAGCTTGGAATTAGGACAACGAGTGACCTTAACAGGAGTGAGTGCTCTAACATTGGTTTTCATAGTCCCCATACATCAGTAGATTTATGTGAATGGAGACACATACTTTCCATCTGTCAGCTTCACACAGTCCCATTCTAGGGGCAGGGTTGAACACTAACACTGTTTACTCTCCTTCGAAATGCTGTTCTTAATTTCATCTCCCAACAGCAGAGACTTCTCAACTGATTCTTGCCATTAGTTTATCTTCTGGCCTTAAATCTTCCTTCACATCATTAATGCTGGTGGGACCAGATTAACAGACATACACGTATGTACACGAAAAGCTCATGATATGTTTTGCCCAGTTATCCCACACCTGGACGTATTCACAAATGTCAGAATGATACATGTATTAATATATCAATTACAGTAGTATTTGTAATAATAACAGATTAGAAAGAACTGGCGAATTCTTAATAAGGAACTGAAAATAAAGGACCATACCTCCTACGTAGAATATTAGGCAGTCATTTAAATCAGGGGTCAGCAAACTTTTTCTATAAAGGGCTATAGAGTAAATATTGTAAGCTTTGCAAATCATACATTCTCTATCGCAAATACTCAGCTCTGCCACTGTAGTGCAAAAACAGCCACAGAAAATACAGAAATGAATGAATATGACTGTGTTCCAAAAAAACCTTTATTTACAAAAACAGGCAGAGACAGAGTTTGACCTGTGGGCTGCTGTGTGTCCACCCT
Source organism: Rhinolophus hipposideros (assembly GCF_964194185.1). NCBI lineage: Eukaryota > Metazoa > Chordata > Mammalia > Chiroptera > Rhinolophidae > Rhinolophus > Rhinolophus hipposideros. The sequence goes on from NC_138051.1 coordinate 32,823,257, forward strand.
GATTTAAAGGAATGAAGTCTATTTGTACTCCTATGGAAAAACTTCTAATATCTGTTGTTGAGTAAAGCAAGGAGGGAAAAAACACACACAGACACAAACACACAAGGACATATAGACATACACAGAATATTCTAGAAGGCTATACAAGAAACTGTAAATGTGATTGCATCTGGGGATGGGAACTGGAAAGCTGGGAGGAAAAGGAGCTAGAGAGGCTTTCCATTGAGTATCATTTTGTCACCACTGGAATTTGTATTGTGTGCATGCATTACTTACTCAAAAGAAGCAAACTGGTAGAGAGTGGATTCACAGTAGCAAAATCCCAGTTTGAGATATGAGGCTAACCATTTGTATACCCTCTCCACAGCCAATCTGACATCTCCAAGTTCCTGAGCTCATTTGATTCCCCCACACGAATTGTGAATTCTTTTGAAGGCCTGTATTTGCAGCCTTTCCTGCTTCCTCCCAGACCATACAATTGATCACAGGGTTTTGCACAAAGCAGAAATTCTCTACATACTTATGACTTGAAAACTCTAAAAGAATATATTAATTTATAAATGTCATGGTGGGAGGGAACCCTTTTTCCCACCCGCCTCATCCCCCAAATCCAAAATTCAGTTATTTGTGTAAAATTTGAATCAAATGCAAACAAACTTCAAAGACTGAAGGAAGCAATGTGCAGAAATACTTGGCCCCTAGTAGGGGCTTGTTCCACTGCGTTAGAGTCACTGTTCTCTCTTCACCATACCACTTCTCCCTGGGCACACGTGATGATATTCTCCAGTCTCCCTTTCCTCCAGTATTCTAGCTGTTCCCGGGACCACACTGAATGAGTCCAGAAATGCAGGGGGCTGCCAGCTCTCTGTACACCTTCATAACAGGCATGGATCAGGGCAAGCATAGGAAACACCCACTCCTCCCTCAAAGGAAGGTGATGTCCAGTCACAAAGGACCCAGCCGGAGGTATTTTCAACCCATGGGGAGGTGGTGCAGATAGGCAGTGAAGAAGGAGACATTTGCTGTGACTGTATTGACTGTTGCCCTCTCATTCTCCTGAAGCAATTACCCAGCCCCCTGCTGGAGAACCAGCGGACAGATGATGCAATCCTCAGATGTTTGCTTTTCAGTGATATGATGACCCTGGTGTGAGTTGCTATGACAATGTCCACACATTAGATCCACATTCTTTGGGTCTTTTTATGTCTTTGGTGGGGGATAAAGCTTGTGATATCCAGCACTGAAATTCTATCTATTCTTACGGACTCTCCAGGTCAGAGGTTTTAGTCCCCCCCTTTCCCCCATTGATGGCCTGTTGTTGCTGTATGAACTGGGCCCTGGGTATGGATTCAGGCATTTGTGTACACCCTGAGCTGGAGAGAAGAAAAAGAGTGGATTGTCTGTCATAAGAACAATAAGATCACCTTTTGTCAACCACAAAATCTTAAATTTGGAAGGATCATAAACACTGTCCTGTTCAGGCGCAGCATTTTGCTGGTACAAAGTAGACACAGAAAGGGGAAGTGACTTGCCCAAGGTCACAGAGACACTTAGTGACAACCAGGGAATTAGAACTTGAGTCTCCTGACTTCATTTTCCAGCTCAGTGCCTTTTCTAGATGCCATGAAATAGGAGCACTGCATAGTATAGTAGAATTTCTCAAAAAGCAGGGCAGAAGGCCTGCCTTCTCTTAACTCATTGCTGAAAACATGTTCTTGTTTGGGGCTGGAGCTGAAACTAGGAATCAGGGACATTCCTACAAATACTAATGAATCCTTTTCTCTTCCATGGACTATGACACAGGTGCTTATAGGGTTAGTTTATTTCAAGGGACTTGATTTGGAATGATCACTTTCCCCAGTTTTGAAAGGGCAGCTCAAATCAAAATACCATTTTTTTTTTTTTTACGTATAAAGTTAAATATCTTGGTTGCAAATTTGCCTACTCTGAGAATTTGCCAACTCTTTATTGCATCAGCAGTATTCAGGCCTTTAGAACTAGAGCACCTTGACAGGTAGCACCTATATACAAGGTAATGATGGTGATGATGAAGATAAAGGGAACAGTTCTTGAATGTGTACTACATACTAGTCACATAGTTAAAGTTAAACCCCAGGCTAAAGGCTTTACAATTATTCTCTCATTTCATCTTCTCAAGCCTAAGAGGTCACTATTATTGTTATCCTCATTTTACAGGTGAGTGAACTGAAGATTAGAGAAATTTCATGACTACAAAGAGGTAGACGCAATATTTACATTCAGACAGTCATTAGAGCCTGTCTAATTTTCATGCAAATTAGAATCAGAGCATTTTAGAGTTGGAAGTAACCTTCTCATCCAGGGCTTTCCTTTAACAGATGAAGAAACTGGCACTTAAAAGAAAAGTGGAATGGTTTGTTCCAAGTTACATAATTAGGCTTCCGTGCCGCAGCAGAATGCCCTATACTGGAACACTGCAAAAGCGTTTTCTTTTTTTATCTCACCCCTTGCCAGTACATTTTGTCAGCTGTTTTTCTGGATCTTTAAGGAGAGCTGTTTAGCTGTGGATTGAAACAGATCAGCTGTACATAAAAGGGGCAGTACTGTGTAGCGGTTAAGAACCCCAGCTCCATCACCTATCAGCTGCAACCTTGAGCTCTTTATTTAACCTATGCCTCACTTTCCTCGTCTGCTAAGTGGGATTAGCAACTTCGTAGAGTTGTGAGTATATATGCATAGTGCTTGACACAATGAACCCCTGCAGACATGAGCTTGTATAATGATCTGTTATAGTGAACACAGGGAAAGGTGGAGTTGGAAGTGAGGGAAGAGGGTTGTCCCCACACTGCGCATAGCACTCGGGCTAGACATTGAAGCCAAGCAGCCACCCAGCCCTGTTCCCCTGATGCCTTATAATGGCATCCACACAACCCTCCCTTTAGTCTGTTTACTGACTTAGCTCCAGTCCACCAAAGACACCTGTTGTGCCTACCACACAACCTTCACTCGATCCTCCTTGGGAGCCGTGGGCTGGACAACTCACTTCGCTGGCAGCTCACTTTCACTGGGCATTAGCTTATTCATCAGTTAAGCGAGGAGCAACTAGAGAGAGTAATATGTCATGAATTAGTGTAAGTATACGTTCAATAAAACTTTATGCGTGAGTCTAAAAATCAGACATTATTTTTCCGGGAAAGGCATTTTGAGTTCCAAAAAACTAATCAACAAAGGAATTTTTGGAATATAATCCCTTGTAACCTGGAAATCTCCTATAACAACTGTGCCATGCAGAAAGAAGGAGGATTTTCAAATAACAATGATGGGGGCAGGGGATGGAGGTGGGAGGTGGGGGGATATAGTGATTTGGCTCAGAAACGGTATTTTGAATAGGAGAGGTTGGAACCGTAGGAGCGGTTGGGTCCTGAGCACTCTGCTGCCTTTCTGCACAGATAACTACTTTGATGACCTAGGGTGAATCCAAAGTGACAGCTGCCATGATGCTGTGGTCCTGCAGTTTGCCAACCTGAAGTAGCCCAGCCGTTCCTGCCACGTCAATGTTAGGTGATACAGGAAACAGAGATGTGGGGGGGGGGGGCGTAAAGAGGCGAATGTTCTCCGAGTCTGAGGTCCCCAAGCTCCCCCGCCCTTTTAGGGACGTCCCCAACTGTCCCCATCCCCTGCGCTCCAGATCTCTGTTCCTCCTCTTCCCTGTTGTTGGTTAACTTAATGTTTGCTCAACTGGCTGATGATCAAAAGCACCCGGGGACCGTGGAGCTGCCTTGGTGAATGGTCCCTGGGTGTTTTGGTGATTAGTCAGTTTTGGCAATCGCTGGTTGAAATTGCAGATCTGAATGGGGGAATTCTAGAAGTGCAGTAGTCACAGGCATATAAATGGCTGCAATGTGAATGCAGAAGTGACGGATTGCTCCTCAGTAAAGAGTAGGGATGGCATTACCTGCTGTGGCTTTGGCTGTGCCATTAGGCCCTCCAGATCAATCTGACATTGCCTAAAAAAATCTACAAATTAATCAGCCAGCCAACAAAGTAAGTGTGGAAGCAAGCTCCATGCTGCATCCTGGGGCTATGAAAGAAGACGCGGCCACAACTTTGAGGCACTCACTGTCTAGCTGACACCGTTTTCAGCGTTGGGTCCAACTCTATTCCTTCCCAGTGAATCTGACCTTCCTCTCGTCATCATTTCTGAGCTTTGGTTCTACCTCCCTTCACTTAGCTCTCGTTTTCAAGGCCTCATACATAGCTTTCCCCATGACATTCACTCATCCTGCAGCCCTCTGACACCACCCCTCACCTCTCCCTCCTTATTATTGTTACTTATCCTTTGCACATGCACTCGTCACTGTGCGGTGGCAGAAGGAAAAGATATTATTTATTTACACAGCCCTGCATCTCCCATTCTTGACCTTCGAAGAAAGTTGAGTTCTAAAAAACAGACTGTTATGCACAGAGGGAGCAATTGTGCAGTTTGGGCCTCTGTCGGTAGATAAGGAAGGAGTGGGGGTTGAATTCTGCTTCTGCTCTTGGGGCCAGGCCACAAACCCGGCAGCCCACAGGAAGGGGCACTGTCTTCTAATTGATCTGAGCTTTGCCTCTGTCTGATTGCTGTGTCCAGAGCAGGTACCTTTTTATAATTTGTCTGCTTGAAGAGTGTGCTTTTTCTAACTCAAAGAGTTGAATTAGTGCGAGGTGCTATGGAATTTTACCCCCTTTTCTTCATGGCTTCTCTCCGTTAAAATAAATCCAAATGCATGTAATGAAAACAAGCAGAATTTACATTTTTTACTAAAAGTTATGATCCTCTTATATAGGTATAAGAGCCTCTTTCATCAGAAAAAAAATGAATTCCTTTTTATTTATCATGTATAATATACAGGGCCTAAAATAGAATCAGCAATCCCACCAGGCCAAGCAGGGCAGGATTTTCCTGTTTACAGAGATCGGAAGTGGTCTGAAGAGTTAAGCCAGTGCCTTCATGCTTAGTTTAATGAGATGCTTATTAAAGTTTTCTCTGCTTCAGAAGGGCAGATGTTTGCAGAATCCTCCACCATCTAGTTAGTTTGCAGAACTAACTCCACCATCTGATTTGAAGAATGAGGGCGTCCCTACAGCTGCTGGCTGAGCTTTTCACGGCACCAGTACGTCTCCATGGGGAGATCAGACTCAGGAGCTTCTCCAGAGAGCACATGAGTTAAACACCAGAGACCCTAAGTATGGAAAGTCACTTCCACTTAGTATCAACGTCACTATTTCATCTTTAATTTGGGTTGAAGAATTCTAAGATGTTGTCAGCATTTCTACAGGGTCTTTCAGTTTTCAGACACTCTGTTTTCTCAGAAGTTACTGGATATACATATATGTAGTTGTTTGTTTTAATGCTTTCTATGGCCCCATTGTATTAAATATCCCACTTCCAGCATTTGCCTTCACTTTCAAAACCCAATGATAGAGAAAAATTCTACCAAGACCATTGAAACTTTCTCCATATCAGCAATAAGGCTGTTTTGCTTTCTTATCATTTCTGTGTTCATTGGAGGAGCGCTTTGAACTTCATTCAAGAGCTTTTCCTTTGCCCTCACAACTTGTTTGGTGCAAGAGACCTTAGCTTTCTGCCTGTCTCAGCTTTTGACATGCCTTTCTCACTAAGCTTAATCATTTCTAGCTTTTGATGAAAAGTGGGAGATATGCGACGCTCCCTGTCACCTCTTCATTGGCACCCTCCCAGTAGCTGCTACTCCTTGTGTGAGGCTTAATAAAGTAGGTCCAATACAGATAAAAATCACTAATAACCAAACACAGAGACATAAGGGAGACTAAGATTTGGAAATTGAATGAAATTTTGTTTGAATTCATTGCTCTGCTTTAATACTTGAAATCACAAAATACGGGAAGATCAGGCATTTACAGAGAATATGTGAACATTCTGAAGGTCAGATAGGAAGAGGTACTCATTACTCAATATTCTACAACTTGCTAAGGAGATTTGAGGCAATGTTTCCCCTTCTTAGGAGTAGTGTCTCAGGCAAGAGAACATATTAAATAGACCAGAAGAATGATTCTAAGACAGGAAATTTCATGGGCATGGGTAGCCTGTAGGGTAAAAAAAAATTGGGTCCTGACTTTTCTCCTTGTGTTCTGAGAAATATTACTAGGTCAGTTTTATTAAGAGAAAAGGGGACATTGATGTAAATGCATAGAAATAGGAAAGAGAACATCCTTATGACTGAACTTAGAATAAGATGTAAAAGTTAAGCTTCAAAAACTGAAGTGCTTTTCATATGAGAGTAATCATAGCTTAATAGTTATATGTCTTGGGTAAAGAGTGCAAAAATAATTTTTTATTATGGATCTTCAGCAAGATAGGGAAAATAGAAATCTTTGGATTTGATGATATTGATAATTTTGCAAAGTAGTAACTAGCTTCAAATATGTTCCGAATTTTGCTATTAGTACATTGAGTCATTCATTCATTCACTGAACTTTCAACAAACATTTATATTCTGTGCCAGTACCATGCTAAACACCAGGAATAAAGATATATAAATCAGTTTTCCTGCTCTCAAGGAAGATATAGTCTAGCAGAATGGACAAACAAGTAAACATAAAATTGTAATATAGCATAATAAGTGGTATGCTATTTATAAAAACAAAGTACCAGGAAAGTACATAGGTCATGCACCAAACCTGAACAAGGAGGGAGGAGTTAGGGAAGGCTTCACAGAGAAGGTGATGGATAATGACTGTGCATTGAAAGACACTGAGACACAAACGGGGCTTAGACTAAGAAACCAATAGAGATAAAACAGTAGACAGACTTAAGAGATAGACTGCATCAGAAGCAGTGTCAAACTGGATGTGGGGTTGAGGAAGAGGATAGTATTGAGAAGATGCTATTTACTTAGGAGATGTGAATGTGCAGAACATGAATTGCAGGGTTAATTTAAGGTTTTAACACAGTGCAATAAACACAACAGCATACATATTCTGAAATTTTGGAATACTAAGTGTCTGGGGATGTGGAGAGAAGAACAGGCCTGCTAAAAGTATGTGTGTGGAGCAGCATTTTGTCTCCAGAAGACAAAAACATTTGGATTTGGAGTTAGTATTTCACTAAAGAACATGAAGAAGGACAAAAACAGACAGGAATCAGTGATACATTGGGGCACCTTTACAATAGGAACTTCAGATTTGACAGGCAATGAAATGAGCCCACAAGGGACCTCCTGTTGCGTATAGGGTGGACTTGCATTTTTAATCATGCAATTTCCTCTGTGGACCATCATTTGATTGGGTTCTGGTGCTGCTGCTTTCCCATGGATCATTCTTTGTGGCTCTAAGAAAGACACGACAGGCTTAGACATATTTAATTTCCTGGGAAGTTTGTAGACTTGTTCTACTTGTAGAAGGCAAATAACAGCATGAAAACATATTCAACATCATCAGTCATTAGGGAAATGCGAATTAAGGTGCAATGAGATACTATTATATACCTACTAGAACAGGCAAAATTAAAAAGACTGACCATATCAAGTGCAGATGAGAATGTGGGAGAACTAGTGCTGGAGAATGAATGCATTGCTGGTGGCAACGTAAAATGGTACATTCACTTTAGAAAACAGTCTGACAATTTTTTAAAGAGGTTAAGTATATTTTTACCATAGGATCCAGCCATTCTATTCTTAGGTATTTACTTAAGAGAAATAAAAACAGATATTTATACAAATACTTGAACATGAATATTCATAGTAGTAGCTTTATTAGTAATCACCAAGAAGAGGAAACAATCTGTTATGATCTGAATGTTTGTGTCCCCAAAATTCATACGTTCAAATCCTAACCTCTCCCCCAAGATGATGGCAGTAGGAGGTAGGACCTTTGGAAGGTGTTGAGGTCATGAGAGTGGAGCGATCACGAATGGGATTAGTGTCTCTTATAGAAGAAAAACAGAGCTCCCTTGGACCTTCCATGTGAGGACACAGCAAGAAGGTCTGTTATCAACCAGGAGAAGGGCTCTCACCAGAATGCGACCATACTGGCACCTTGATCTTGGACTTCCAAGCCTTCAGAACTGTGAGAAATCAATTTCTGTTGTTTATGAGTTGCCCAGTCTGTGGTATTTTTTTTACAGTATCCCAAATGAACTGAGACACAACCCAAAGTTTCATCAGGTGAATGGATAGACAAGTTGTGGTATACCCACAAAATGGAATACTAAGCAATAAAAAGGAATGAACTATTGATGCACTGTAAATCTCAAAGTAACTACAGCAAGTAAAAGAAGCCAGTCACAAAAGAGTACATACTGTTATGATTTGATTTCTGTAACACTAGGGAATGCAAACCAACCTATTGTGAGAATGTGCAGATCAGTGGTTGCCAGGGAAGGAGGGTGGTTTGTGAGGAACAGAATGGAGAAATTACAAAGGGGCACGAGGAAACCTTTGGGGTTGTGGATATGCTTGTCATCCTGATTGTGGTGATGGCTTCATAGTTATAGACATATATGAACATTTACTACACTGTATAATTTAAATATGTGCCATTTGTTGTATGTCAATTATTTTCAAAAGGGAACTTTAAAAGTGAAGGAGTTGTTGACTCTATAAAATGTAGTTGAATTCTTTGTAATAACCCAATAAAATATATTTTTACTTACAAAATGTTGTCCATTAAGTACAGGATAAACAAATATTAAAGACTGGGCAGTGTGCGTGTGGCAATGGTGAGAAGTGGGTGGAATTCATAAAAATCCAGAAGGAAGACATAGAGTGCTTTGCAAGTTTTTTATAGTTATTTTTCCACTTGAGAAAAAATGATTGTATAGAAAATGTATTATAGATTTGATTTATTTAAGAAAAATAATATAGAACTATAATCAGCAGACCTATCTCAAAGTAAAAAAGATTTGGCTCTAATCAAATGATTGGTAAGCAAATATAGTATATATTTATATGACCTGAACTAAAATGTTTAAGGTAGGCATGATTTTGATTCCCCAACTTAACAAAAAAAAATTTCAATCTTGCTAGAAGTTTTGATGGTGCCCGGTAAGAGCCTTCTGCTATGATGGTGTAAAGATATTTGTAATTACAATCCTCACCTTTCTGGCTAAACCACTATGTATCAATTGGTGAAAGTGCTCAGGAAATTCCATAAGATTCCTCATACTCTCTTGTACCCTTTGAATGCAGCTTTTAACTTGTAGAACCTTCAAACTTCCTGCACTTTCAACCTTCAGGATTTTAAGCGGAGGCTGTAGAAAGACAGCCTCCGAGGCCCAGAATTCTGCAAAGACACAAAAACTGTTTTTCACTGCTATAAATAAAAACCTGAATCCTGTCACACCTGGTTAATATCACCCACATTAGGAGCCACAGACAGAAAGGAAAGAGGCAAAAACAAAACATCTGTTGCTCTATTTAGAAACCAAGCGTGTGCCAGAAAAACAAGTCTCTGGTTTTCAGGCACGTGGAGATGTCAAATGCCTTACCCGTAAGACTTAAATTAGGGAGCGTCATGTTCAGTCCTGGTTAGTGTCTGCAACAGTCGGTACCAACTAGAGCAGAAGGAAACACAGCGAGAGTTTCCTTCTCTGCCCGCGTTGACACCAACGACCCAGAGTCCAAGAAATCTGCATCTCAGACTCAGGCCCTTCATCGAAAGACTCACTGGAGGAAACGCAGTGTCCATCCAACACCGACTGCTTATGATCATCAGCTCATTTCTCAACTCAGCAATTCCTGGAGACCCAAGAGCAAGCTGGAGGGGGTGAACTACACACCTCTGAGCGTCCAGCCTGGCACCGAGGCAGCTGCCCAGAGAGAGTGATGTGAAGATACCCTAATCCACCAAAGCTCTCTGTGCTCTGGATTCTGCACCATCCTGACGTGTCCACTCTAGAGTAAGACTCCCCAGCTGAGGCCTTGCTCCCTCCATCATGAGTTATAGTGCAAGCGTGTACCTGGCCACAGTCAGTCATGGCCCAGGGCAGCACACCAGTTCATTCAGAAATGATATTCAAAACAAAAACCCAAGGCATGTGTGAATCAGGAGACAGAGAAGAGAGATGAAGTGCAGCACACTGAGCACCTGAGTGGCTAGGGGTCAGGGGTGGGGTGTCACATTATGTCCCCTCTGGGCAGTAGGGAAGTAGTATGAGAATGTGCACAACAGAGATGGAAATATGCCAAAGTAGACTTCCCACCTTGGTAACTTTACATAAGGCCAACCTGCTGAAGACTCAGCCGCTTAGACTTGCCACCAAATCTACTAGTCGAGGTATTCTTGGGACTGCTTTTCAGAGATGAATGGATATTTTGTCTATTCATTCCACCAACATTTATTGACAATCTGCTATGTGCCAGGCATTGTTCCCAGGCACCAGAGATATAACAATAAACAAAACAGAGAGAGAAAAATATCTGACTTCCGAGAGCTTCCAGTCTAGTGGGAGGGAGATAGATAATACATGGAATGAGTAAGGAAATGTAATAGGATATGATAAGTAATAAGAGCTGTAGAGAGAAATCAAGTTAGGAGAGGCACAGAGAAATGGCGTAAGTTCCTGTTTTAAATAGGAGGGTCAGGGAAGCTTCACTTCAGGTTTAATTGCTTCTTAGTTACCTAATCTCCTCATTCCACCTCTTTTTCAGAGTTCAGAGGACCTAGGAAGTCCTGGCCATGCCCTGGAGACTGAACCTACAACTAGTAGTAGAATATAAGGAGCGGTCTTTAAATAATTTTGACCATGAACCTGATCCATAAAAACTTGGAGCACCTGCCCTCAATGTATTTTCTATTTTCTTTATAAATCATATGCATGTTTTCCTGTATTAATATACTCCACTCATTTTAAATCAAACACGTCAAAGGGACAAGTTCAAGATGAAAGAAATAGCATTTTTAATACCGAGGGAGCCATGATGACTTTATTCATAATTAGCAAATAACTGAGGGCACATTACAGACTTCGGACAAGGTTCATTGTTAGAAATAAGGAATGTACATCTCACAAATTCATGAAAATTTAGAATTGAGGGGTGGGAGGGGGAACAAGTGTTTTAAGTCCTGATTAGATCTCCACTCTGTTCTACTTTGAAATGAGGCTGATGAAAAGATCCTACTAGAACTATTGACTTCTCATAGTTACTTTGTGCTTCCACTATTGGCAATTTCTTCTCAAAAGCTGATTTTCCTCTCCCTAGTTCTCTCATAGGGGAGGATGTACTGGAGCCTTCTGCATGTCCTCTCTCTCTCTCTCCCTCTCCCTCTCTCTCTGCCCCCCACCCCACCCCATCTGCCTCCCCTTTGGCTTTTTCTTCAAGTCTTCTTTCCTTCTCACCTAGTTCTTTATTCTATCAATCACTTTGGCATCTCTGCTATGTCCGAGCCCCCTTCTCCAGCTTTTACCAAAGGCTCGCCTCAGCATAGGACTGCTAGGAACTGCTGGGAACATACATACACTAATAAATCTGTTTATTCTCCCACCCCCATGAATATGGGATTGCAGTGTGAGTTAGGAGGAGATATCTCTACCCACAGCCCACAAGACAATCTGAAAGAGAAAATGATTTCAAGTTCTTAATGTTTGGGAACCATTCCTACTTAGCCCAGGAAGGTGATTGTAGAATAAAATTTGAACTATAACCTTGGGCAAAAGGGAAAGGACTAGAAGTAATGAAGTGATCCATGAAACCAAACAGTTAGAATCAAAAGGTCGGACAACAGGATCAAAGGTTACTCACTTATTGCAGTTTGCACATTTATGCTTCACATTAAAAAGGGTGCAAGCTCAGTAAAAGGATATGCAAGATATGATTTGTATGCAAGAAAGAAGAAAGATTGTCAGATTTTTTTTTAATTAATTAGATTTATTGGGTTGACAATTGTTAGTAAATTTACATAGATTTCAGGTGTACAATTCTGTATTATATCATCTATAAATCCCATTGTGTGTTCACCACCCAGAGTCAGTTCTCCTTCCATCGCCATATATTTGATCCCTCTTACCCTCATCACCCACCCCCCACCCCCTTACCCTCTGGTAACCACTAAATTACTGTCTGTGTCTATGAGTTTTTGTTTCTCATTTGTTTGTCTTGTTCTTTTGTTGTTTTTGGTTTATATACCACATATCAGTGAAATCATAGGGTTCTCTGCTTTTTCTGTCTGACTTATTTCACTTAGCATTATACTCTCAAGATCCATCCATGTTGTCACAAATGCTCCTATATCATCTTTCCTTAACGCCGAATAGTATTCCATTGTGTATATGTACCACAACTTCTTTATCCATTCATCTATCGAAGGACATTTTGGTTGTTTCCATGTCTTGGCCACCGTAAACAAAGCTGCAATGAACATTGGAGTACACGTGTCTCTATAGAGAAATGCTTTCAGATTTTTTGGGTAGATACCCAGGAGAGCGATTGCTGGGTCGTATGGTAATTCTATTCGTAATTTCTTGAGGAACCTCCACACTGCCTTCCATAGCGGCTGCACCAGTCTGCATTCCCACCAACAGTGTATGAGAGTTCCTTTTTCTCCACAGCCTCTCCAACACTTGTTACTATTTGTCTTGTTGATGAAAGCCATTCTGACTGAGGTGAGGTGATATCTCATTCTGTCACCATGTACCAAAATTAATTCAAAATGGATCAAAGACTTAAGCATAAGACCTGACACAATAAACTGCATTGAAGAAAACATAGGTACTAAACTTATGGACCTTGGGTTCAAAGAGCATTTTATGAATTTGACTCCAAAGGCAATGGAAGTAAAAACTAAAATAAACGAATGGGATTATATGAAACTGAAAAGCTTCTGCACAGCAAAAGAAATTATTGACAAAATAATGAGGCAACCAACTGAATGGGAGAAGATTTTCGCAAACAGTGCCTCTGATAAGGGGCTAATATCCAAAATATACAAGGAACTCATGAAACTCAACAACAAAAAAACAAACAACCCAATTGAAAAATGGACAGAGGACCTGAAGAGACATTTCTCCAAAGAGGATATACAAATGGCAAATAGACATATGAAAAAATGCTCAACATTGCTAATCATCAGAGATTGTCAGATTTAAAGTGAAAGATAACAGCTGAAATTAATCCTTTCTGAAGACAGCAATAGAAAGAACATAAAAGATATCCGAGAGTTGGACCATGTGAACATGTGATATACAGAAATTTCTTAGGGAAGAGAGAAGAGCCAAAAGATTTACAAAGTAAAATAGACTTCCTGACTGGGAGAGAATGCACTGGAATACACCAATGGGTGGGGGGGAGGGGGTTAGGGAGGAGAAGCAAAACAAAAAGAAAACGGGTACAACGTTGTGAGTCAGGGTTATGAGAAGAGTCAAGGGAGGGTGCAATGACAAGTGGGGGCGGGGGGGAGAAAGAGAAAGCACATGCTAGGGAGGGACTGATTGATTTATTTAGCAATAGCTAATCAATTTATTTAGCAATATCCAATAGCAAAAGACAAAGGCAATTAAAGGGAAAGGCAATCACAGAAGGTAAAGGCAGTTAAGATCAGTTAAAACTAAACCATATACATTAATAAAAATGTTCTGCCAAAAAAGCTCACCAAACCATGGGCAAAGCACACTGGAGAGGTCGGGAACCAGCCAACACCTCAGCAGGTCCGCGGCTGGAAACAAGTGTCTCTCAATGCTGTATGCAAGTTCCCAAGCATGCCAGAATGATGAAAAATCACCAAAGAATCTCTCTCCTATTGCAATCTTTCTCCCTTTCCACTGAGGTCTGTCTTGTATAGCTTTTCAAAGGAAAAAGAGCCAAGCTCCTGGTTCCTGCCTCCCCCTCAGGGAATAGTTAGTCCCAGGAAGGTTTGGCAGTTACTGTGATAAAAATATTGCTTATCTGGCTGAAGGACAAGTATAATCTACTGTTCCTACTTGGGACCATCGGCCCAAGGCCTTCCAAAGCCTGGCAACGTGCCTGTCACGTCATTCTGATATAACTTATCACTTTTCTACCTCATCAGCTAATGCAGGTAAAGCAGACAGAAAACAGCATCTCAGGGAAAATTCTTTTAACCCTAAGCCAACAAATACCTCACATGCAGTCTCTCACATGAGGGAATCCCACATGCAGTCTCAGAGGGGGAATGAAAAGCCACCAACCAAAAGATAACCGTCACCTCACATGCAGTCTCTCATGTGAGGGAACAAAACCTAATCTTAATGTGACCAGCCACCTCACATGGGGGAGACTAACATTGCCCCACATGAGGGAAATAGACACACAGACAAAAAAGAAGCTAACATCAGCCAATGAAGGCGAATTTTCTTAACATCTTCCCTACAGAGGGCAAGGGGTAAAAAACAAGGAAGAATGAGATGGAATGTCCTTAAAAATACAAGAAAAGGAAAGGAGAAAGGATGGTAGCAGGCTTACTAGAGAAAGAGGATTAAAGTTAAAATGTTGCTTAAAAAGAAACTTTTGGTGTTAAAGGCGTTTTGATAGTGTTTTCAGAGTATCGGGAGTCAGGGGCCAAATGTTTCTCCAGCCTTGGATTTCTTTCTAAATGGTTGGTTGTTCAAAGTCTCGTCACACGTTCACTCCTAAATCAGTCATTAGCAGGGGACTGGCACTATCATGTTTGCTTAAGATATTCATGGTACACAGGGATGTATGCAGCCACATGAGAACAAAAGAAAATTGGGGCTCAGTGGAAGAAGAAGAAAGTGGGGGTGACTGTGGATAGAGAATCTCTCAATAGAACCTGCTACAGAAACAGCTATGGATTTGGTGAAATTTGGGCTAGTCCTGGAAGAGTATATAGGTGAGATATAGATATGAAAAATGGGGGAAAGAGCTTTCCATCTGGAGGCAACCCCCTGAGTGAAGGCGCAGAGACAGTAAAGTGCTGAGTGTGTTTCTGTCTGATGCTATTAGAGGTAGTTTGCATGCAGGGAAGTAGTGTTATAGGATATACTGATTTCAGATCATAAACGGCTTTGAACACCAGGCAATAGAATCTGGGCTTTATTTAGTAAAATAAGTTCAACACACTACATTTGATTGTATTCTTTAAAGTTTTGATTCTGGTTTTTCTTCCTCGCTTCCAGATATTGGGGTTAGAGGGGTCAGCAGTAGTATCCCTCCCAGGACCTTTGAATTTAGAAACAATGAGATGTAGATGTAGGAGCCAGGCAGGTCCTTGGCCTCCACATGCCCCTCTGCAACTTCTTTCCAAAATCATTTAGGTTGAGCTGTTCTGTTCTTGACAACTTTGCTCTCCAGCACTCCTTTCTCAGCAGCCTTTCAACACTTGCAGATAAGATCTGAACTGGGTAAAGTATTGCTGTCATCTTCTGCCTGAAAACTTGAAACTCCAAACTACTAGATTAGAGAGCTGTTCCAGGGGCCGATGAGTGAGATGCCCTCCATCTGTTTCTGCCCTGATACTCCATCACGTTATGATCTGTGCATAAAGTCAGACTCCAATAGTTCTACCACATCTCTGATGCTATGGAAAAACAGAAAACTGACACCAGAGATGTTCTCTTCGGAAAATTTTTTGTTTTCTACTTAAATTATTCCACATTTTCCATCTTTTACATTTTCTTTATTTTCAATCCTCCTGGTTTTTTGTTTGTTTGTTTGTTTTGCATTTTTATTGTCTTCCAAGAGCATGCCAAGAGCTCAGTCAATGTTTCCTAACAATAAGGGCTACCATTTGCATGGGGGCTTCCAGTTTACCAAGTGCTTTTGCAATTTAGACATGAGTCTCTGTAAGACACAATTGTTAAATTCTGCTCAGTTTGATTCTTAGAAGCAATCAGAGTAGGTCTATCTAGTCCAGATACCTCTAAGTATGAAATCCTGAAGTATTTTGATCACCCAGCGATGAAGATAACAATAATATTTTTGAGAGTTGGCTGACCTCACACTCAGCATACCTCCTGTTGGAGGCCCCAGGTGACAGTCTATCACAATCCACTAGGGAACTGATGACCAACTCGAATCATCTCTGTGTCTCTAAATCCACAGCGATCCTGGCCTGGGCCTCCTGTAGCAGAATGCTCCTGGCATTGGGATGACCCTTATTTTGCAGTTATCAGTCCTTGTTGCATGCTGACTCACAGTCGGCTCTCAGGAGAGGCCTCACAGTGGTTTGGCTTCCCTCCAGCATGCTCAGCTGAGCACCAGCTGCCTGCTTGCTCATGGCAGCTCATCTCTTTCAACCCAAGTGCCTTGTGTCTGTGTTCACTTTGCCCCATTCTATCCGTACTTGGCAACGGACTCAAGAAATATTTGAAGTGATCTTTAGCAGGAAGTGTCACTTTCTTCTTGAAGTATAAAGAGCTGTTTTCTTAGTGATGTCATGTAATATCTCCCCTCTTCAACAACTCTTTGCTAAGAGTCTTAGTACTCTGATGTCAGTCCTGACATCCTGTGCTGCTGCTTGTATCCAACATCTGGAACTGTGCCAGCCACCTTGGGGCCTCAGAGATCAATTAAACATACTGAAGATGGAAAAGCAGAAAAACAGAGAAAAACTTGCATCCTCGACGATGATGTTGAAAAAATGAATTAACCAACAGTGGAACTGTTCTGTCTCTGGACTTTCGATACATGCTTTAATACATTTCTTTGTTTAGCTACTTCTAGTTGGGTCTTCTGTTACTTGAAGGTGATGACATCTTAACTGACCATTTTCCCTGAACACCAATATTGGAAATAATCTTTGTGTACTTTGAATTTCTATAATATGTTAGCTATATTTCCAGTATGGTAGCTTTCAAGCTTACACTACCATGATTTGCATAAATATAATTCTCTTCGTATCAATTTGTACTCCTGATCTTAGTTAACAGCACTACTCTCCACAAAATGCACTCCAAGTACCACTAATCTTGTGAGATGCTCCATAAACAGAGGGTTCTGTGGCCACTTAAATTTGGGAGACACAGTATGCGAGATGCTTTTCTTCCTTACAGATTCACTAAATATATTAACACATAGAAATGATATAATTTTACAGGTGAATTTCTACTCCTTACTAGATGTGTGATGATCTTTGGTTAGTTATTTAATATTTATGAGCCCTACTTTCCCCATATGTAAAATAGGTAAAAAAAATTCCTATCCCATGGTGTTGCTATGGGAACCTGAAATAACGTCTATCAAATATTTAGCCTTGCACCTGGCCATATCCCACAATTCCTGTGGCTCAGATTGCCTGCACTATAAGCTTCTTGCTTCATTACCACGTTATTAGTTCTACACTGTTATTAGCTCATATTTGTGTGCTTATTCACAGATTACTTTCAAGTTTCAGAACAGTTTTCTCAGGGACTTTGTTTCTTTCCAAATTGTTCAAAGAGTACATAATAAGTGGAATTCACGTTCCTCTTATTAATAATGATAGTTGTTATTATTACTGTTATTATTAGTAGTAGCAGCAACACAACACAGGCTCTGAGAAGTCCTGCATATGCAAATCTGGTTTAGTTTGGTTTAAGGCAGCATTTCTCAAGCTTATCTGAGGACGTTGCCCCTTAGACACAATACCTTCTCACATCCAGGCGAGCTGGTGTTACAAGGCCCAGGCTTTGAGAAATGCAGCTCTGCCCCTATCACTCAGGCAGGAAACCTGGCAGCCATCGTAGGCAAATGTCCCTCCACCATTCCGCATTCCACATTCAATCCATCACGAAGATCTTCTAGTCCTTCTGATCTTACCTCCTGAATCCTTCTCAGCCCAGCCCACTGCCGGTCTTTCAATTCACCACTGCCACTGCTCTGGAGCACCAGTGTCTTTGCACAAACCTAATGGAACCACCTGCCTTTAGACTCACTTTCCTGAAACACCCCTCTCCCTGCACCAGAGGGGTCTATGTATGTAAACTGATCTTATAACTTTCTTACTCAGTGTCTTTCCTTCAGTGGCTCCTGAAGTCCTACAGAGCAGAGCTCAATTTCCTTACTCAGCCACTCAAGTTCCTCCCTCACCTGGCTAATGTTTCCTTCTCCACTGTGCGTCTCCCAAACCCTGCCTTCCACTTTCCACCCCTCCTGTGATTCCCCAATCGTGCTGTGCTCTTAATGCTTCGTGCACTTCACTCTGCCTGAAACTCTCTTTATAACTTGCTTTATCTGACTCTTCCTCATCCTTCACTACACAGCTCAAGGGACAACTCCTTTTGGTCTAAGATCCCTCCTCTGCGCTCCCATAGCAACCTGTGCATATTATCACTTACCCTGTTTCACTGAAAGTATTTGTTCATGTAACATCTCACGCATTAGACTGTGAACTCTTCAAATGCACAAACGGTGTTCTTACTCCCTTTGGCCCACTATTCTCACCTTTCTACCCTTGGTGCAGGCCCTCATTAAATCTATGGGGAACTGAACCATCCTGAGCACCAGATCTTTACTGTCGTCATCCTCTAACTGAAAAAAATCAAAAAGTTCTGGCCCAAACAAATGTCTAGTTGCCCTCTGGAGAAGCCCAGTCTGACCCTCATTTTCTGCTATGGCCACTCAGGACTCAAAAGACTCCAGCCCTGCCTCTCCCTGAGCCAGATGCCAAAATGGCCACCCACAGCAGGACAGAACTGTAGCTGGGCTGTACTGAATGGGAAAAGCATGTCTGTCTGGCTTCCTGCTGCCCTGCAGCCTCAGGGTGGTTTGAGATGAGTGGGCTACACAATCCAACCTGGCAGTGGCTGTTCCTGCCTTTAGGGATGTGGGGAAGGCAGAGCAGGAGAAGGAAAGAGGGCCCAGGAGGCCAGAACCAGCCTCACCTGAGGGTTCCGCAGGTTCCTGGGAGCAGGCCCCTACAATAGGCACCAGACTTTTGCCACTACTTAGCATCATCAAAAGCCTTGTGTTATATTTAATGGCAATTTTTTTAATCCAATAATTGAAATACATGTAATTGGATTGTTACTCAGAAGGAGGCAATAAAGTCAGCCTGTATCCTAAATCAGGATCTGTGGCAGAACAACTCCGACAAGACTTCTAGGCACAGGGGATACAAGGCAGCATCAGCTTTATCGAGTCTGATTTGATTAGTTTCTCTAGTTAATTTTGTGTGCTCTGGCCACAGGATAAATCATCTTTCTGTCTTACTGCTCTGCTCTTTTCCTGCTGATTTAAAAATAGTGACCTTATTTTCCTGTCAAATGGTCGCTGGATTTACCAAATGGTGCTCATGAGGAAAACCCATGAGGTCTACTATTCACAGATGCCAAATCTCTTCTTTGTCTAACAGAAAACTGACCTAACTCTGTAGCAAGAGGATCATTTTATTACTTGGCCCTTTTATCCTCACGTGGAATCCCTGAGAGTCCTTTAATTACCGGGAAGGATGTTTCACAATGGTGTTTACCTCCTCTCCTTTCAGACTCAGAAATTATGGTTCACATGTCTACCCATTTAGAACCATGCAATTTTTCTAAGCTACAAAGGACCTTAGAGACAATCAAGTTGGACGATTTCATTTCACAAATTAGGAAATTGAGAGCCAAGTTAGGGGAAGTCTTCTCCTTGCCAGAGCCTCCAGCAGGTTGGAGAGATGAATGGGAGCATAGAGTTGAAATGTGCATGGCTTCAAGGATGTCCATTGGTACCTATTCCAACACATGCCGATCTCATGCTTTTCTGACCATGAATGCACTCACACTGTGTAGCTGTGCCCTGGTTCTCCTTCATTCCTGATATGTGTCGTCTTTTCTAAACTAGACTGGAAACTACTGCTGGACAAGGACGATGACTTATTTTTAATGGTGGCTCCATAACACCTAACATGATGCTGGGTATATAGCAGACATCCGTGGTGTGCTGGTAAACTGGCTCTCCAATGGGAAGGAAAAAGTCCCAATTTGTAGTATTTACTGATTTTTGTTGTATAAATACTCCCATCATGGCTACCAACATGATGTCACTTAAAGAGGACGCCCACCTATTGCCAAATGTATAAGCTTCCCACCCTGTTAGTATTTCCAGATTTAATAAAAATTCAGGATGCCCAATTAAGGTTGAATTTCAGATAAACAATTTTTATTATTCTAAATGTTGCCTGGGATATACTTCTGCTAAAACAATCATTAATTGTTAATCTGAAATTTTGTCTAGCTGATGCCCTACATCCCTTAAAACTTTGATCCCTCCCCTGTTTGGACACCAAATGGCGAGGTAAGCCTTGCTGTTTCCAATCAGATAAAATATCTTTGGATTTATATTGTAAACGCTTCTCAAGCTATGATGTGAGACCTTGAAAGGTTTGTGGTGACTGATTTTATGCAAGATTTTTTGGCACATTTTTGCTACAGAAATGCAGATCAAAATGATTTCCCAACTCTGTGGGAAAATGAGAAACTCTGTTTACTGGTGAGAGATGAGAGAACTGTGAAATGTCACTGTTGCACTTTGTGTTGGGATCCAGCATGGAACATGTGTGTTTGGATAGGAAGCTCCATAATGGCTGTAGAAAAGCAATAGCAAGTGAGGGAGGAGAGAATCGTGGCTCAAGAAGGTTTGGGTTGCGACAGGAAGTACCAGAGCAAATGTTTCTCAGATGGCAGGACCTTCAGTGATAAATATATTTTCTGTAGCAACCCAAAACACACCTCCGCATATATGTGATTGAAACAAGTTTTATGAAACATTGGTCTCCCCCAGAAAAGGAGCTCGCATCACAGTGTAAGTCAATGGGCTGTTTCTTTCACTGAGAAAATCTTGCTGTGAAATCAGTGTCACTAAATGTGATGTCACTAAATGTGAAATTGGGAAGAGATGCCCAGAACTGGCTGTCTTAAGTCTGTATAAGCTCACCCAGCACAGCACTGTTAGACATTAGTAAACAGCTGTCTGATCCATTGTGCACACACATTGTGTGAAGTGTGTTTATCAATAATCTGAGGGTTGAGAGAGAGATCGTTTTTCAATGTTTAGCATACACTTGAAACAACTAGTCATCATGTTCCTCATTCATTCATTTAAACATTTGGGGGCATTTACTAACATTTTAGGAATTGTTGTATGAACTAGCTTCATGAGACCTGCAGTTAAATGGGGAAACAGATATTAGGCAAACAAAGAACACAGAGATAATTATTTAATTATAAATTGTAACATATATTATGAAGAAAATACAGGGCACTGAGAGTATAACCAGGGGAACTTAATTGAGATGGATGAGGCAGGAGTAATTCAGAAGAGTCTGCTTTAAAGAATTAGCATGTCAAGTGCCACATAATAGATAGATGAGCAGGACTTATGCAGGTGGAGTGGGGTTGGGGGCAATCCCAGAAGAGGCGACAGTGTGTGCAAAGAACCTGAGGAAAGAAAGATTTTGACCCTATAAGAAATTGAAAGAAGGGCAGTGTGGCAGGAGACGAGTGAGTGAAGTAGGCATGGAAAGAGGTGAGACTGGAGGGGTGGGCAGGGGCCGCATCCCACAGGGCTATAGTCCATGTTCAGCAACTTGGATTCTAAGTTTATGATTTTTACACAAAGTAGTGACATAATTTGATTTATGTTTTAGAAATATCACCATGATTGTTATATGGGAAATACATGGGCTGGAGTTAGGGAGCAAAAGTGGAAATGGAGAGCTCAGTAAGGAAATTACTACAGAGTAGGGGTGAGAGATGAAGTTCACTTTTTCAAAACCAATATAAGTCTTGGTTGTAAAATCTTCATATTTTCTCTGACCCAACCCTCCACATGTAGGAATTAAATATCTGCTGTTGAGCTGGTAATCTGAAAGGGACTTTCTCCTCCAGTTGGATGGGATCCCTGGAAAAGTGTCTATACCTTCTCCAAAGCAGTCCCGTTGGTCTCAGTGACGTGTAATCATGGATGTTCTAAGTGGCACTCACCATTTTCTCCTCCTCTCTCCTCACACCTTACATTGCATCCCCTCTGTGCTGCTCTGGACTCCTGCTCTGTAGGATTGTCTGCGCTACTTCCCAAAGGGTCATCTGAGGAATGGTGTAACTTCTAACTCTTTGTTACCCACTGTGACAGGATAAGGCACTCAACCAGAACATGAATCAACTGTCACTAAGCATGTTGGTCAGTGGATATTGATTTCACAGCAAGATTTTCTCAGTGAAAGAAACAGCCCATTGACTTACACTGTGATGCGAGCTCCTTTTCTGGGGGAGACCAATGTTTTATGAAACTTTTGTTTCAATCACATATATGCGGAGGTATGTTTTGGGTTGCTACAGAAAATATATTTATCACTGAAGGTCCTGACCAAAACGTTTGAGAAACATTTGCTCTGGTACTTCCTGTTGCAACCCAAACCTTCTTGAGCCACGATTCTCTCCTCCCTCACTTGCTATTGCTTTTCTACAGCCATTATGGAGCTTCCTATCCAAACACACATGTTCCATGCTGGATTCCAACACAAAGTGCAACAGTGACATTTCATAGTTCTCTCATCTCTCACCAGTAAACAGAGTTTCTCATTTTCCCACAGAGTTGGGAAATCATTTTGATCTGCATTTCTGTAGCAAAAATGTGCCAAAAAATCTTGCATAAAATCAGTCACCACAAACCCTTCAAGGTCTCAAATCATAGATGAGAAGCGTTTACAATATAAATCCAAAGATATTTTATCTGATTGGAGACAGCAAGGTTTACCTCGCCATTTGGTGTCCAAACAGGGGAGGGATCAAAGTTTTAAGGAATGTAGGGCATCTGCTGGACAAAATTTCAGATTAACAACTAATGATTGTTTTAGCAGAAGTATATCCCAGGCAACATTTAGAGTAATAAAAATTATTAATTGTTTATCTGAAATTCAAACTTAACTGGGCATCCTGAATTTTTATTTGTTAAATCTGGAAATACTAACAGGGTGGGAAGCTTATATTTTTGGGAGTGGGTGGGCATCTTCTTTAAGTAAAAGAATACTGAAATACCTTTCTTTGAAAAATTTACAAAAGTATATGATATTGTAAACACATGTTAGGGACTCTCCCAGGACCTGAGAACAAAGGTTTGGCAAATAGGAATAGATTTCTACCCACTTTGGGGAGGAGGGATTTTAATGGTGGTAGGAGCATCAGATAGTGGAGGAAAAATAGGTGGTCCCTGCTCCTATTGGTTGATGAAGGGAGGGAGGGAGGAAGAGAGGAAGGGAGGAAGGAGAGAAGAAAGAAAGGAATATGGAAGAAGAGATAAAAGGGAAGATGAGGGAAAGAAGACCCAGAAACTCATAAACACAAGTCTTGGAAAGAACACTCTATTTGTTTCCATGCAGATGACTTGGAACAGTGATTTTCAAAAATGGTTTGCTTACTGCTGGGGGTAAGGATGACTTTTGAAGCTGAACAGAGTATTGAGAACTTTGAGAGAATAACTTTTCAGCCTCTCACCTTCCCTATTACCCTTTCTAAATTACTCTGCCAGAGAACTTCACTGCTGTTGCAGGTTCTCCTGCCACACCGCCACTTTCACAGCGACCCTCTCCCACTTTGAAAAGAAAGGCAGACATTAAACGTCCACTCCCAATCTTTTTACCGAGGTCCATTGCTCTGGGAGTAAAAACAAAGGTTCACATCAAGAACACATCACTACAGAGGAAGAGTCCCCTAAAAGAAAACCAAGAAAGCCTGGATAAGAAATATTGAAGAGAGCAGTGGCTTTGCTTCATCCAGGTGGCACACTGTTCTCTCTTTATCTCTTTCTTTCTCTTTTCACAGTTAAGATTCAGAAGGGAGAAGGTTGTCAAGGGAGAATGAATATTAAACAATTTATTTGAAGTTTTTAAATTACTGTTTTTTCTGACATAAAGTATTCCTGATTTCCTTGTTAGTTTGACAATGAGGACGGCCTTTTCAATTAGATTATATGGCAGATATTTTCACTAAATTCAATGCCCTAAATCTGTAATTTCAACATTTTGTTGAAAAGATCTTGAATTCCCATGTACAGCATACAATATGTCAGAAACTACATGTTTTTCAACTATAAAATTTATGATAAAACTTTTAAGTGATGTGTCAGGGGTACATAATTTTCATAGTTCTTTAAGCAGATACAGGAAGAAAAGATTTTGAAAACACTGCCATAGCTTGGTTGCCCTTTAGTGATACTTCCTTTATTTCCAGGCCGTCTGTTGCTTGTTTCAGTGGTCTGTAAAGGGAACTGGGGAGAGTCTTCTTGGGTGAGGCTGAACCTAGTTGCATGTCTGAGGTCTGTGTTGAGCTTATAAACTTGGAGAAGCCTATCTGACCTGTGATGATGTGGAGCACCTCAACAGTAATGATATAAAGCATCTCCAGCTGTTTTTGATTCTGATATTTAGAAGCAATTCATGGAAGTAAAAGAACACCAGTAATAGCCTTTCTCTCGCTAGGCATAACGCCACTTGGTTGTGGATGACAACAGTCACTGTTGTTCTGTGTTTATGTTTTGGCCCCTTTTAGTTCTTCTGATTGTGTCTTGCAGGCGATTAGAATGAAGATAGTCTGTAACAGTCAAGGGTCGTTTTTTTGAAAGGCTGCTTGCTCCTTGCCTGGTTGACCTTACACCTGGGGCATCTCTTTTCTGCCCTGAAAACTGGAATCCATCAGGAAAACAAGCTGTAGTCCTATCGGGTAGGGCATATGTCATTTCTGGTACTGCTGGACCTCTACAGTATGTCACCTACACAATAAAAGATAGAAAAACCCTGTGGGGTATTATTCTAAGAGATTGAAATCAACCTACATTCTGAGAGTCAAATACGAAGAGATTATGAAATTAATGAAACAGAAGAGTTTGTGCCCCAGTGTGTCCAGATAATCACTAGATTTTTCAGGAAGTTTCTCTGAGCGCTTATTGTCCTGGATCTGCCTGACCTTGTAGACTTGTGAGGACACCAAAAATGCATTTTAAAAAAAATCAATACTATTAATAAACCCATTAGTAAACGGTCAAGCTTAAAGTAAGAATGTTCCTATGTGGATTATTGGCTAATATTACTTTTCAAATTTTACTTTTCAAATGCAACTTTTCAAATTTTTGATCGTTTGATATGTTTCTCCAATAAGATTCAGTCCTAATAAGTTACTGAAAAGGAGAGAAATCCTGGTATAATGGGAAAAAATGGGAGCTTTGGCATCAGATAGACTAATTGAAACTTTGATTATTAAATCTCCTTGGGCTTCAGTTTCCTTATTTGTCAAAAGAAAATGATTGTCACTATTTGTGTAGTTGTCCTGGGGATTAGAGAAGACATAGTAGGTATTTGGCTTAGTGCCTGACACATAGCAGAGGGTCAATAAATAACCGCCATTGCCCATATATTTAATAATAACAATAATAACAACAACAACAATCATAGATGAGGTGTCAAGATTTGTTTAACCACATTAAGAACCTAAAAGAGAAGCACCATTGAGATAAGCTCCAAAGAGATACAAGATTGTGGAGAAAACAATACTGACTGGGTTTCCTCCATTTCCCTATTTCAACATACATCACATCTACTAAGAACAGAAACCATATTCAGGAATAAAGCCCAGTGGGCAACTTCCCCAAGGAGGACACGTCTCCAAATTATACAGAAGGTGCCAAAAAATATATATGCATGTTTTAAGATAACATCTCTTAAAATGTGTATACATTTCTTTGGCACCTCAGTATAGGAGTCACATTTTAATATACATTCCCAAGGGCCAAGCACGCTTCTTTATTCCCAACACTGGGTAACATGATAGAGGTAGAGAACAGCAGGTAAATACCAATCTATTCTTC
Organism: Rhinolophus hipposideros; assembly: GCF_964194185.1. Classification (NCBI taxonomy): domain Eukaryota; kingdom Metazoa; phylum Chordata; class Mammalia; order Chiroptera; family Rhinolophidae; genus Rhinolophus; species Rhinolophus hipposideros. The sequence continues at coordinate 32,848,984 of NC_138051.1, forward strand.
AGGGAAAAGCAACTGGAAAAGGAGGTAGAAACATTCTATGAATGAAGTTCCTCGTTTCACTGGGTGTAATCTCAGAGTTAAGCACCCTCCTGATTGAGCACCCACCTCTCAGTAGGTGTCAAAATGCCAAGTCCAGGAGGTTTCATTACAGTCAGAGAGATTAATGTCATTAGGGTAAACCTCTTTAACAGTGCAACTTATTATTACCAGAAACTTGAATTGATTCAACTACAGATTCAATAGGGAAATAAATTTCACTGATTTGCTGAAATCTTCAGCAAACTAAACCAAAGAAAAAGGTGCCCATTCAAACCTTTACCCACACAAAAATAAATTTAGTGAACTGTTTTGAATCTATTTTTAACATCTTGAGAAAATCTAAAGTCAGATTAATGTATTTTCTAAATGCTGATAGAACAAAATTAAATTAGTTGGTCATCAAGGATGTTGCAGTAAATATATTGGTAATCCCAGCATTGTGCTGGTAAAAAAAAAAAAAATATATATATATATATATATATATATTATATATGTTATATGTAGTACATATACTATATATTATTACTTATATATGAGTATTATTCTAAATTTTATAAATAATAAGAATATATAACATACAACTTACAAATAATAATAAATGATACACTTTATTGTAAATTCCATAAAGCTGATTCTCATAGAATGCTTTCATTGATTTTTTTTCCCTGAACTCTTGTATCCATAACCCAAACAATTGAGTATAATTCTGATCCAAATGTTGGTTGATATTTTCATTTATGTTAATGAGTAATAATGAAAGTGAAACAGGGAAGATATATGAAAACTTCACTCATTGTCAATTATGTAAATGACTTTGCTGGCTCAAATAATGGCTTTTGAAAACTGGAAAAATAGTTCTTCAATTCTTTTGGTGCTATTCACAATAAAATGGCTATAGGTACAACATATTTTTCAGTTTAATCTGTAATTCCCATGTACTGACCAAACAGTAACATTTTATCCATCACTTTCATAATTCTAGACCATCAGAAAAATAATAAATCAAGCCCTGATTTGTATAACGTGGCAACTTCTGTGGTGCAAATGCTTGTACCACAGCCTTTTCCAGTTGGCCAACGTGATGTCACTGAATGCAGAGTTGGGAAGAGATCCCCAGTAGCTCAGCATTATATGGTATTTCCAATACAGAGTCACAGCAACTGTAAATAACATCATAAGCATAGATAATTGTACGATGTAGCAAAAATAATTAGGTATGGATAACTTTTGAGTATTTATTACCTTTGCTTTAGTATACCCTAATTGTAAGCTTATATAATTTAATTTTTGATAATGGCTGTGTGTAACCACCCGCATTCAAAATTCCTGAACCTAACAGCTGGCTCTCACAAGCCTGCACAAAGCACTCCAGTACACCACTGGAGGTGTATCCAATGCTCGTTAGGAGAACTTCCTTTGTGCTCAAAGAACTCATCTCTTTCACTATCACCACTGAGAATGTGGAGGAAGAGGACCTCAGTTCTGGGGGCAGTTTGCAACTCATCGTGGTGATCCCAGTCCCCTCGCATGGTTGAAGAAACCATGTCATGTAACTTGATTCTGGCTAACAAGGTGGGACGTAAAGTCTGCTGGAGGATTCATGGAAGAAGTTTCCTCATTCCTAGAAAAGAGCCATAGGAAGAGATAGTCTCTTTTTTCTCTCCAGTTATTGTCATGACTGAATGGGCTCAGGAATGGCCATAGCCATTTTCCTACCAGCCTGAGGGTGAAATCAACTTATGAAAGAAGGTAGAACTAACAGCATCACACAGAGAGATGGGGCTGGCACCCCAACATGTCACACCTGGAGCCCAACCTATTGCTGATCCTCTTGTTACATGAGATAATAGATGTCCTTTTTGTTTAAGCTAGTTTGAGTTGGAGTTTTCAGTTACCAGCAGCTGAAAATTAAGTTGTTTCCTACTCTGCCAGAAGTTTGGGCAATAGAAAAGCATAAGACATAAAAGTATGAGATGAACTGACCTTTTAAGAAGCTCAACTCCTGATTGGGAGCTGAGACCTAACTCACAGAAACCAAAGACAAATAATCCAACACAGGTTATAAGCATCTGGGTTTTGTTTTCATGGAGATGTAATTGACATATAACATTATATTAGTTTGACAAGTACCACATAACGACTTGATATTTTATATATTGCAAAATGATCACCACAATATGTTAGTTACCATTCATCACTACACAGTTACAATTTTTTTTATTGTGATGAGAACTTTTAAGATCTACTCTCTTAGCGACTTTCAAGTACACAATACAGTATTATCAACTATAGTCATCATGCTATCATTACATCCCCAGAACTTATATAACTATAACCGGAAGTTTGTACCTTTAGACCACATTCACCCATAATTTTTTTAAAACTGAGTTCATAGACTCTGAATTTAACAAGATTTCAGAGAAATGTTGGACCAGCAAGGCTAGAGCTACCATTGACAGTTCATGGAAGAGATGGGGTTCAGGTCAGGTCATAAAGAATGAGTGAGGGTTGAGAAGAGAAGGAATAACAATGCATATGAGTGGGGGAGAGAAACGGAGAGACTCCTAAGAATGCCACCCAGAGTTTTGTCTATTGACTGGCTAGCGTCCTTAGCACCAGAGAATGTATTTCGTCACTTTGCAGATTACTGGAACCTGTCATTTTTGTTTATTTGTACATTGGTTACCCTTTATGGTCATTTTTGTTACTTCAAACATACACTTTTTAAAGTCTTTGGGAATTTTAAAGAGTATAGCATTAGGTATGCCTAATTCCATTCTCTTCTTTTTTTCTCTTCTCCTTTTCTGGTCCTCTTGGCATTTCCATATACTCTCAGCCTATCAGTACCTACTCAGGTGGTATCATGGGATATCTACCTCCTGCTTTTAGGCAGGGCTACACTCTCATTTCTAACTGGCAATTACCTATATTATATATATGTATATATGAAAAGCCAAGAAGGAGAACCTATCATCTTCTTTGGCATAGCATTTATGCCTTTCTACTCTCACTATCTGAGAATTCCTTCTCACTTTTTACCCAAATCACAACTGTTAATGTGTATGATAACTGTTCTCTTACCCAGTTCTCATCTGCTGCCTTTCATTTATTTAAAAAATCTCTTTCTTTAAGTTCTGAAAATTTCTACAGGTCTCTTAAGTGTATATGTGACCTAAGTGGAATGTAATTGAGTTATTTTTATCCCCTTCAGAGGAGATGATGGACATTTAGCAATAGCCAGCAGAAGGAACAGAGTTGTTGAGAAGCTTTGGCAGATCAAGAAGGAATAAATGGTAACAGCACTGACAGGTCTTTGGGACCACAGTTAGCCGTGCTTGGTTCCCTGCCCAGTGAAAGGTATGTACCCTTGGATGCCAGTTAGTGCTTTGCTCAGGATCATGAGCAAATTAATATGAAGACAGAGGGTTTGGAAGGAGAAAGGCAAAGAGAAACAGAGAGAAACAAAAATCATAAAACCCAGCAGAACTAGCACTGATATTTATCACACATTTCTTCTCAATATCCTACATAGAAATAATCTTCTTTATTCAAAATTTCAACATAGGCTATTGCACACAGGTAAAGGTCTCATAAGTTGACTTGAATTAATGTTAGTATTTCTTTTGGCCTTGCCATTTCCTAACTGAGAGCAATATTTCTACTTTATATCTAAAAACTATGAGGCATTCCCATAGCTACTTAAGGCAAACACTAAGATTTTTCCAGAGAAATTGTTTCTCACAGTTGTAATGAAGTGTTTTTAGGTCTCAGGAGGAAAACACCTACGTTTCCCCACCCCTTTTTTTTAATGACTTAGATTTACAAATTGGTGAAGTAACCAGGCAGGTCTGAGACACAGGCCCTTAAGGTTCATTAAAGGGTGGGGAGACCCAAGCACAAAGGCAGGTAGGAGTAGTAGGGAGGATTGCAAGGGAGGACAATGAGGAAAGATCTGGAAGGCAGGGGAACAAAATGGTTCAGAGCCTGGGTTTGAATCCCAGCTCTATCACTGACCAAATGAGATATCTAAGCATATTATGGATCCTATACGTATCTTCGTTTCCTTATGTATAAAATGAGATAATAATATTTCCTATATTAGAGACTTAGTATCAGGATTAAATGAGTTAATTTGTAAAGTTCTGGTACATAGAAACATGTGCATGTGTTAAATAGATAAAAAATCAGAACTCCAAATTGCCAACCCTCATCAATTTCAGCAGATTTGATCTTCACTAAGAGAATATTGGCTAGCTCACAAAATGTTTAGGAAGAATAGATGGCTATTTCAGCAGATTTGGTCTCTACTAAGAGGATATTGGCTAGCTCACAAAATGTTTAAGAGGTCGCAGAGCTGGTCGCATGAAGACGAGATAGGCATGAAGGACAAAAACACCACAAACACTGCAGTTGTTCAATGCAACAATGCTAGACCCAGATGTTGGTGTTGGAAACTGGAAGTAACTGCCTCCATTCTCCCCAGAAGTGAATTCTGTAACATCACTGCTTTCTTGGGCCACCAGCCTCTGATTCCATGGCTAAGGTGGAAGGAGCTCATGTCTGGGGTGGGGTAGGTTAGGGCTCCTGTCCTAGCTATAAGGGAGCTCTGCCTCACAATTTTGGGTATTTTCTAATTTTAGAAATGAAATTGCAGACACTGAGAAGTCAAAAAAGAATGCTAAATGGGCATAGAACACCAAGAAAGAAGAAGGGTTATAAAAATATTAAACGAAAGAACCAGCAAATCCTTATACAAGGCTGAATAAATTGTAGGCTCTCTGCAATACTTATTGATCAAATCTGGATGAGAAGTTGTTAGAAGGGGATGAAAACAATAGACAGAAGAAAAAATCACCCAGAATTCCTTAAAGAACTCAGGGACAATACTGTGTTTTCAAATGTAAGTTTGCCTTTGTCAATTTCTCCCTCCTTTTTCAGGGTCCTAGTTTCTACTTTCCTACATCCCAGGCCCCCTTCTTCTCCTTCCCTCACCCAAGGACTATTCTGCATCTTCTTTTTGCTCTCAGTCAACTGTTGATTTTGTTTTCAAAGATGTTCACCAAAAATGGAGGTGATGCACCATCAATGTGTGAAGTATCCCAGGGATCATTTGCATTTCAAGAGGAAAACAAAGCTTTCAAGTTGTGGCAAAGAGCACTTCCCAGCAGTTTGTAAAATCTCTCTAGTTAAGGCACCTGCTTGCAAGGCCAACCCATCTCTGCCAAGGGCCCTTCCTCATGCAGGAGGCAGGCTTGTCTGCAGAGGCAGGCTTCTGAGGGCCACCCACTGAGCGGATGCTCATCACGGGGTGCGTGCACCCACCCCTCTTCTTTCAATCACTGTTCACACCGTCCACCTTCTGCCCTAGAAGACACAACCTTACTTAAAGCCCAGTTCACCCCATTTTTCCTCTCTCAAAGATTAAAAATAGCACTCTCTTCAATGACCTCAATAATTTAGAACCCATGAATAAGTCATTTGCCCAAGAGGCTACACTGGGGCTTCTATTTTTACTTATAGTCTGTCACCAAGTAAAGTCACCTCTCTCAAGGAGCCAACATTGACACCGGTTGATCTTCTGGCTTCTCAGGGAATGACCCAGGCAGAGCTTGCAATGCAGAGTCTTTTCTCAAGGGCAAGGATGGACCAGTAAGTGTCAGTAACTTTAGAAGGTCAGTAACCAGACATGAACTTAGGCATACATGTTTTGCATGCTCTAGCAGCTCCAGGAGGACCACTTTCTAGAAAGGAGGTCAGGCAAATTCTGCTTTGATTGGCCCTTCCTCGGGCCACTTCTTCCTATTTCCCAAACATTGAATTTCAATGGAAAAGCAATACAACAGCCCAGGTCCCTACACCTGTGAGTTGACCCCATCTCCTGACCACATACATGTCTCTTTCACCGGCCTTCAAAGTACCCTCCCTTATCCCATCTCATCTATGGATTACTTTCAGGAAGGTTAAGTGTTTATGCTGAGCCAATCCAATGGTCAGAGGACTTCATCTTAGGCATTTTGGCCACTAGTTTATAAAAAGGTTTGACTTTTTCTCCTCCATATTCTCATACTCAGGAATTGACCCCTTTCCTCAAGCTACCCACAGGATTCCCAGCACTCTCAGTCTAACCTTGAAGGGACCTATGCTTACTTCTTCTTAACTCCACACCCATAATCTTCCATACTGTTTGTACAGCACTGAGCCCTCTGTGTGCTGCTACATCAAACTCTTTCATATGAATTCATGTCTCCTGATTCACAAAATCATTAATTCATTCTTCATCCCCTCCCCCAGGAAAAATATCCGTTCCTCTCTCTGAGCCTTACTCCCTGCCCCTGCTAACAAGAAGAGATATATATATATATATATTTCAGAAAGTGAAAAATTCCTACTATGCTCATTTTACTTCTTATTATTTCCCTTCTACAAAATAAGTGATTTTTTGTCTCACATTTAATGAAAAGTTACGCTGTGACAGATGCAGTACTTACTGCTTTGTTGAAGCAACTCATCTACTTTTCTCTAAATATCTTCCCATGTACTGTTATTTCCCTCATTTTACACATGAGGAAACTGACGCACAGTGATTGGTTCGTGGTCACAGGAGCACAGGCAGGGTTTGAACCCAGGAAGTCTCACTCCAGGAACTGTTAATTGGTCAGCTATACAGGACATAAGATCATACTTTCTTGCTCCTGTGAATCATCAAGAGGCTTACAAGTGTCAGTATCTCTTCTGGGTTTGGTATATCCCCTATGTTCCCCTAGAAGACAAGATGGTGTCTGTTCAGTGGACCTCCCTTACACTCTCTCTATCCTTTATTTCTGCCAATTTAAGACAATGAATTAGCAGGACTGAATGCCCTTAAGAGAGAGCTCCCTGGTCTAAAATTCTTAATTTTTTGTGTTTTACTTAAAAACCAAATAAGTAAAACTTATTATTTGGTTTTACTTTAAAACCAAATATTTTTTTTTTCTTGCAGTTCTAAAGGCAGAAAAGTAGAAGGTCAAGGGACCGGCAAGTTCGATTCTGGTGAGGGCCTATGTCTTGTTCTGTAGATGGCTGTCTTTTTGGTGTGTCCTCACATGGCAAGGCTAAAATTCTTTAATTGTTGATGGAGGCCCCGTTGAGCCAAGACACCATCCACGGTCCATTTGAACCACTTGAATCAATTGTACATTTTCATAATTACAACATATTATAATAATCAACACCAGCCATCAAATTGCTTCCCCCAGGTCTTTGCAAAGTGGAATTGAAGTTTTCAGGGTGAGTTGTTTGGGAGAGTCTAATTAGCCTCTAGTTTTGGCTCATGATATGTTTTGAACAGGTATGATTTTAAAAACAAACCAACAAACAAAAAACTGCTGGGGCTACTATAAGAAGTGTAGCTTATTAATTAATCTACAAATATTTACAAAGTGTCTATTTCTGTTATAAGCTAGGTACTGGATTGAATAACCTTAAAGATCTCTTTCAATTTTGACAATCTAAGAAAAAAATGAAGTAAGCCTAGAAGAATTCATTGGATTTTGTAGAGAAAAGACAAAGAGGGACAGCTTTTAATATCATGTTAGTGAAGGATAGCAGTAGGAAAAATAGTTGCTTATACTAGAGTAAGTGAATACATCTCTCTGGTAGAGCAAAGAGAACACTCCAGAAAACTACGAAAAATGTGGTTGAATGGGTAGACGGGGCCCGGTTACTGGATGCCTTGAAAATCAGGAAGAGGAATTTCAGACTGGTGCTATAGGCAAGAGAAAGCCACTGTGATGAACCTGAGCTGGGGGACACAATGCAGGACATACTTCTTTAGGATAAGGAACCAGTGGTCACCACTAGTGAAAGTGCAACTTCCCTCCCATTACACAGACAATTGAATGAAAATGAATATTTCTAATGAGAGTAGAAAATTAACATCCCTGTGGCCTAGATGCATATCACAGAAATGGGAACAGAAAAGTGATTCTCTCCCCTTTCACAGTTCTCCTTTTCTCTGAAACCCTCATCTCTCAGATCACGATGATGGGGTTTGCTAGATGTTCCAAGGGCTGCTAATGAGATGCAGCTATAATCTATTCACTTTATAGCGTTCGCTCGAAACCAGACTACCTCTTCACCGGCTGCATATCCTGGGTGCGTGTGGCACAGTGTGGCCCTGGGAGAGCGCGGTCCTTACTCAGGCAGGTCACCACTCCTTGTTAGGCCTACAGGGAACAGAGGGGACATGGGCCTCTCGCTGCCACAAAGTCAAAATGAACAACAACAACATGCAAGAAAGGAAATGGGAATACTTGAATTCAGAAATAGTTTGGGAACAAAGAAGAGAAAAACCAAGGAGAGACTACATTACACAAAAGACATCTGACCAAAAGAAGAGTAACCAGCATTTCTGTTAAAAATCACAGAGGACAGAACAAGGAAGAAGCAGCCTTAGAGGGTAGCAGAACTGTAATATCAGCTTTACAGGCTTGGAGAGTAGCAGGACTATACTATCTTCACAGGAGAGCTTACTTAGCAAGAGCTGTTAACAGGCCAGGTCACCCAAGAAGGTGTGAAATCTGGTTCTTTAGGCCTTTAAAAATAGCCCCAATTTTTACTTGCCTGGGAGATGGCTACAAAATGACAGGAAAGTGTATTAGTTAGCCTTTCAAAGTCCTTTCTAATCAAGTATTGTACGTCTTTCTTTTTAGTTGAATTAAATTAATTTAGCCCAAATTTATTGAGACTAGTTAAGATCTGGGGTGGTTTTATATGCACTCTTGTCCCTGTGCCTTCACTTTCTCATTCCCTATGTTTGAGATTCACCCATGCCCATCTATCTCCTTTTCAAAAGTCCATACTTCACTGCTCCAGGTCTCAAGAAACCGGTCATATTTCTACATTCTGCAATATATACAGTTTTTGCCACAGTTAGGTAAATCAAAGGAAGACTGATGGAACCACAGAGAATGACAAGAGTGTTGGTTTAGGACCAGAAGTCAAATGTGTATAGTAATGGGCTGCTTTGCTGTCTGGGTAAATCAATCGAGAGACTTTTGATGCCAAATTGGTCTGAAGTACTAGGAACCTATGGACAAATTCCCAGGAATGATCTGTTTTTAGAGTGAAAATAAATAAATAAATAAAACAATCTACTGTGGTCTAGAGACAATAATCAACTTAAAATCTTAATGGATAGAAGTTAAGGACTAGGAGAAAAGTGTAAGTCTTGATTTCTTTAAATCTTTCTCCTTCCGTAGTGCCCTTGAAAATAGAACATCTTCAAATTTGCCGTACTTAATTTTAAGGAAAATAATGACTACTGAGTAGAAGACAAAGGTTGTCTCTCCATTAACCTGGTTGATGAAGTAACCAAGTTAGGAAATCTGGGTAATAAGGTTACAACTCTATAAGCAAGGCATAATCACCATTTTATAATTGAGGATTTGGTAAATTACCTTAATCACAGTCAAAGTAGCTCAGAAGAGCAAAACTTACAGTGATGAAACTGGAAAATGTTTCAATGTCACATCATAAGTGAATTACAATTTCATGATGAATTAGACTACAATCAAATACCCAACAATGTCAGGAAACACTTTAGCCTTCACTGATTCAAAGGCCCTGAATAATCTCGCAGTACTCTAGGGTTCACTTCACTTTGAATTTTCTGGTTACATGGACATAATTACAGTCTTATTGTAGATCACAAAAGGAATAGATAAGAGGCAGAATTTAGATATCTGACAAGCTTTTCCTATTTTCCAGGAAATAAGAATTTAGCTATCCTTGAGATCCTTTGTACTTTTATACTGTTGTTATTAATGATAATTGAAATAGCATTTGAGTCATAACTAGTCATTTTATCAGCGCTGCCCAAACTCTTTCATATCCTGGCACAAATGAGAGATACTAATATGTGAACGGTACCCTGGAAAAATGTTGGTGCTTGCTAGGGCTCTGGCTGTCTAGGGCCGCTTCCTACTGGCTCGAGGGTAAAAGAGACCTATACCTCTGCTCACCTAGAGCCCACCTGTGGCACCTTCGTAGGGAAGTTCTGGAGACGGCCAGTGCCTGGCCACCTCAGCTGTGGTCCTCTAACTATCATGGAAACGTGTTCTTCCAGCATTCCCATCTTCACCGGACTCAGCATCTAGGGTAAGTAGAAGGGAAATGAGCAGCCTCACTAAAAGGAGAAACTGGCATGCGTTCCCAAGTGGAATGAGCAGAAGCTCGTGTTTGTAGACAGTGGCAGCTGTTGTCCTCAGGGAATTTTGCTGACAGTATGAGAGAGGGGCATGATGTCACAGGAACCCTGGCTTGGCCAGAACAGCATGGTGTCCAAGGCAGCTGATCTGTTCATCCAGATTGAAAAGATTTCTTCTCCTGCTGCTCTCCCACCCTCCCCTTCTCCCTGCCAGGCTAAGTGATAATTGTAAAGCCATGCAGTTCCTTTCAGAAGTAGGCCATGGGAGCTAGGGCTGGGTGTTTTCATAGCTGGCATGTTACAATTATCACCGAGGATGGCTCTGATGACAGCATAATACATGTGGTGTTTTGTGCTAAAAAAGTCAATTCCAGTGGCATAAAGAGCAAAACTTGCCAGTGATCCAAGCAGTTTCAATGACAATACAATCTGAGTGGGCCTCAATTCATAGTCACTTCACCCTCAATATTATTCTTACAAAATAGTCTATAGATCTAGCCCTTGGGAAGCCACAAAAGAGAATTTTTTCTCTATCCAGGAACTCTTAAGCTCTCAACAGAGTGTCAAGGGGATACTTTATACAGGGTTTGTGTCAGAGTTCAGAATTTAAATTTATCTGAACTTAAGAGGAAGATGTAAGCCTTAGAATAGGACTTTAAGAAAGTCTAAATCCTAAGTCTACCACTTAGTAACTGTATGACGTTGGGAATTTTAATTAACTTCTCTTACCCTCACCTTAAAAAAAAAGTATAGTAATCCACTTTACAGATTTGTTAGAATTACATGACTAAATGTAAGTTAAATACTTAGCACCAAGCCTAGTCCAGTGAAAATGCTAAGTAAATAGCAGTGGTTGCTGATATTATATTTGTAGTTATTATTACATATACCACTCATTTTTTTTTAGGAATGGAACTCAGAAGAAGAAAGTTATTATTTATGATTGTTAAGTTCTTCTTAGTACTGACCAAACTGTATGACTATTACTGTGCTTCCCCGAAAATAAGACCTAGCTGGACAATCAGCTTTAATGCATCCTTTAGAACAAAAATTATTGTAAGACCCGGTCTTATTTTACTATACTATACTATACTATACTATACTATACTATACTATACTATAATAAATACAGGGTCTTATCTTAATTTTTGCTCCAAAAGACACAATAGAGCTAATTGTCCGGCTAGGTCTTATTTTTGGGGAAACACGGTATATAGATAATTAGAATCCTGATACCAGTGGTAATCTCTTCAAAAATCTTAATATGTTGTGTTGGTGAGAAGCTTGAACAAATAATCTCAAACAAGAAGAGGACAATTTGGAAAATACACCCTTCCATCAGAACAATCTATAAACTCAAAAATTTCTTTAAGACTCCAAAAAATTTAAGTATTCTTTTGCTAAGTAAGTTAAAAAATGATTATAACATATATTTAATGGTGACATTTTTATACCAAGACTATATATAGTTTAATCTTTCATATTATTGAAACACCTGAAATAAGTTAACTTTTCACATTATGTGACTACATTTATTTATTTAACCATGAATTACCAACCTAAAACCTGGTATTACATTATATTATACTATATTATATTATATTATATTATATTATATTATATTATATTATATTATATTATATGTATTATATTATATGTATTATATGTATTATATGTATTATATTATATAAGACCCAGTCTTATAGTATGTTAAAATAAGACCAGGTCTTATATTAATTTTTGCTCCAAAAGACGCATTAGGGCTGATGGTCAGGCTCAGTTTTATTTTCATGGAAACACAGTATTGTGTGGTCAGGTCAATAGCATTGGGCAGGCAGCAGAGGGTGGGCTCTGGAGTCAAAGCTGAGTTGGAATCCTAGCCCTTCCACTAAGTAGTCCCTTCCCTTTGGCTGGTTATTTAACCTCCCTGAGCCTTAGTTTCCTATATGAATAGACTTACCGCAAGGGTTCAATGAGATTGTATATGCAAAATACTGAGCATTAAGAACACAATAATAATAATAATAATAATAATAATAATGGCGACTAGTGTTTGTTGATGTGTACTGGACTCTACAGAGCACTTTATAGATATCAATTCACTGACTCCTCATAATGACCATATGTGTTAAGGGCTCCATTCCTCATTTTGCAATTGAGGAAGCTAAGAAACAGAAAGGTTAAGTAATTTGCACCAATATGGAAAACTGGTCAGTGTTGGAGTCACAATTCTTATTTCAGAAGCCAACCTCTTTACTACTTTGCTAAATTGACTCTCATTTTGTCCATTAACTATTAGCTGTTAAGGTTTTTGCTACTGATAACTGAATCCTAACATAAGTTCAAAAGTTGACTAAGATTCTGAAATAGAGATTTTGAAGTAAGTAAGCCCAAAAGTTCAAGGATAAATAGGACATAGGCCCCTCTCTAGAGAAGCTTATAATATAGTCAAGAGTGGAGTTGGGTGAGAAGACAGTGTTATTTTGAAGAAGTTATGGTAAACTCTGAGCATCGGTTTCCTCATCTACAAAATGAATTTACCTATGTCCCAGATTTTAGTAAAGCTTAAAACACATCATTAAGAAAATTACTTAGCAAGCTGGCCAGGGATCATGGTCATTATCATTATCAACGAGGCCTACACAAACAGGCAGATCGTGGCTCACAGCTTCCAAATACTCACAGAATTTGATTTTTCTTAATAAAATTCTTTTTTTGGTGAAACAGATCTTATCTTCACGTTTAAACAAAAACAAAAAGAAGAAAGAAAAAAAGATGAAGTGAAAAACCACAGCAAATGGAGAGATTCTATTTATTAGCCACCTCCTAACAGCAACAAAATAGCCCAGGAACAGCTTTAAAAGCAAAGACTGAGGAGAATTGCGCATGAGTGTTTGTCCCTCCTCAGTGCCTTCCACCCTTGAAGAGACTGCAGGACATGAGGCTCTGAGAAATCACTTGGGAAGGGGTCAGAGTTTCAGCACAGAGGAACTACTCGACAACAGAAGACTAACTCCACTCTCTGGTACAGTTCTTTCTAGGCACAGCTAACTGGGCCTTGACCCTCTGTAACTATGGTCTAAATGGTCATTTTTAGGCTCTGGCTTGTACTTCCTTGAGATGGTCTACAGCAGGTATCAGCTACGGCTCCACCTCCCACTTCCTGCCACTGTTATCACTTTCCACGCCATGATCCCACACAGAATCCCTCGCCTCACAGTGGGATTTGGGGCCTCTTCTCTATTCCTCACCACCTAAACCCAATGGCAGAAGAGAAAGGGGCAGTGCCTTGATGCCAACTTACGGCTGGTGGGCATTTCCTGGTACTCAGGAACCGAACCTCTGCTGGGCAGTTGAAGTGTAAATATAAGACACCCTTGGTCCTATTGGGCAGAGGTGAAAGGTTGACTATAGGAACCGCTTTATCTGTAGTGTGCAACAACTGGAAGATTGATGGAAAGGTGGGACTGGAGTCTACTTGTTTTCAGTAGGTGACATTTTTGATTCTTTCTTCCAAGGATTTATAGTTGGCTCTGGTCATCTGCTCCACACTGGAACAAGATCACTATCCCCCGAAAACAGAATACCAAGAGCAGAGTGGACAGTCTAGAAATCAGCATTGTGCTTACTCATCTATTACAGGCAGACAAACCTTGAGGCTTGCTCTGTTTGTCTTGGTACAGTATTTTTGAAATCTTCAAACTCTTTATTATTAGGGAAAAATAACATAAGTTGAAAATGTCTTACCCAGGATAATATGCCTTAGAGTAAAAGATAGTAGTTTTCATATATATTATCATCTTGTATCTTTACATCTTCTTGATGATACAAGGATAAAAATGAAAAATTTAAATGTTTTATTGTTGATTTTTGTTGTGATTATTGTTGATTTTTGGTGAAATTATATATGCTCACTGCCAAAAATAAATCAGACAATACAAAAAGGCATAGAGTGAAAGATCATACAAATAATCCCACCATTTGATGTTGAGATTTGCAAACATTTCAATAGATATTTTAACATATATTGCAAAAAAAAAAGATCATAGTATCTTATAGCCTGCTTTTATCAAGATATTCTTAATCTTACAATATTAGGACATATAGACCTCCTTTAATCTTTAAAAAAATTCCTCCATAGTATTTCATTATGTAGAGGTACTTGACTTATTTAACCAGTTCCTTATTAATAAACATTTAGATTGTTTTTAAATTTGTTTTTACAATGAACAACTCATTGATATATTTTTTGCCTCTAGTTTGATTAGTTTGTTAGGAGGCATTCCTAGACTCTGGATGACAGGGTATTTGTACTTTTAAGCTCCTTTTGTTAACTCCAGCTACATTAAATTCTAGAAAGGTTTTGGGGGAGTAAAATTAATTTCCACTTTTCCATGGACCACTGCATAGAGAGATTCAATGGCTTGCTGAAGATAATTCAATTACTCACTGAGGTGCCTACATATCCATCTGTTAAAAACCTTGAGATGCTGTAGAGCTGAAGAGACCCTTTGAAATCACTCCTTTCATGTCTACTATTTTTATAGATAAATTGAGGAAGGAAGGTGTGTAATTCCTGAACACAAGGGCCTCTCTTTTCAGTCCTTTCTTGAATTGGATAATGGTGTCTGCAACTTGACTAGGAGCCATGCTACCACTCCAGTGCTATAAGCGCTAGATTTTCTTTCACAGGTCTATATTTTTCTGGTAATCGGTCCTTTCCACTACCACTTTAAACAACCCCACTATGTAGACCAGGCGTCAGGGTGCTGATAAGATCTCAGACCTGGTATCTTAAAACAATTTTTTTTTTTTAAGTTGGAAATGGTTCTCTTTAGGCCTCCTGTGGATTCAGCGATGATTTTGATATTTTCATCCTTAGAAATGTGGGGTTAGTTCCAGGTGCTCCCCGATGACCACTAGGCGTCAGCCTTTTCCATCTCTCCTCCAACTGTCCTGCGGCTTACCCAGTAATTAACTCATTTGCTCAGTCATTAGGTCTTATCGCACGGAGCTTCTTTGTCATCATAGGAACATGGTCATTATGATGCAGAATCCTAGCAGATTTCAACAGGACTTAAGTCTGTCTCCTAGTTACTAGCTTTTCAACAGAGCTCTTCATTGCAAAGTCCAACCCCTAAACCAGGGGAAGTGGAAGAAAGACCAATAACTAGTCTTTTCACCATTTCCAAGAGAAGCCTCAGGATGTGACTAGCTTTCACTGTGTAGATATCTGTATCCTCCTTGCTAATAGGGTGCTGGTATGAAGAGCTCTGAACACCACCCCTCATTCATCTTATATTTCAACAGCATGTCAGCATATCACAACAGCATATCATCAAGCAAGCATTTATTTAATGTCCAGGCATACAGGGCACCACATTTGGTTTCCAGTACACGGTATTTTCATTGAGCCAGTCATTCAATTATTCAACAGGATTTGTTAAACACCTCCCAGGCACTGGGGACCCAGTGATGGAGTAAACAACACGGAGTAAATACACCAGCAGTATAGGTTATGTAATAACACGACCACTTTCACACTGTGCCCAATTCCAAGCTATTCAATCCCTGTCTTAGATGAAATTGTAAGGCTGTAAAGTGGGATTGCAGCCATGGCCATGTCTCCTAACCAAAGTGACTTTTCCTTTGCCGCCGTGTCACCACTATCTTAGGGGACCTTAGTGTCATATCCTCAACACTTCTTATATCCTTCTCTTCTTTCCCTACTAACATCTCTGAGAAAGGGAGACAAATAACACCCTCATCTCAGACATGGGGAAACTGAAACAAAAGTGTAAGAAGTTTCTCAAATAGCATAGAAGGCCAAACCAGCATTCTGGACTCTATGAGCTGCGTCATAGGGGACCCCATGAAAATGGTTTCAACTAAGACACAGATAATAACATTACGTACAGTGCAAAGAGAAGCTACTTAATATTAGGAGACTGATGAATGAGAACAGAAAGCTTTATTTTGTAAACCTGTTTCCAGAAAACATAGCATCCTTCCTCTAATGCCTCTGAGACTCTCATCCTGCAGACATCTCACTGTCCTTTCCCGGAGAAAGAGGTAACATTCCTTGACAGGCATGGACTCACCCAGGTAGATGCATCAATTGCGATTTCCACAGCTCACTCGTATGTCAAACCTTTGCAGAGCTGCTTAACCCTGTCCCTATAGCTGAGATTCATTTAGATCCATTTTAATTTACCCAACAAATCATGCATTACCAGTGCATGTCTCCCCAAATAACTGGGTGTTTTCCATTTGGTTATTTGGAACTTTGCTGAACAATTTCAGGATTTTTAAAAAAATAATGTCTCTGTAAGACAGGGCTATAATATAATGAGATAGTCATGCTCGCTCTTCCTCTCCATAAACACATACTTTCCCTGAATAAATCAGAACCGCCCTATAGTCTCAGCATTTTACTTTGAACTAGTAAAAAAATTATTATTTTCAAAAACAAATAAACAAGTACAATAACAACAAAGACAATAAAACAAACTATCAGCATCTTCATAGTTCATAGACAAATCTTTGACCTTTCTTTTCAATTTCCATTGCCAGATTCCAAGCAATCCCATTACAGAATCTTCTCCTCTTCCTGAGAAATGCTTATAGTGACTGAGAATTGCACTTCTTTCCTTGTCCACAGTTCCTAAAAAGGGATGTAACATTGATTCATCCATCCAACCCAAGGCCAGGGCAGCGTATCACCTCCCACCTTCGCTCCGGGCTGCTGGCCCCCTCAGGTCAGTTCAGCTCTCACCATGTGAGTCCTCTGAGAAACTGAGCTGTGCAGCTCAGCTCTCAAATAGCCATTCCACTCCTGTGAAGATATTTTCTGAATAAGCTCTTAGCAACCGCATTAACTTTGATTGAGAAACAAGACATGGGCATTTCCTTTAGAGCTCGGTTGAAGAATTGGCTTCTGAGGGCAAAGAAAGGGACAATCCAGAGGCCAGGTAGGTAAATTTAAAATGTGAGCATTGAGATATCCACAACTCTTAGTCTGTCAACTAAAAACCATATATTGCCCTGGGCATAGTGGGAGGTCTAGAGATGGGAGCTTGCCTCCTATTTTGGGACATTAACAGTGGACTAGGAACAGGCGTTTCCAGAACATACTTCTACCTAAGACTCTACATCTCCTACATCTTCCCAACTTCTGCTAAGAAGCTAAGAGTGGAAGTCTGTGAATCTACTAGGTACCTAGCAATCAACTCCCCCTGACCTTACAGAGTTCAAAACCTGAACATTTGATCACAAATAACTAATAAAAAATAGTTCATCAAATACAAGACTTCAATTTTTATGGCAGTTCCTTAATTGCTGCTAGATAATGTTTATTGAGAGTTCCCCAGGTGTTCAGGGAAGTGTATTAATTAATTCTGGTTTTCAACAAATATTTACATAACTGTGCTTAGTATAGCTGTGTACTCATTGCCATAAGGAATAAAAAGAATTGTGGCCTGTGGGGAGATTACAGTCTAGTACAGACTGCGTTTCACTTATATAATAACTGCAAGTCAAAACAAAGCATGGCCAATTAGGTAAAATAAAATGTATAAGGTGTGTGTATATGTATGTGGAAAAGTCTGGAAGTGGACATAAGAGGATGTTCTACTGAGATGAAGTTATCTTTGGGGGATGTGAGTATGGATAATTTTTATTTTCTTTATATTCGAATTTTAAAAATTCCACAATGAATATGTAATATTTGAATAAAGTATGTTTTAAAGCTCAAAGAAGAAAAACAAATGATTTGGATGTGGGAGTGCTTTCTTCCACCAGGAAGGCTTTGTGGAAAAGGGACTCACAAACTCAGCCTTAAAGAATAGGGAGGACTTGAGAAGGTAGACAAGGAGATGGGAAATTGAGTAAGTGTGGATTGGGAAAGGATAACCTGTATTTGGAAATTGTAAATATCTCTGATTGACCTCTAATAAGACTCTGATGATTGGCTATCATTTCTTCAAACCAATAGTCCCTAAAATGTGTTCAGCAACACGAATTCATTCCTACCTTAAAGCTAATTTTCCAGCACCTACCATCCTCCCTCGTGTTTGGCTGAGTATAAAAACCAGCTCTAATTTGAAATATTAGATATGCATAACAGTCATTTCTGAGGACTGCAACACTCTTTGTAAGTGGGGTATAAGTGAACTGTAAATGGACATGAGCCTAGAAAGGAATGTTGGATATTTATTGAAAAGATTCTTAAAAGCCAGGCTCTGGAGTTTGGACTTGAGTCAATAATAAGTAAGGGGTCACTGAAGTTTCTCTAATAGGGTAGCATATGATCAGAGCAGTGCCCTGGGCAGGTGAACATAGGAGGGTATTCAGGCTGCCTGTGGAAAGGGCGGGGACTAGAGGCAGGGAGGTAGCTGAGGAGGCTCTCTAAAGCACCTAGACCAGAGGTGACAGAGACTACCACTCAGTTATCCTTGAAGAATGGAAAGGAAGTAGGAGACACTATTGCACACTGGGAAAAGGCCTTGTTTTACCCCAAGACACTTACTTATAAACTCAAAGAAGAGAGTTTTTATAAACCTCAAAGAAGAGAAAAAGGAATGTAATTCCAACATATGATGCGTGACAATAGCAATGAGACCGATTTTCAGATGTAGTTATGGAATTACCCTTTATATTGTACAGACACATATGGAAAGTGGATATAATTTGATTGCTGAGAGGCCACTCAAAGTGAAGGCATGCCCAGGGGTACAAGAGCCAAGCTGGTCAGCAGACGTCACAGGAACATCAGGGCCCAGAGGAGAAAGGGCTCCTAGCTCTCAGATCTGAAGGCAATGTCCTCATTAGGTCACAGCACAAGGTTCTCCAACCTGGGGGAAGGTCACTTTCCCCTCAAATGATTGAAATGTTCTAAATGCTCAACTGTGCAAGGCCCCGGGCTCATTTAGCAGATGGAGCAAAGGGAGCAGGAGGGGCTTTTAGAAAATACACTATTGTTTCAGTAATTTGCTATTAATTGCTCCCATGAAGCATTTACAAGCTAGACTCTACACCCATCACAACTCAGAGATGCCAGCAAGCTGTGCTCACCTTGCTGGAAAGAGGCACAGACTTTATGCAGCCTCCGTAGGAGGTTATAAAATAGGTATTCCAACAGGCTAGTGGTTAAAACTAAAATTCTTAAGCTTTTCAGAAACAATCCCATTCAGGTACACCTCACTTTAGGTGAATTCACCCCTCATTCCTCATTGCTTTTTGTCAATATTCAATATTGTTATTTTTTTCCTCTTCATTTCATGATAAAGTCCTGAAACTTGGAGTCTTTTTTGCTCACCCCAATCCTTACTTCTACGGTCAGTTATTACTCATCCAAACAAATACTGAGGCTTGTGAATTTATCAGCAACCAGAATAATTACCCATTTAATACTCATTTCTATACAGTAATTTTTTGTCAAGTGAAAAGAGGACACAACATAGCTATACTTTCAGCTCCACATGCACAGGAGATAGTCTATCTCAAAACAGTTCATTGATACACTCCTGATCACGTATGACAACTTGCCTACGAGACAGGACCAAAGACATAGTACACCTCTGCTCTCACTCAGGGAAAGCATCGTATATGGACCTGCACCTTCAGCTCCATGCATTGGATGAGTGTTGGGGAACCTGAAGCGATATGGTAAATAAGATGTGCTTCCTCACTGTGAAACCTGGAGAAGGACTTAGAAAGACACATAAACATGGTTTTGGGTTTCCTGGGTAAATGCTGAAGAGCAGGACGTCAGTGAGGGGGTTGGCTTTGCTTAGCATAGCTAGATAGGACCGTGTCTGGCTGTTTGCTCAATGGTAACTTGAAAGGATGGATCCATTTATTCTTTAGAGTCAACAGTGACTTCCTAGCAACTTCCTGGAGCTCTTGGGCTTCCCAAGTAAAGCCATAGACTGCCACTACCTTTCATTGCACTGCATAGAAATTTGGACCCTCATTGCTAACAAGGTGCTGGTGTGAGTGGCCCTGAGCTCATTCATCTTAAATGAATGATGAATTTATTCATCTTAAAAACAATGCAATGCCAAAGCAGCTGACCCCGTGTTCTTAAATTCCATACGAAAAATGAGCTGAAATATAACATCATCAACCAAGCACTTAATAAGTAGCTATTGCATATAGGACACTGCACTCCAAATCCAACAAAGAGTATTTTCATTCAGCCAGTTGTTCAATTATTCAAATACTCTTTGGACACTTCCCAGGCACTGAGGTCCCGTGATGAGGAAAACAACATGGGGTGAACACACCAGCAGTATCGCTAGTATAATAACAAGATTACTTTCACACCATGCCCAATATCAGGCTATTTGAGCCCTCCTGCCTTAGGAGAGGCTGTAAGGTAGAATTAAAGCTACAGCCATGTCTCCCAGCCAAAGTGACTTTCCCCTGGCAACCATGATACCACCATCTTGTAGGACATTAGTGTCATATCCTCAGCACTTTCTCACTTCCTTCTCTTCTCTCCCTACCAACAACATGTCTGAGAGAGGGGGACAAATGACACCCTCAACTCAGACTTGGGGAAACTTATGCAGAAAAAGTGGAAGAGGTTTCTATATCTCAAATATAGAGAGGACAGAGGCCAAAACAGCATTCTGGACCCCATAGCTGCAGCCTCTGGCCTTTAGGAGCTACATTAGCAGGGTTTCATGCAAACCACGAAAATGGTTTTCAACCAGGACACAGATGATAATTGCAATCAATGCTCCTTAATAAGCTACCAAGTCTATGGGAAAAAAAGTGAAGGACAGTCAGGTAAACCAGACAGAGTTAATCTGTCAGAAATATTCCATAGGAGTTGTTTGAACTCATACAAAGAAGGACCTGAGGTAAAGGAGTTTGAGTTAGAACACAGAGAAGGTGAAAAAGGCCACGTCCACTGAAACACCTGCAATAAGAGTCTGATGATTGGCTTTCATTTGTTCAGACCAATAGTCCCAAAACTGTGTTCAGCAACACGAATCCATTCCTACCTTAAACCCAGTTTTTCCACCTACCACCCTCCCTCGGGTTTGGCTGAGTATAAAAACCAGCTCTTGTTTGAAACGTTAGATACACATAACTGTCATTTGCAAGGACTGCGCTCTTTGTAAATGGGTGAGGGGAGCCATATGTGTGTAAACGCCCACATTTCCTCACAAATGAGCTGTTCTATGGCTCAAAAGGCACAGCGTCGGTGAAGAGACGTACCCTCGCTACCTCCAGCCATTTCTGCCCTGTCCAGCTGCCAGGACGGCGCGGACAGAGACAGGAAAGGACATGGTGTTTCCTGCCCTTCAGCCTGCCCTAGTGACCATGCTGTCCCTTGCCTTTCAGAACAGTATCCTGCTGTTCCTCAGGCAGGAACCTCGCAGACCCGGGCCTGTCGGCACTTCTCACGTGCAGGTCACTGTGCTTAGTGGACTTACACACATCTCCTCTTTTACACGGAGAGTTTAACCATTTGATCCTGCCTGCCCAGGAGCAGCAGCAGTGGTATGGTAGACAGGACCAGGTAGGTTTCCTGGAGGAGGAGAATAAACTGTTAGGAAAGAGTTTTCAAAAGAGCAGAAATGGGAACAGATCTGCCAGGAACCCTGAAACCCTTTATCAGACAGCTTGTTCCTAAAATCATGTCCAATGTCCACCAATACACATGTTTTTAGGTGCATGAACAGCTCCTGGGGAAATATCAAGCAATGTGGAACTGAACCTAGTTTGTTAAAACCTAAAATTTGCCTTTCCTTTGAATGGCCTAGCACTGGCTTCATAAGCAACAGGATAGAAGATGACATACGTGGTGTGTTTTTCACGTTACTGGGAAGATGCCCCTCCCTCCAAAACAATCACATCTCTCTTCCCTCACTCCCAAACTCCCACAATTCTGCCCAAAACTCCAAGAATTCCAACATTAGAGCTATAGTTCTTCTCAGTTTCATCTTTTCTAGGCTTCTTTAATTTGTAAATACTTCTAACTGATGTCTCCCATGAACTCATAATATCTTGCTGGCCATGACCTTTTAGCTTGCTTTCAGACCCAGTCCCACAGGAGAGCTCTGGGTCTTTGGAAAAGGGTGATGGTTAGGATGACCTGGAAACAAAGGTGAGTAAAGAGGGGCCAAGAGGCCCAGAAAAAGAATTGGGAACAGTCTTCCCTACTTTGTGCAAAGTGGTTCCATGATAAGCTAAGCACAAATCTGCACAAATGGCTAATGAAAATTTCCCTTTGTAAGCACAAAGCCTTGTTTTCACATCCAGTCTTCAGTAGTTGATGCTGACAATTCATTTAAAATTCTGCAAATCATTACTAGAAGGTAGAATAAACTTGAAGAATTGATTCAGATGATGTCTGTGTTGTGTGTGTGTGTGTGTGTGTGTGTGTGTCTGTGTGTGTGTGTCCTTGACTTCCCTACTGTCCCTGAAATATATTGGGACCAAGCTTTGCAGTAGTTAATTTACTATAAATAAATACTCTAAAAAGCAATGTGAGTTACTTACCAGACTCTTCACCATAAATGTCCTACATGAAAACTGACCCCTGCTTGACACTTCAGCTATTTTAAAGCTACATGTACGAATTCCTCAGCTCTGTTAATCTGTAAAGGCTAAAATGTCCTTGCTTCCAGGCTCTGTAGGATTCTCTTGACAAGGAAAGTTGGTGTCAGGGAATAATTAGGTTCTGTTCGAGAGGAGGAGGGAAATGTCAACAGCTTATTATTTCTGGTTACCTTATTAGAGATTTATATCGAAATGCTGCAGAAAATAATACAGACAAGAATATTCAAGTCAATGAGAATAATTGCACAGGATAAAAAGAAATTAATTCATTTCATTTCCAAACCTTTCCTGTTTTGTTTTAGAGCATGGGCCCTAAGTAAAACGGTAATATACCAGATTAATCTCTCCAGAGATGACTGAGCAAGAAAGGCTAGCTCCCATTATCTAAACAAATTGGCTGTTATCAGACACAGGTGAAATATTTGCATTGATGACACCCTTCACCCCACCCCTTGACAGAATGTGATAGATCTTAATCATACATATCATTCAGCCTCTCTCTCACCCGAGCCCCACAAAGATCCAAATATGTAAGTTATTAAGAAGAGGTTCATAGCAGATGTGACTTCGTTGGAATGAATGAAAACTGGTTTCTAACTCACAATCTCTTTGCACAGAGTATGATGCCCAAGAGAAACCATTATTTCTGCCTCTCACAAGTGCAGAATAATTGAATACTTCAGCTCCAAATCCTAAAGTGATCAACTCTTAGATAATTTAAATGTAAATTAATAAAATGGTGACATTTTTATTTTCACATGGAGACTACAATTGTGGGAGGCTGGAGAGAGCACAGTCTCTAAGAAACGTGAGCAAAACAAGAAGCCTGAAGCCTAGATGTCTGTGAATGATAATCCGGGACTCTTACTCCACATGGTGAACTGTACTAAGACCTACCTCATCAGTTGGCAGGTCAAGCCAGGACCTGCTGGGGTATGTGACGGTGTGTGCTCCGTTTCATTACACGGTCACCAATGGGACAAGCACCGTCTATAGGGTGCTTGGCATTGAGGTCGGTGGATCTCAGTTTGAGTTAGTGAGAACCCTTAGCCCAAACATATGGGGCGGAGACATGAAATTACAACAGCACAACCAAACTGCACTACCAAGTCTTTATTGCATTCCTTAACACTTTGTCCTTTGTACATAGGCAAAGAATTTTACTAACATTCTCTCTCGCTCTCTTTTTTTTCTCCCCAATTATCCTTGCATGACTGACTAGCTGGTCAGAATCATCGCTCCTGATTTACATTTAGAGGAATCGAGAAACAGAGAGGTTAAATGATTCGCTCAAGGTCACCCACAGCAGAGCTGGATTTAGAAATGACTGCTTCTTGATTCTCTGGGAACTGAGCCAGGCTTCTCCTCACTTTAGTGTGTCTGTCAAATACCTTTATTTGAATTCGTTTTTATTTCGGGTTTCTGTCTGCGTGCAAAGTGTACATGAACTGTGTATCTCAGCCCCATTGTTGAAAGCAGCAGCTTGCCTATTTCTAGCAGGCAATCCCCTCCTCCTCTGGAACAAGGCCCCATTGGGCCCCATGCCTGGCTTTGGAAGCTGGTCCCAGGTGCTGGGGTGGGTGTGTATGTGTGTGTACTCATGATGTTTGCCTGCATAAAACTATCTTGAGAGCCTGAATGGGTCCAGGACCCTTGTGAGGGAAGCATCTCCACATCCAAGCCTACACAAGGGATCAAAAGTCATAGCAGCTCAGATCAGGTTCCTACATGCTGTCCTGCTCTTGTTTGTGCTGAGGCCCCATGAGGAGGCTTCCAAAGGGAGCCTTTGAATGACAAGGAATCAACTTGTCACCACTCCATTTGGGCCTACTCAGCAGCATTTGCTTCCCAAGGTGGCACAAAGGGTACAACCTTTTATACACAGTGGCTCATCTGTAATCTCCAGCCAACAAGGAATTTAAGGAAAACCTGCTTCAGGAGACCAAAGTGTGTGAATCTGGAGATCAGTCTGCAGCAGAAACTATTCAGATCAGTGGGAGGGCTGGGGCGAGAGCCTAAATGTGCATTTCATCTCCCAAGTTTTTCCAGCAGCATTTGATGTTCTCTCATGATCTTCAAGCCTTTGCGTCTCTTTTCTCTACTGCCCTTTTTAGCCACCATTTTAATCTTCTGCTTTGTGGTTTTTATTTCTGCTGCCAGTGTTAATCAACTGCTTCCCCAGCCTTCTGAACCAGGGCCAAAGGTTGTTTAAGGTCCCCAAAAATTAACTTGAGTCTCCCACAAGGTGAACTGTTGCTTTCTGATGAAGTTTCACACCCCCAATGAGCCTGTGAAAATATTCCACACAAAAATAGCCTCATGCTTAGTGTGTGTGAGACTCAAGAGTTTTCATGCTCTCAGTCTTACATTGTTCCCTCTGGTTTTTCTCCTTGCTTACAAGGTGCAATCAATCACTTCTGGATCTTTCCAAAGAATTCTTTTAGGTGATTCCTACTTTCTTTAACAATGTCTTTTAAAACTTGTGGCAATTAGGTTTACAACATTTACTGAAAAATACAGATGGACTCTCTCCTCCTTGCTCATTGGGTGGGATGATTAATTATGGTCAGAAAAGACGAGAGCGTACCCTGCTGAAAGGATGGACTTCATATGAATAGTAGGATGTACAACTCCTTGCTTCTTCCTCCAAAGTCTGGGTTACTTAAGGGATAGTCTTGGGAGACTGGCATTGGTGAATCTTAAATGCAGCCTCAAGTCCACCCTAAGGTGGGCTCAAACCTTTGGGGTACCTGCCATACTGACTCAAATAGTCCTTTAAACATAGGATAGCCCTGAAGTAGGTGCCTGAGCAGCTGTCACAGGTTAACTTTGATTATTCTTAAACTTCGGCACCAATTCACCAGGGAGAAAGTCATAGAACCAACACTAATCATCACTCTGCTGTAGCCTGAGTTTCTTGCCTGGACTGCCTTCAGGATTACTCACTGGTGGAAAACAGGGTCCCCTTGTAAGTTAGGAGGTTAAGGGCAACGGTATTTACTTCGGGCCCAACACATTTTTCTGGCCCAACATATATTCATTCATTCATTCATTCATTCATTCATTCATTCTGTGTGGGTAACTTGAAGCTGTCTATGAATGAGGTGACAGGAACACTTATGTATGAGCAAGAGGCATTTTTGTAGAAAATATATTCACATAAATATTTATAAAATGAAGTAGAAAGGGGATAGTGATAATAAATAATAGCTAGCATTATGTAATACTTTATATACCTGGCACAGCTTGTGTGTGTGTGTGTGTGTGTGTGTGTGTGTGTGTTTGTGTATGTGATTGTGGTAAAACATACATAACAAAATTTACCATTTTAGCCACTTTTAAGTGTACAGTTTAATGGCATTAAGTACATTCACATTGATGTGCCACCATTACCACCGTCCATCTCCAGAACTTTCCATCTTCCCAAACTGAAACTCTGTATCCATTCTCCAACCCCACCTCCCCTCAAACCCTGGCAACGACCATTCTACTTTCTAGCTTTCCTTCTCTATGAAGTCGACTACTCTAAGTACCTTGTATAAAAGGAATCTTTCAAAATTTGTTCTTTTGTGAAGTTGTAAGCACTTTCTGTGTATTCATTCATTTAATCATCATACCAACTCTATGAAGTAAGTAACACTATTATCCACATTTTATAGATGAGCAAACTGAAAATACAAATAGGTTAAGTGAGAAATGAAAGTAAATGTTCAGAGAGTCAGAGAAAGGAAAGGTCTCTCTTAATTTGGTTCTCTGTCCCAGGGGTCCATGAGCCACTTAAAACGGAGCAAACTGTCCTCTTGTTGGGGGCCCACCTCAGCACCTGCCAGCCCCATCTCCATTTCTACATGAAGGCTGAGCAACTGCACAGAACACTTCTGCAGGAGACAAGAGGGAATGTGCTGAATGAGTTAAGTGCCCCTTGTCCCCGCTCCCCCGCCCAGGCAGTGCAGGCTGAGCTGGTGACCCAGGCAGGATCTGAGCCAAAGGATTAATCTATCACAATGAGACTTTCTATTTTGGGCGGCCAGCGAGAGCAGATGCCTGGTGCCTGCACCCGGGAGGCAACAGACACAGGAGGGTGCCCACACAGGTCCACTCGCACCCATGACTCCACTTACTGCCTAATGAGGAGAAAGGAACTGGAGAGAGGCAGGCGGTTCCCTGATGACGCCTTCGCAGTATCAAAACTAGACCTGCCGGCGCCGATGGAACTTCTTAGGTGGGCCCTTCCGAGAAACCCAGTTTTCTTACCTACACTGTTTAGAATCTGCAAAGGCCACCTCGGTTACCTCAGTTGCCTCATACAACCAACCCATCCTTGCTTCTCACGGCACCCTCCCCCCTCCCTGCCACTCCACTCCCACTGATATCGCAGTGGATTTTTTCCTAAATCTACCACGGGTGCCTGCTCTAGTCCAGACTCCAGCCTCTAAATTAGGAAAAGAAAATCAACTCACTGCTGCTGCCCCCAAGCCTAGTCCCTTCTTAGGGGTTTCAATGGTCAGAAGGCCTAGCTTTTCGATGGGAAGCAGCACTTCCATGCCCCTATAGAGATCATGTTCTGTTACCTCCTCCGTCCCTTAACCTTTGACCATTTGATCTCCTATTTACATTGAACTGGACAGAGCAGCCCAGAGATTCCTTCAGTGGTTACATTCCCAGAGTATGTCAGAGAGGAGAGGGAAAAAAAACAGTAGCCAGATAGTTTGGATTAGAAAACTCAATTTTGAAATGCAATTACATTTTAAATCAGTCTTGATGGTTTGACAAGTTCTTTGTATTGGTCCCTCCCAGGAAGAAAGAAGCATATTTTGAATCATGGAGAAGAGAATTTTTGCAGGTTTTATTAGAGACTGTGAGCTTTACAAATCTAAAGCCTTAACTATCTAAATGTTTAAGATGGAAGTTAGGACAGTATTTAAAGGGGGATGGGCTCATCTCTGTTTTTGTGGGTCTTTTTGGCCTGGTCTGAAAAGTGTCTGGGACTTTTTACTGGTGAATTTTCTAACCCTGCCAGAATGTTTGGCTAATGCAATGACTGCTTAATGTTTTCCCTTTCTGTCTAGACCACCTGTTTCTCTAAGACTCCATCTTTCTAAAGATTAGTCAGTGAGGACCTTCGATTAATCGAACGTCAGACTTATATCTTATAGATCCCAGGATAGGGAGTAAATACGAACAGCTTCTAAAATGCTCTCAAGCACTCACTTCATAACGTGGTGTAAATGATAAACATCTCAAAAGGACCAGAGCTTTTGGGTCCTAGTTAGACTCCAGTGCATGGAAACTTGGGTCCCTCCTGCCACTCCCGCACCCCTCCAAACCTCCCAGGCCCCCTGTTTCCAGCACACACAGGAAATGAACCACAGAGGAGGGACGTCTTACCAAGCTGGGTGCTAAAGCATACTTGGTACTTTGGTGGTACATGAATGATGGAGGCCATGAACAGATTACAGTCAAACACTGCCTCAGGTGAGCCAGCGGATGTGTTTCATGCCTGAGAAGACAGACATAATCCCCTCCTGCCTCATTTGCTCTTAAAAAGGTGCTCAAGTCTGTCCCTAACGGTCAGCTCTTCCCTTGGCCCTCAGCTGTTTCTCTGCTTTGACCCCAGGCTCAGTCTCTGAGCTTTGACTTCCTTTACAGACTCTATTCCACCCTCACCCCAGCACACAAAATCCCTTCTTATCGTCTGAAGCCACATTTGGTTTACTGGAATAATAGAAAAAGGGACTGACTATGCCATAAAGATCAGTTAGTGCAGCTATTTTTAAACTATGTTCAAAGAGACTTGACATTCTTTGGTGGCAAGCAACAGGGGCTTCTGAGTATGTGTATATGTGTGAACGAATGAGTACTCACAGCAGCAAGTACCTGGAAAAATAGAGGCTCCAAAATTCCCTAATACACACAGATTCATTTCTCAACCAGAGCAAGAGACTGTTATCTGTTTTATGTATTGTCTTATTCATTGTTTGATAAAAGAATTCTATTATTTAAAAGAAACAATTTGAAAAAGACAGCGATCCCATCCTACTCTTTCCCCACAGGACTCCTGGGTGTGCCCAGGTGGGATTCCCATGCCTGCATCACTCCACACAGAAGAGATCTCTCCTGGTTCCAGCCCCGAATAATGAGGACAGAGCCTCATGGCTCCATCTGGGACAAGGTGGGTTATTGCCAAGAATAACCTGGCATCAGGGGATTCAAACTCTTTGCCTTTGAGCTCTGACATTCCAGTGAGAGCTGAGTTGGGGCTGTCACAGGCAAGCTCAGCAGGCTGGGAACAGTAAATGCAATCTAGCTCTTGGTTGGAACTAGAGTGGCTCAAAAATGATCTCAATGCATAAACCTTGGTAGCGGCTTTCTTTAAACAAACATATGCATAGTGCTAAATCCTTTTGCATTAGGACTTGAATTTTATTGCTGCACATTCTTGGGCTCCTAATAATCACCCGAGACTGCTCCAGCTGGCACTTTTTCCTTCAGAAAGAGTAATTTTCCCAGGAGCCTCGATGCCTGTATATAAGTTAATATACCCGCTATTTTTAAGAGGAGGATGGCCATGTTCTTCATACTTAAAGAACCTGAAAGCAACTCACACAGAACCCCATGTATACCTTAGTGAGATTAAACTGCAGTCCCTAAGGGAATCCCAGACCCGTGCTGGATCTACAGAGGTTGCTAAAGTATGATCAAAATAATACTATTTCTGGAGGCTTTCTGTGTGTCAGATGCAATACTCATACTCAAATACCTTAGGCATTGCTCAGACGCAGCTGCCAGTGCCTGGCCTGCAGTCGCTAAGCCACAAAGGAAAGAAATCCCACCCAACACAAGCGAAGAGAGACCTAACTCAAATCAAATAGAAAAGAGGCGACTCAAGAAATTTGGGTGGTGAGATTTCCGATCAACTGTGCTCACCTCCTCTCAGGACCACATCATTATAACTAAACCACGGAACAACCGAAGCCCTACAACTATGGACGACATACAGAGGAAGCCACCTGGTAGAAGGGGCAGAAATGCAGAATGGGTTTGTCCCACACCTGCGTATGACCATTAAAAATCTGGAGGGATATCTCTGCTGCAGAGGATCCCCCCTGAGGAGTGAGGGGTCCCAGCACTTCCCCAGCCCAGGGTTTCAGTGCCAAGGAGAGAAGTCTCCACAACTTCTAGCTGTGAAAATCAGCAGAGATTGTAGCTGAGTGAGATGGAGAGCAGCTGCACTTCCAGGCGCTCTTCTTAAAGGGGTAAGAGCAAGACCACGCAAAGACTTACTCATTGACAGACTTGCTTGCTCTAAGCTCCAGCCCTGGGGAAGCAGCTCAAAAGGCTCCAGGGACATATGGGGAGGAACTGAATTTTCTAGTTTCAGGGTAAGGGCTGAAGGAGCAATTTTCTCCCAGATGGAGGAGCTGTTAGAAACCATTGTTCCTTTGCTGAGCCCTCCCCCTCCCTGCATGCAGACATAGGCAGCTGCCATATCTGAGTCTCCATCAAACTGGCTATCACCTTTTATCTGTCTTGCCCTAGTGATTCACTGAGACCATGCCCCACCCAACTTTCAGACACACCCAAGCCACTTCCAGTGACTTTCCTGTATAAATGGCTACCTTGGCTCCTGCTGCAGGCTTTCCTAAAATATCTCAAAGTTTCACAAAGCCCAAACAAGCAATATCTGGCTTCAGCATGTCCCATACCTATGACTGAGCAGCCCTAAGTCCAGCACTAGCAACAGCAGGCCTTGGTTCACAGCTTGGCCTCAAAGCACCTCCAACCCCCGCATGGGCAGCTGCCATCTCTGGATTGCTCTGTGACTCATACCAGATGGCCCCGGACAGGGCACAGACTGCAGCTAAACTTATCCTACAGTGGGTCCCCTCCCAGGAAGCCCCAGGACTAGAGAACAAGTGGCCAGCTACAAACTGGACTGGAGCATCACCCAGCTACCTCCATGGACAAAACACATGAGGAGCAGATTGAGCAGGCATCAGAGCCCTGCTAAAGCAAACCCTGCTCTGTAGGGTCAGCACCTGCACAACAGCTCCTCCATTGTAGTCACAACCATTCCTAACAACCAATCAACCTGAGGGTCAATCCCTCCCATCGATGTTCAAACAGCAATCATGTCTCAACTATAACAGGAAGGAACACACAACTCACACAAGGAACACACCTGGAGCACCCTGTTCTGGTGACCAGGGAGACTGCACCCCTGAATCCAACAGGACACCTACTATATAAGACCACTCTAAGACTGGAAGGCATAGCTGCCCTACATAAAAACAAACACAGGGAGGCAGCCAAAATGGGGAGGCAAAGAAATATGTTCCAAATAAAAGAACAGAATAAAGCTCCAGAAAAAAAACTAAACAAAATGGAGGCAAGCAATCTACCAGATGCAGAGTTCCAAACACTGGTTATACGGATGCTCAATGATCTCAGGGAGAACTTCAATGAAGAGATAGGAAACATAAAAATGGAGATAGAAAACATAAAAAAGAACCTGTCAGAAATAAAGACACAATATTGAAACAAAGAATACATTAGAGGGAATCAACAGTAGATTAGATGAAGCAAAGGATCAAACCAGTGATTTAGAAGATAATGTAGCAGCTGGGAAAACTGGACAGACACATGCAAAAAAATGAAGCTGGACCACCTCCTTATGCCATATACAATAAATTCAAAATGAATTAGAGACTTAAATGTAATATCTGAAACCATAAAATTCCTAGAAGAAAATATAGGGAGAAACTTTACAGACATTACTCTGGGGTAAGATTTTTACTGATATATCCCCTCGGCAAGGGAAATAAGAGAAAAAATAAACATGTGGGATTACATCAAACTAAAAAGTTTTTTCACAGCAAAGGAAACCATCAATAAAACAAAAAGGGATCCTACTGGATGGGAGAAGATATTTGCCAATGATATATCCGATAAGGGGTTAATATCCCAAATTTATAAAAAACTCACTCAACTCAACTCCAAAAAAACAAATAACCCAATTAAAAAATGGGCAGAGGACATGAAGACACAGTTTTCTAAAAAGGACATACAGATGGCAAACAGACATGAAAAAAATGCTCAACCTCACTAACCATCAGAGAAATGCAAATAAAAATCACAATGAGATACCACCTCACCCCAGTCAAAATGACTATCATCAATAAATCAACAAACAACAAGTGCTGGCACGGATGTGGAGAAAAGGGAACCCTTGTGTACTGTTGGTGGGATTGCAGATTGGTGCAGCCACTATGGAAAACAGTATGGAGGTATCTCAAAAATCTGAAAATGGAACTACCTTATGACCCAACAATTCCACTCCCAGGTATCTATCCAGAGAAACCCAAAACTCTAATTCAAAAAAATTTATGCAGCCCTATGTTTATTGCAGCACTATACCCAATAGCCAACACATGAAAACAACTGAAATGCCCATCAATAGACAACTAGATTAAGAAACTGTGGTACATTTATACAATGGAGTATATTGCAACCATAAAGAAGAATGAAATCTTACCATTTGCAACAATGTGGATGGACCTAGAGAACATTATGTTAAGTGAAATAAGTCAGATAGAGAAAGACAAATACCATATGATCTCACTTATATGTGGAATCTAAAGAAAAGAATAAATGAATGAACTAATCAGAAACAGTCTCAGAGACATAGAGGAAAAACTCAGGGTTGCTAGATGGAAGCGGGGGGTGGGGATAAGGGGGAAAGTGAGGGCACTAGAAAGCAGTTGGTAACCACAAGATGGCCACAGGGATACGAAAGTCAATTTGGGGAATGTGATCAATAATGTTGTAAAGATTTTGTAGTGTATCCGATAGACACTTGTCTCATTAGGGAGACCACCTCAGGGATGATGTAGATGCCTGATCACTGCACTGTACACCTGAAGCTGAAGTTGAACAATAATGAATGAACTACAATTTTATATATATATTTACAAGAAGCGGAGTACAGCATTAAGGATAGAGACAGTGGAAATGTGATGGCTGAGTGCAAAGTCAGAGGGGTAGTGAATGGGGGAGGGGTGTGGTCACTGTATGAGCGATGTAAATGATAAATGTCTAACTATTACATTGTTTTGTGCACCTGAAACTAATAAAAGTTTTAAAACAAGAGTTTAAGGGGCCTTTGAGACAATATCAAGTGTATCAACATTTGCATCATAGGGATATCAGAAGGAGAAGACAGAAAACAAGGAATTGAAAACCTATTTAAAGAAATAATGACTGAAAACTTCCCTAACCTAGTAGAGGAAATAGATATACAAGCCCAGGAAGCACAAAGTCCCAAACAAGATGAAACCAAAGAGGCCCACACCAAGACACATCATAATCAAAATGCCAAAGGTTAAAGACAAAGAGAGAATCCTAAAAGCAGCAAGAGAAGAGAAGTTAGTTACCTACTAGGGAATGAAATCTTACCATTTGCAACAATGTGGATGGACCTAGAAATTACAATATTTCTTATTGTACTAGGGAGCTCTCATAAGACTGTCAGCTGATTTCTCAACAGAAACTTTGCAGGCCAGAAAGGATTTGCACAAAATATTCAATGTGATGAAAAGCAAGAGCCTACAACCAAGATTACTTTAGCAAAGCTATTATTCAGAATCGAAGGACAGATAAAAAGCTTCTCAGACAAGAAAAAGCTAAAGGAGTTCATCATCACCAAATCAGTATATCAAGGAATCTTAGAACAAGTTTAAGACAAAAAAATAAAAAAATATGAATAATAAAATGGTAATAACTACATATCTATCAACAACTAATTTAAATGTAAATGGATTAAATGCTCCAATTAAAAGATAGAGTTGCTGAATGGATAAGAAAACAAGGCCCTTACATATGCAGCCTACAAGAGACTCACCTCTGATCAAAAGACACACACTGACTAGAAAGTAAATGGTTGGGAAAAGTTATTTCATAAAAATGGAAACAAACAAAGCTGTGGTTGCAATACTTATACTAGACAAAATAGACTTTAAAATAAAGGCTATAACAAGTGAAAAATAAGGACCTAGTAATCCCACTTCTGGGTATTTATCCAAAGAAACCCAAAATGTTACTTCAAAGGCACATGTTCATTACAGTGTTGTTTACACTGGCCAAGATTTGGAGGCAGCCTGTCAACGGATGAATGGATAAAGAGGAAGTGGCACATTTATACAATGGAATGTTGCTCAGCCATAGAAGGGAGTGGATTCTTGCCATCTGCAGTATCACGGATAGACGTGAAAGGTATTGTGCTGAGTGGAGTATGTCAGACAGTGAAAGACAGATGCAATGTGGTTTTGCTTATATGTAGAATCTAAAGAACAAAATAAATAAATAACAGAAACAAACTCATAGATAAAGAGAACATTTTAATGGCTGCCAGATCGGGAGGGGGTTTGGGAGAGTGGGTGAAAAAAGGGGAAGGGATTAAGAAGTACAAATCGGTTGTGACACAGTAGTCATGGAGATGTAGCGTATAGCACAAGGAATATAGTCAATAATATTGTAATAACTATGTATGGTGTCAGATGGGTAATAGATTTTCTGGAGTCCTAGATGGAAGGGGGATTGGGAGACAGGGTGAAACAGATGAAGGGATTAAGAAGTATAAATTGGTAGTTACGAATTAGTCATGGGATGTAAAGTAAAGCACAGGGAGTATAGTCAATAATATGGTAATAATTATGTATAGTGCCAGGTGGGTACTAGACCAGTCAGGGGGATCACTTAAATTATGCAAATGTCTAAGTATTATGCTGTACACCTGAAATTAATATAAAATAATACTGAATGTCAAAAAAAAATTTGGATGGCATCTGAATGGCTCATACATTCAGCTATTGTACACTGAGTACATAATTGAGTGCTGAGCTTTGAGCTTTGGCATTTCCATGCATCTCCTTCCTTTCCTCACACTCTTCTTCCCCCTCCCTCATGAACCACTTGTCTTGCCACCTGCAGGGACAGCTGGCTAGCCTCTCTCTTTCTCGGTACATATAAATAAATATCTGACTCTGAGTATACATTATATATAATTTCACTTAACAACTAACATGACAGAGTAGGCTTTATGGTAGGAAACTAATGAGCTTATTTCTTGGGAGATGAAAGAAGGAACAGAGTGCACCATCCCTTCTGCACAATAAATGTATTAGTGTCAGGGCATTTGTCCCAGTAGGATCTATTTAGAGGTGACATAGAGCAGCAAATCACAAATTTTAAAGTGCACAACAATTACCTGAGGATCATATTAAAATGCAGAATTTCACACATTAGGTGGGGCCTGGAGTCCTGCATTTTTATCAAGCATCCAAGTAATGGCACAGAGGCTTGCCTGAGAATGAGACTTCAAATAGCAAAGGCCTTGAGTAAGAAGATGATAAGTATCAGAGGAAGATGGGGAAAAATAGAGGGGAGAACAGCCCCCTAAAAGGCACTCCTCAGTGTTTCACAACAGGGCAAGTCAGAGAGGTAAGATGTGGGCTCTGCTTTATCTTGGCATATAAGAGAAGTGCAGGAATCTAATTCTCCTCAGAATCTGTGGGCTAATCAAGGGATGTCTTGATCCTACAAGGTCTGACAACGAAGTTTGCGAACTCATCCTACAAAAAGTGGTACATACCTCATTGCTGAATATCACTATGGTCACCTTCGAAGCACTCCCCTTGGGAAGCTATGCACTGACACCAGCGCCTAGTCCATCCTTCAAAGCAATTTTGGAACTCCTTTTCTGGAATGGCCATCAGAGCTGTGATTGTATTAGCCTTGATGTCCTGAATGTCATCACAATGTCTTCCTTTCAATATTTCCTTTACCTTCGGGTAAAGAAAGAAGTCATTGGGGACCAGATTAGGTGAGTAGGGAGAGTGTTCAAATACTATTATTTGTTTACTGGCTAAAAGCTCCCTCACAGACAGTGCCGTGTGAACTGGTGCATTGTCGTGATGCAAGAACCATGAATTGTTGGCGAAAAGTTCAGGTCATTTTCGTCTAATTTTTTCATGCAGCTTTTTCAGCACTTCCAAATAATAAACTTGGTTAACTGTTTGTCCAGTGGTACAAATTCATAATGAATAATCCCTCTAATATCAAAAAAGGTTAGCAACTTCATTGCAACAAGTTTGCGAACTTAATTGCGAACCCATACCTCATATATGGGTTATTTTTGTGCAGTGGTCTAAATGAGTGCCTGTAAACCCTGCTTGTATTTTAGAATCACTAGAGTGTAGAAAAGGTATTCATGCTTTTCCAAAGAATTAAGTCTTAATATCTGGAAGTAGGGCCTTAGCTTCAAGTTTGTTTGTTTGTGTTTTGTTGTTTTTTTTTTTTTGCTTGTTTGTTTAATCTTTCCAGGTTGAGAAGCCATGGTCTAACTGTTCCATGTGTCAAATGTTCTCTGCACAAAAAAGGCTGGATAAAGAAGTCCATACTCTGGCTGAAAGAGGGCTAACCTCAGATTCTGATTCAATGGACCAAGTTATCCTCTTTGGCTGAAGAACTGAAGCTTGGTCATTTTCCTAGTTGGGGATTGCTGGATTCTACTTGCAGATGATTTGCAGAGTAATACCAGGTAGACTCATGGACAGAACATTCCCAGCCCACCTCTGGTCACAACACTTTCTTGCCTCTCTTGGAGATAGTCTGTTTTACCCTTTCCTGTTTTATGTGTTCCCGAAGTTCATGCTGTTTGGATAAACTTTCTGTTAGAAGTCCAAGGAGACTATTAAGTATTTGGCGGTGGGAAGACCACTCAGACCCAGTCTTCTGCCTCCAGGTCTTCTTGTTGATCGTGATTTACAGGAGTGCCTCCAGTTCCAGATGAGACCTAGAGGTCTGAGAGGGCAAAAGGGCCTACTCCTTGCTCTGAATTCACTCCTTGCTCTGAGGTACTGCATGAGGTAGTGTGGAGAGAGTGGAACTTCCTGACTCTTTTTTTCATCATGATGAACACATGGAAACCATGTATATTAGGGCTCTCCAGACAAACAGAATCAATAGGATATATATGTATACAAGTCATTTATTATAAGGAATTAGTTCATGTGATTATGGAGGCCGAGAAGTCCCAAGATCCAAAGTCAACAGCTGGAGACCCAGGACACCTGATGGCGTAGTTCCAGGCTAAGGTGAAGTCTGAAAGTAGGGGACACCGACGTCCCAGCTCAAAAACAGACAGGCTGAGAACATGAGAATTCTCCCTTACTTTGCTTTTTTATTTTATTCAAGCCTCCAAAGGATTGGACAAGGTCGCCCCACAAAGGAGAGGGCAATCTGGTTTACTCAGTCTACCTATTTCACTGGTAATCTTTTTCAGAAATACCATCACAGACACACCGCAGTAATTTTTTAACCAAATATCTCGGCACCCCATGGCCCAGTCAAGTTGACACATGAAATCAGCCATCACATCATAGAAGCTCACAGAGTATTTGGAGACAGCTCCACTATTTACCATGCCCTGAAAGACACTGCCAGGGATGATTAAGCAATTTGCAAAGCAATTTCAACAAGGCTGAAATTTAAGTATTATCTCAAATATCATATTTAAATATTTGAATACCCCTCAACAGCAGCTTTGTCAAACACTATGTATGTATGTATGCATTTATTTATTTGGTCTTTTTACCCCAGTTTCTAGAATGTTATTATAAGAAGACCACAATCCCTTTATTGCAGCCAGAATCCCTGGGTTGTGTTCATGCCCTGTTTATTCTTTCATATACCTCTCCCCATTTATCATCTAAGTTTTACCAGTCCTCCAAAGGCTGCTTATATTTCACACTGTTCATGAAGTATGTACTAGTCATTCCAGCTCACTATAATCTGTGTTGTTTGGGACTTCATAGCTACGTAGTGTCCATATTCCTTTCTTAGCACTTTATCACATACTACTCAATCCTCCTTGTATTGAGGCAGTAAATCAAAACAATTAAAAACATGAAAATTGGAGTTATATATTCCTAGGTTCAAATCTGACATCACCTGTTATTGGCTGTGTTACCATGGGTTACTACTTAACTTCTCTGAATTTTAGGCTGTGCATTAGTAAAATGAGAATCATAATAGCCTACCCTGCAGAGTAGTAGTAAAGGTTAAATTAATGAGAATAATGATAGTATAACTTTATTGTATATGTATATGTGATTCCCATAGCTCTATCTTAGAGTATGATGATCAAAGAACACAGTCCAATTAAAAGTATTAACCTCCAAATAACTCGAAATTTTTACTCACATTTCTCTACACTGCAAGGAACGTACATAGTTCACAATAAACACTTTCTTTTCCTGTGCAATTTCCTTGCACCCCACAGCTGCTCAGAAAGTCATGACTCCCAGCTAACTCTCTCCCAGTTCTAGACCACAAGAATTTTGCCATCTTACTCTCTAACATCCAGTCCTGTGTCTATCCCCACCCCACCCCTACTTATGATCAAGTATATA
The DNA here is from genome assembly GCF_964194185.1 of Rhinolophus hipposideros. Classification (NCBI taxonomy): domain Eukaryota; kingdom Metazoa; phylum Chordata; class Mammalia; order Chiroptera; family Rhinolophidae; genus Rhinolophus; species Rhinolophus hipposideros. The sequence continues at coordinate 32,887,255 of NC_138051.1, forward strand.
ATCATAATAATACAATCAGGTCTGGCAAAGGCCAATACTCTCCCACACATACTTGAAGGGTAAGAAACGGGGAAAGGACAACTAGAACAGGGAAAAGACCAGACACACATGAACTCCTTTTGTTCTGGCATATGTATATAGAATTTAGCAGTACCTGACACACATATAGTACATGCCCCACCAAGCGCAGCTCCTACTATTTTATTGCTATCATATATTGCAGAATGAAATAAGAGTGACATTTCTTTTCTTTATAAATAGGCAGTCTCCTCAACTAAACTGCAAACTCTTTTCGGGAAAGAACTTTATTATACTGTTTAATACTCTACACCAGTGCTGCCCTATAGAACTTTCTGGAGTGATGGAAATGGTCTACCATCTATGCTATACAATATGGTTGCCATTAGCTACATATGAATGTTAAGTATTTGAAACATGGCTAGTACAACAAAGGAACTAATTTTTTTTAATTGTATCTATTGGATTTACATTACAAAGTCCAATGTGACTGGTGTCTACCATATTGGACAGAGCAGACAAACCTACCACAGCTCCTTGCACAAAGTAGTCATTTAGTAACATTTATTAACTGGATGGACGACCAAGTGATTCAATGAACCAAACTATGAACTACACAGACTGTTACAGTGCTCATATCACTGCAAGTAGATAATTTTACAATCTACTGACATAGGTGGGCAATAGCTACTTTCCTGTTGCTTTATACTCTGAATAGTTTTCTCGCCACAGGAGAAATAGCAAATGCTAAAACAAAATTCTATATTCAGGTCTCTCTTTTTCTTAGCCCAGTATAAATTCATTCTGACTCTGAGGTCAGCCTCTTTTGTTTTTCAGAAATAAAAAAAAAGAACACTGATGTACATGTTTTATTTAATGGTGGGTCTCGTTATGACATTACCCTTTAGGAATGAAAGAAGAAGAGATAAGTTATTGTCAATGCAGCCACAAGCAGATTCAACCATCTTCCTTGGCACTGAAGGGAAATGTCAAAAAGCATTAATCATGCATTAAAGATTCATGGACATGTTATCCCTCTCACATATCTAAGGACTGGGCTGTGTTTAAATACTTGTAGACCATTATGAGATAGTAGAGATTTGGCAACCTTGAAGTAACATTTATATCAGTGGTTCTGTGACCTCAATTGTCTCAACACAAAGACAGAAAGAAATATTTCATTGATGTTTCATCTGAGTGATAGTTTTTTTAAGGCTATTGAGCATTGTAAAAGAACATCTTCATGTTGAATTTATTTTTTCATATTTTTATGTTTTTTTAAACATTGCATTTGAACAAAGCTCTGTACATTTCATTCTATTTTCTCTTCCTAGGTTGATAGCTAAGAAACCAAAATAAAGAAGTCTAAGGAGATTCCCAAAACAGGGTGAGAGGAGAAATTTATATTCAGTTTAAACAGAAGGAGTCTGGAATCTTAAGAATTGAGTAACTCAAAAACATTATGCTAAGTGAAATAAGACAAATACAAAAGAACAAATACTGCATTACTTCACTTTCATGACATATCTAGATAGGCAAATTTTATAGATAGAAAGTAGATTTGAGGTTAGTAATGACTGGGGAGAGGGAAGAATGAGGAGTAAGGGTTGTTTAATGGTTACAGAGTGTTTGGAGGATGAAAAAGTTTTGGAAATAGAGTGGTAATGGTTGCATAACATTGTGAATGTAATCAATGCCACGAAATCATACACTGAAACATTGTGGAAATGGCAATTTTCACGTTATACGTACTTTACCACAATGAGAAAAAGAATAGAATTAGGTAACCCAATAGGTCTTACGTAAAAGAAAAAGAACACCGTTGGGGAGAGGTCAACGAGCAAGTTTAACCCAGGTTTTAGCCCAGCAAAGTCAGATAGAAAACATCTAATTTTGGGACTTTGACTTTGCAGGTAACATTCTATGGGAAAAAAGGTGGTCCTCCGAACAATTGCAATGAAATAGTATGTAATGGCATTAAATAGGAGGCAGAGAAAAGAATGTTAGTAGGGTTTAGGAAAGGCTGCTACAGGGCATCCTTCACATTTAGGTGATGCCTGGAATATAGCTGTATCCTCCCACAAACATCTCTCGGGGCCACTGGGAGAAAAATAATGATGGGTTGGAATCAGGGAACTGACCTAATGTGGCATTTCTTGAGTCTTATGTGGCTGTGGTATGACATTAGTACTAGAGAGGACTCTCAGGACCATTTATTCATCCCTTTGACTTGAAGCAAGATCGCAATTAAACCATCTCAAGTTGAGAACTTACACTTTTCCTGAAGACCTTCAGAATGATCCTCTGGATGTCTCATTCATAACTTCTAATGAGAGCTTACTTTCCTGCCTAATTGGAAGTCGATAGGAAGTCATCATCATCTTGTTGTTACCCTCAAGTTTCTCATCTGTCTCTCACAACACAGAGCCTTAGAAATGGTAAGGTATTTCAGAAAGGATATAAATAATGATTGCTTTCCTGTATGTGGCAGTCAGGGTTCAGGCAAGAAAGCAGAGCCAAGATAATTATGACAGGAATAAGGGATTTACTATAGGAATGAGACCATACACTAGTATGAAAGAAGCTGGAGAAAGCCCAGAAGGAAGAGTCAAAGGATCCAAAAAAGCATCCTAACCAGTCCAATTTGAAGCATTGACATGGATGACATGTCGGATCTTTCAGGGAAATCTGAGAAGCCAGGCATGTCTAGCTGCTAGACTAGGGCCTTAAGGAGAAGCTCATGGAAAGGTCTAAGGGTGGCTGTTTCTCTGTGCAGCTATGTGGGTCCACAGCCAAACACCATGGATGGCTTGGTACCACTGTTTGTCAACAAGGCCAGTAGTCAAGAAGATGACCTGGAAGTGGAGCAGAGAAGAGCGAGGACCAGTGGGAACCTGCCAGGTACCTCTGCTTCTACCCATCACCACATATGATCACATGATTTGCTTTGCTTCCATCTTCCAACTCGCATACATGTTTCTCCTTTGACCAACTCTAACTCTGAACCATGTAGTGATCAGCATAACACAAGTTGAAATACTAGCACAACCTAGCATATTGTATCACCTTCCTGTGTCTTGCAATTAATGTCTAGACTTAAGCTTAAATAAAAGCATTGAAAATGCTCCTTAAATCAGAATAGAGAAAGCTCTTTTCCATCTTCTTCTTGCCCTGTTCATGTGGATAAAAGATTGAAAATTGTTTTAAAAATAATCAATAATATTTCACTTCTTTCCTCCTGACACTGCTCATTTACTTCATAGTAATTGATGGTAGGAAAAGATAGCACTTTGTTACTCCCCATCATGTCAAGCTGAGTCACAAGTCTGTCATTTCACATTTTCAGTTCAACTATAAATCATGATCCATCAATGAATTGAGTAGTTTCCAAATTGGCTGTTTTTACATAATGCCTAACATCCAGAAGTTGAGTATTGTTGGCAGTGACAAAAGCTTAAAAACAACCAAGGCATCCATCATTAGCAGAGTGGTTAAATAAATTATGGAATAAACATGCAATGAAATACCATACAGTCTTTGGGGGGAAAACGAGGCATAGCTCCAGAGAGTCTTCTCAGTGTTACTTTGCTAGGTGAAAAGACAAAGTGAAAATAGTGTGCATGGTACCATTAAACAAAGGATGCATATAATGTCTCTTGTCTCTGGGGAAAGTGAATGGGGATGGAGTAGAAGAAAGAATATATAACCTTTGAATTTTGTGTCATATGTTTGTATAGACAGATGATAGATAGATAGATAGATAGATAGATAGATAGATAGATAGATAGATAGATAGATAGATAGATAGATATAGATTACATCTGTAAATATGAATAGGTAGATAGACAGACCCACATTTAACAATGATGTACTCTGTGATAGTGTCGTCTGGCATATTTTACCCCCAAATCATCTGCTCTCAATATCAGAGATGACTAGGAAAAAGAAATGTTAGTTATAATAATCCTTATCATAATCAGAAGACCAAATTCACATTTTGGGTCAATGTGTCAAAGAGTACACATATGAGAAAGACATGGAAAAAAATCTCCTACTTTCTCTGCCTTGCCTCATTTCATTCCTCAATGTAACCAATATTTTTGTGTATGCTTGTATACACATTTTGTTACATAGTTTTAAAAACAGATGCATGCTCCGATCTTCATTGCAGCTTTATTTACAGTGGCCAAGACATGAAAACAACCAAAGTGTCCTTTGATAGATGAATGGATAAAGAAGTTGTGGTATATACACAATGGAATACTATTCGGCCATAAGAAATACTACCATTTGCGACAACATACATGTATCTTGAGATTATTATGCTAAGCGAAATAAGTCAGACAGAAAAAGTCAAGAACCATATGATTTCACTGATATGTGGTATAGAAACTGAAAACAACAAAAGAACAAGACAAACAAATGAAGAAACAAAAACTCATAGACACAGACAATGATTTCATGGTTACCAGAAGGTAAGGGGGAGGAGGGTGGTAGATGAGAGTAAATGGGATCAAATATATGGTGATGGAAGGAGAATTGACTCTGGGTGGTGAACACACAATGTGATATATAGATGACATATTACAGAATTGTACACCTGAAACCTATGTAACTTTACTAACAATCATCACCCCAATAAAGTTTAATTAAAAATAATTTTAAAAGAAAAGATAAAAACCAGAAAAACAAATTATCTGTTAGAAATGGTTCTTCTTTGAGACACCACCTACTTCAAACTACAGGAAGCATTTCCTTGTTCTGATCATCAGAATCAGTTTTGAAGGAGGCGAGGGAGATGTGGTTACTAATCGAGGTCAGTTAAGAGGTTTCTTCTGCACCCCACCCCTTTTTCTGAGCCACCTGCTACAGGAGGAGTGGATTTGCTGTGCTTCGCCTTTGTAATTAATTTCCTCTCTCTAAATCACATTTCCTTCTTTCATGCTGCCCAGATGTTTGATAGGTGTTTAACTTCTGGAGTCCCTCACCCAACAGACACATATTCCCCCTTGTATTTAGTGTCTGAGGCTTAGGAACACACTCTATTTTTCATGAGAGTACAAACTGCTTTTGCACTATACAAATTATGGCTTCCAGAAAAGAGCACATCAGTATGGGCTTTGGTTGGCACTGGTTTCCTGGGAACAGAGAAGGGCTTCTGTCTGGCTCTCCCTTATGCATCGTCCCGGCCCTTTAGTAGCTAATGTCATCATTCAAAATACTCAGCTGTGATCATTGCAAAAAGGGACATAATCACATAACAGGTGCTTTCTCCTCTGCTATTACAGGGACCATATCTTGATTAATATGCAGAATTAAAGACACTGAAAAATGATTGTGTTGGTATCTTTCAGAAGTGGTTATTAGATTTTTCTTACATTTTTGGTGATCCATTTTTGTGTGAAAGGACATTCACTCTTCATAAAACCCTTGGTTCTCCCGCCAGCACTATGCAACCATCTCAGCTGCTTGATAAAGAACAGAGCCCTGAAGGAGAGGGTTGTACTCGCGTTTCCCTGCAGCTGGACCTTCAGTTTGCTACCCTGTCTATAATTTCCTGTTATTCTGACAGTGTGAGAAACTGACTTACTAAAGTCTGTTTCCCATTTGAAATGGTTTATTTAGAGATCACTAAAGAATGGATGAGATGGACACTTGCCACCAACATTGGTATTATACCACACTTCTCCTCTTCCCCAGGCAGAAAATCCTGAAGATCCCGGCAAAGGTGATTGGTTTTATATGTCTCATAGACTTCTTTACTCTCACTCCACTCCAGCTCCAATGGTCTTCTAGCTGTTCCCTCTGATCAGGGACCCTGCTGGTCCCTCTATCTGGAATACTCATGTCCCAGAAAACGACATGGCTCACTCCTTCATCTTCTTTGAGTTATTGTCTAAACGTCACTTTCTTATTGCCCACCCTTTGGTGTAGACTTATAACTCCCAGCACTTCATATCCCACTTTTCTGTTTCATTTTTCCTCTGAGGTGCATCACCTTACGTATTTTAATTTTTGTTATTGTAGTACCGCATTACAAGTTTCATGAAGGCAAAGAATTTTGTGTCTGTTCACTGCAGTATCTGCTTTATGTGGTGTAGAGAAGGCACTCTGGAATAAAGGAAAGAGTGAATAGTTGTAATTGTAGTCCTCCTTCTCTTCTTTCTGGGTGGGCTAACCTAAGACTTTGCTCTGAAGCCATGAAGATGGGTCACTTCAAAGGAGTAGGAGCCAATACTTATCTACAAACTACTATGTTCTAAGCATTTTGCATTTTGAGTCTTATCGCTTTATCTGTCTAGAACCACCCCCACCACCCAACCTGACCATTTTTTGAAGACTGCACTCCCTTCCTCTGGGAACATCTCCCTGCTAACTTCATCCATACAGCCATCACGACAGCCTCCTGTTAACACAGTGTGATGTTGTTGGGTGTAGGGATAGACATCTTATCCAAGCCAGACAAAAGACCTGTCCCAGAAAACTTGGAATCCAGACCAGGAGATTCAACTCAGCCTGATAGTACTATGGAATTGAGGAATGTAAACCTGGAAGCTTCTGTTGGCAGCCAAGTTTTCAGTTGCACAGACTGTAAACAAAGCTGGTCTGTAGCACACAGAAGAGTAGAAGAATCGTGCAGAGAGGTACAGAGACATGAAAGCACATATGGTCCTGATGCCCTTACAGCCCCTGATGTCAGAGATCAGTGGGACTCCCATCTTAGAACTTTGAAATACCCTTATATCCTTATACTACATTCTTTCTATTTTTCTTAAACTAATTAAAGATAGTTTCTATCACTCATGAAGGAGGGTTCATTATCTCATTTAATGCTGACAGAAAACCAATGTAATAACTAAGCTTTCTCTGATTTTACAGATGAGGAAGTCTCAGAAAAGTTAAGTGTCATGTCCAATTACTGTTGGAAAGTGGCAGAGCTGGGGTCTGATCTCAAACCAGCCTGACTCCAGAGCTTCAATTAAGACTTCCATTCTGGGATGCAGTCAAGTCTAATCATCGTGATACTTTGTCTTTGAAACATGTTTTATTGTGATTTTACACCCATAAAGGAGTGGGAATAGTATGATTCCCCATGTATAAATCAACCAGCTTCAACCATTATCCATATTCACCAGTTTTGTTTCTTGCTGGCCCTTTAAGCAGTGGGCCCTCGGAAAGAAAAGGAAACTAGTTTTTGAGGCCTTGGAGTGAGGTCTGTAGTACGGTTGTGCAGTGATGCTCCATGGAGAACTGCAGAAAAAGAAGAGACATTGAACTCAAGTTGCTCAGCTACTGACAACAGAACAGTCAACAGTGCTGTTAGAAGCCTGGGGGTAGATGACGGCGCGGGGTGGAGGGGGGGGCTCTTCCAGCCCCAGTGAAAAATGCTAACTTAATGTTGGAAGACTCTTTAGAGTTAAAATGCAGGCCCCCACCCACCCACCCACTCACACGTATCACATGATTGTGATTACCGAAAACTTAATGGTCCGATGTTACCATCTGACATAAGGTCTTGAGAGGCCTCAGTGTCAGGGTTCATTTGTTTGACCTTGTTCTGGCTCCTCTCTGATCCTGGTTAATGATTTACAAGTGAGACCTTGGTAACAGCTAAGGGATCCTCTCTCCGGGCTCTCTTTAAGAACAGGAAGTAATCCTGAGCCTAGGGCCAATCCATCACCCATGGTCAGAGCTGCATTCAGGACACTGTTGGAGTTGACTGGAGCTTTGTTCAAAGAGATGGCAAGTCCCCAGCCTGACACTCTGCTGACAGCTGCTGTTTCCCCTCTCTGTCTCTGTCTCTGTCTGTCTCTCTCTGTCTGTCTGTCTCTCTCTCTCTCTCTGTCTCTCTCTCTCACACACACACACACACACACACACTTTCTCTCCCTCCCTCATGTCAGAAGGACATTTATGTAAGCACCACGGCTCAGTACTGAGTAAACTAAGATAACAAATGAAATGATGAAATGGTTGGACTCAGCAGGGCGGTGAATGGCATTTTTCTCACACTAAAGAAGCACAGCCCCAGAACTGGCTAGATGAGCTAGAGTCATTCTCAGGAGATTCCTGGTCTTGCAGTTTCTCCTCCCATCACTGCTCTTTGGTGCCCACGACTTTATCCCTGGGATGGAGACAGCTGCCAGCCCTAATACCTATCTCACAGGGGAATTGTGAGAATCAAATGAGATTGTGAATGGGGAGGCGTTTTGTTAACTGCAAAATGTCATACAATCGTAAAGGACTGTCATTTCCACTATTCATCTCCATCATACCTGGGAATTGTCTCCCACACCCAGTCAGGCTGCCTTTCAGCCTGAAATCCAGGTTTTTTTCCTGAGGAAGAAAGCTTCATTGAAGATCTATTTCTGAATGACAGCCACTCCTGAATCCACCAATATTTATAATTCACATGCGAAAATGTGTCAAACATATTTAGCAAGCTCCCCATGAATTCTGTGTACTTAGCAACCAAAACAGAAAAAGCAACATATGGAATTTGTGGTTATTTGATACCAACTTGATCTGAAGGAATAAGCAAATTTGCCTATTTTTCCAAATGTGAATCTGATTCAATTATTATTGCCTGTGTGACAGGGGGTGAGGGGGAGGGGTACATAATGCTCTTGCTACTTGAATTTTATTTCTATGTTTTCAGAATAAAATTTTTATTCCTGACAAAGAGAACCACTGAATCTGGTATGTTTGTACTCTGACATCCCAACACACTTCTCTGTGCCTTGCCTTTTCTAATCCCATTGAAGATTCCCTCGACTTTACGGTACTTTTCTCCTTATTGGCACATTGTATCAGGCATCACAGCAGTAATAATTTTCTCTAGAGGAAAACATGTGCCATTAACTCCACTTCAGGCAGCAAATCCTGTAGATGATTCTGAATGGGAACCAACCAGAGAACAAAATACCTCTTCTATTGGGCTCTTGTCTCAGCTCCAGGGAGGAGATTTCAGCTGAACACAAGGAAGAACTTTCCAGCAGTCAGAACTGCTGAAAGATACAGTGAACTCTCTCGAAGGGAACCAGTTTCCCACCAGCTGGATATGGGCAGCCACTGGGAAAAGATACTGTATAGGGAATTCAAAATCCAAGAAGAAGCTGGACTAGCTGCACACAAGGCCCTGTCAACCCTAGAAGATTCTGAGTTTACAAGAGAGCCGAAGGATTCACAAAAAATAGGAAGTCCTCTTTGTGGTATTGTTTGAATGAGCTAGCAAGATTCTGTTTTTCTTCTTCATTGACACCCGAAATACCATCATCAGTAATTTCTTCCTTTGGTTCAAACATTGCTTTTTTCCTAAGATTTTTTTTAAAGATTTTTTTATTGGGGAAGGGGAACAGGACTTTACTGGGGAACAGTGTGTACTTCTAGGACTTTTTTTTCCCAAGTCAGGTTGTTGTCCTTTCAATCTTAGTTGTGGAGGGTGCCATTCAGCTTCAAGTTGTTGTCCTTTCAGTCTTAGTTGTGTAGGGCGCAGCTCAGCTCCAGGTCCAGTTGCCGTTGCTAGTTGCTGGGGGCGCAGCCCACCATCCCTTGCGGGACTCGAGGAGTTGAACCGGCAACCTTGTGGTTGAGAGCCCACTGGCCCATGTGGGAATCGAACCAGCAGCCTTCGGATTTAGGAGCATAGAGCTCTAACAGCCTGAGCCACCAGGCCGGCCCCGAATGATTTTTTTTTTTTTTTTTTTAAGAGTAGCAATTTAAAAACTTCATTCTTTGGTGAAAAATCTTTCAAAGAGCTCCCCCTCTCCTGAGAGAGAGAAAGATGGAAATCTCATAGAATCATGTATAGGAAGAAAGAAAGAAAGAAAAAAAGGAAGAAAGAAAGGAAGGAAGGAAGGAAGGAAGGAAGGAAGGAAGGAAGGAAGGAAGGAAGGAAGGAAGGAAGGAAGGAAGGAAGAGTGGGGGAGGAAGGGAGGGAGGGAGGGAGGAAGAAAAGCCTATGAGAAATTTTGCCCACACCACAGTTATTTGGGACCAAGGGCTCCGACATCTTTGGAATTTCTCAAATATTTCTGAGGTATGTCTTACAAATACTTCCTCCTTAACATCCTAATCATCTTGCAATTTTACCTGGCCAATTTCAGTAGAGACTCTGTCTTCACAGCTACCCACTGCCTCCCCCATGTCACCCATCACTTCACCCAACTCCCTTCACACACAGTTTCAGAGTTCTAGGATTGTCAGTGGGTAAAGTAAATACAACCAAGAGTCTTGCCCTCCATAACTGTCAGTAACTTGAGTTCTTATCTCTGCCCTTCTTCTACGTCCCTCTGTTGCCATAAGCCTGTTAGACGATTTGGTGAAGACAAAATTAGTGAAAGGCTTTGTCATTATATATCCATGACTGTCTCCTTGTAGTCTTGGGCAAGCAAGTCACTCTCCTCAATATTTCCACTGAGGTCTGAAAACTGGGTCTAAAAATACCTTTCTCAAAAGAACTCTGCATTGGTGTGGCATATAGTGGATACTTGGGCCAGTCAGGGCCCAGGCTGGAAATTGACGGTATATTTAATCTGAATGCTTGAGAAGACTTTCATGAGTAAATGATTGACCAACCTTAAGTCACAAAAGACCAGATAGTGTTAAACACTATACTTACCTCTAAATTCACTAAGTTATAATTCTTGTAAGATTACAAAATTAAATATCATATTTAAGTATTTTAAATTATATTTGTGGAAAAATCTATAAGTTAAAATTAAATGAAATCCCCCCAATTTCTCTATCAGTCAGAGACAAATATATTCCTTGCAGACTTTTCTACATGCAAATACACATGCCAAAAATGAGTTTATTCCATGTTTCGCACTCTGTAACCTCTCTAGGCCTCTGCTTCCTTTTCTTTAAAATGGGACCACGGGGTTTTTGTGTTTACCAAATGCATTATTGCATGAAAAACTCTTAATAAGCACTCAACAAATGAAATTAGTTTTTCACTAAACAATACATGAGTTCATTGAGGACATACTATGTGCCAGATACCGATCGTAAGAGCTTCACATCCATTAATTCAAAATGAGTCCATTAGTAGTGTCCAAGGAGTTCATGAATAAAATAAAATTGCTGTCCATTCCTCCGATCCTCATCAAGATCCAAAATCAGGGTTATAGACAATAAACAACAATAATGTTTTTCAAATTTCTCTTTGGTTTTAGAATTTGTTCTATGTGCTTTGTTTGCAATGTCTCCAAAATTTTTGTTTATTGAATCATGTTCTTGTCTTGCCAAGGTTAAAATGAGTTTCCGTCTGCCCAGAAAAGCCTTCTAAAGAGCACAGATATTCACATAAACAGTAAGGGGATCAGTATTAGGGGCAGTAGAGCACTCTAGTAACTAGAGGTTTGGGTTTAGAATAGTTTTTGGTTGCAACCCTGACTCAGTGTGTGGCTGTTTGACATTGAAGAATAAGTGTGTCTCTACACCTCATTTTCTCATCTGTAAGATGGGGCTATTTTCTATTCTGTCTTACAAGGCTGCAGAGGAAAGACTGCTGGAGAATGTGAATGACAGCATCTTGGTGAACAACATGAAGGTCTACACAAAGGGAAGTAACATAGCTCTTACAATAGAGCCAAATTCTAGGTAAATAAAAAGAGATTGCCATTGCCTCCATATGCCTTTTCTGATCACACCTCCTTTAGCTAGGAGCCTGAGGTCCTGGCTGCCCAATCTACCTTGTTTTGTGTCAAAGTGGGATTATATAATGTGCTCCTTACACATCACCTGCTCCTGCCATCAAACTGACCCTGGGAGTCATGACACTTGCCTGAGACAAACTGTGGAGTGAGGAAAAAGCTGACGTCCTTGCCCAGATCACTCTTTCTATATTCTTTTCTCCTTTCTCAGGATCCTCATACACAAAGTATTCTGATGAACACAATGTGCCAATAGCCACATGCAATCACTGGGAGCCTCATTACTAGAAGTAATAATTATTATATTAAATCAATAACTTGTATTCAGCGCTTAGTAGGCATCAGGCAATGTGAAGCATTCTTGACAAACATAACCAAATTAAAAACAACCCAATGAGATAGTTTCATTATTAATATTTCCATTTTACAGATCTGGAAACTGAGGTTATGTAAATGCCCAGATCACACAGCTAGAAAGTGAAAGAGTCAACAAGCTAATTCAGTGTCTGACCCACAGTTAAGGCTCAGTAAATACCTGTAGAATGAATGCATCAAAATTCATCAGAGATGATCACAGGACACTACTATATTATAGGTGACTATTACTTTTATAGGGCAGTTTGACTTTACAGCCTGTGTTTGTAACTACCCACCAGCTACCTGTCATCCTCCTATTTTTCTCATTTAATGCCTTTGACCTCAGAGAGCCCTCAAGCATATGCCAGATGTGAAATCTACCCCCACAAAGTATGCAGACTAGTGTAGTGAGAGTTTGCCTTCCAATTTTCTTAAAACATTACTTCTTCTACCCACCACTTACCACCCTTCTTCCTTTATTCCTTAAAAAAGAAATTGTTACATCATTGTATTTTCTCACCTAGGAAAGTCTTTTTAAGTACCAGTCACCTTCATTTCAACACCCTGGGACCCCAGGAGCGCCAGAGAGAGGTGTGGTAAGGAGAGCAAATATATCAAAGTGAGGAATAAATGCCTGCTGAGATTATTAGCACCCAGGCATAGAAAAAGTAACTGCTATTTTTATTAAATGCCCTTTCATTTAAATAAATTTCAGAGTAACTTCATAGGAAAAGGGTTCCTTTGGACATTTTTGTTCCTTCAAACAAGGATCCTTCAAACAATCTTATGTGCCCTTTTTAGCCTGACTTTTGCAATATGTAAGTTTTTACACACACGCAATATGTAAGTTTTTACATCAGTTCCCTTATGAAATCTCCATTTCAGCCACTTGCCTCTGGGTTCTAGCCCAGGCATACGCTAGAAGCATATGCATACTGGAAGCATAAATGAGTAAAAAAGCTTTGTGGGTGGGGTGGAATGGCACCTCTGTGATCAGGAGTTAGGGTTTCATATCTTCCCTCTGATTTACCAGCTGGGTTTGGACCACTCAGTGTGGTTCTAATCATACGATCCCATTAGCCAAGGCTGGTTTATGACCCAGCGCACGAGCTGGCCTTCAGAATTTAATTATATCCATTTATTTTCTCACTCACAACTTTGCCATCATTTTATGGATACCTCAGGATGCTTCCATTATCTGGTGTTTCATGCTCATCCTCAACCCTTGGATCAAGATTTTTGTCTCAAATCAAGAGTCACAGCTACCCAGAGTCTCTGTGCTGACATTTTGTATGTAGAGAGTTAGCTCCCATTACACACACACACACTGATTTGTTTCAACAAAAGACAAAAATGAACAAAAAAAAACCCAAATATTTCCCTTCACCCTCTTTCTATCTAATAAAAGGTCTAGACAGATACACACCAAAGGACAGGCATGGTTAACAATAATTCTCTTTGAGTGACAGAATTATTTTTTTGTTGTGCTTTTCTGTGCCCTGAATATGTATTACCTTTGTAATTAGGGAAAATGAATGCTGGTTTTGTTTTATTTTTAAAGATAATGTGCTGCTTTTTATTTCCTCCTTCACCTCTGAAATCACAAAAAAAACAGCTAAAGGGAGAATCACATGTAGACCTGGCTGCCCCTCCAGGATGTCCACTTCAGCTTCCACTTGGCCTGCTGTCCAGGTGAAAGTACTCTTCTCTAATTGCACTGAACAAATTGTAGTTCCCAAGACCGACATCCTTCTCTAAAGACTGGCCTGCCACATTTCTTTGCAATCTCTTCAGAAGTATAGAAAATCACTTTTTTGAAACCAATATTTTCGTTTTCCTCCTAACATTTCTAGATATCACTCTTGACATGTTAAATCTACTGTAAATCTACACATCACTCTTGATATGTTAAATCTACTGTAAATCTACACATCACTCTTGATATGTTAAATCTAAAATTTAACATATCACAAGTCAAGAAGCCATGAAAAGTGGAAAGAGCACCAGACTACTGTCAGAGAATTGGGTTCTGTCTAACGTGTTAAAAGTAACTTTGGTTTTGACAGACAACCAAGATGGCGCAGTAGGTAAATGCTGTGTTTACCTTCTCTCACAGCCACATCAAAATTACAACTAATCTACAAAACAACCATTATTGAGAATCACCTAAAATCAAGCTGAACTGAAGCCTTTCAACTAAGGACAGGCAGAAAAAGCCACCTCCAGACGGGTAGGAAGGTCAGAGACGTGGAACAGGCTGGTCCCACATCTGTGTGTGACCATTAATGATCAGGAAGGCTATTTCAACTGTGGGCATCGCCCCCATCCCCTAAAGGAGCGAGAAATACCAGCCCCACCCCAGCCCAGGGTTCCAGTGCTAGGGAGATAAGTCCCCATAACTTTTGGTTGTGAAAAACAGTGGAGACTGTGACTGAGTGAGACAGTGCAGCTGCACTCACAGGCGCTCCTCTTAAAGGGACCGCGCGTGGACTTACCCACCAACGGAATCACTCACTCTGAGCTCCAGCGCTGGGGCAGCAGCTGGAAAGGCGGCAGGGACATATGGTGAGGGCTTGGCACCAGGGCTGGAGAGGTGGCTTTCTCCTGGATGGAGGGGCTGGCAGAGGCCATTGTTTCTTTGTTGAGACCTCCCCTTTCCTGGCCCACGAACACAGGTGGCCACCATTTCTGAGTTTCCAATGTTTATCCGCCCCACCCTAACAAATTGAGACCTGGCCCCGCCCAACTTTTGGGCAGACCTAGGCAGCTTCCAGTGTCTTTCTCACGCAGACCGCCTGCTTTGGCTCAAGCTGCACTTTCCTAGGGTCTCTCAAAGGTTCGTGGAACCCCGATAAGCAGCATCTGGCTTGAGTGTGTCCTGTACCTCTGGCTGAGCAGCCCTAAGCCGGCACTAGTAGCAGCCAGTGTTGGTTCTCAGCTTGGCCTCTCAAAGGTGCTTCCAAGCACAGCACAGGTGGCAGACATCTGCAATTTCTTTCTGGCTCCTGCTGGGTGGCCCAGGGTGGGGCACGGGCTGTGGCTGAAGTAGACCTACAGCACATCCCCTCCAAGGTGGTCCTGGGGCTGGCGTCCCCAGTGGCCAGCTTCAAAACAAGCTGGAGCATCACCTACCCGTCTCCAAGTATGACACACCCAAGGGGCAGATTGGGCAGGCACCACAGTCCTGCTCTGTAGGATCAGCCCCTGCACGACTCTTCCACTGTAGTCAAGATCAGTCCTTACAACCAGTGAGCCCAAGGGTCAGTCTCTCCCATTGATGTGCAATTATCAACCAAGGCTTAACTACAAGAGGAGGGCACACACAACCCACACAAGGGAGACACCTGGACTGCGTGGCTCAGGTGACCAGAAAGACTGCGCCACTGAGCCCCACAGCACATCTACTAAATAAGGCCATTCTACTAAGACCAGGAGACATAGCAGCTCCACCTAATACATAGAAACAAACACAGGGAGGCAGTCAAAATGGGCAGACAAAGAAACATGTCCTAAATGAAAGAACAGAACAAAGCTCCAGAAAAAGAACTAAGCGAAACAGAGATAAACAATCTATCAGACTCAGAGTTCCAAACACTGGTTATAATAATGCTTAATGATCTCTTAAAAATGGATATGTAAACCATGAAAAAGAACCAGTCAGAAATAAAGGATACAATAATGGAAACGAAGAATATATTACAGGGAATCAACAGTAGATTAGATGAAGCAGAGGATCCAACCAGCGATGTAGAAGATAAGGTAGCAGAAAACACCCAACTAGAACAGCAAAAAGAAAAAAGAATCCAAAAAAATTGAAGAGAGTTTAAGGGTCTTCCGGGACAATATCAAGCATACCAACATTCACATTATAGGGCTACCAGAAGGAGAAGGGAGAGAGCAAGGAATTGAAAACCTATTTGAAGAAATAAAAACAGAAAACTTCCCTAACCTGGTGAAGGAAAAGGACATACAAGCCCAGGGAGCACAGAGAGTCCCAAACAAGATGAACCCAAACAGGCCCACACCAAGACACATCATAATTAAATGCCAACGGTTAAAGACAAAGAGAGAATCTTAAAAGCAGCAAGAGAAAAGCAGTTAGTTTCCTACGAGGGAGACCCCATAAGACTGTCAGCTGATTTCTGAACAGAAACTTTGCAGGCAAGAAGGGAGTGGCAGGAAATATTCCAAGTGATGAAAAGCAATGACATACAACCAAGATTGCTCTACCCAGCAAGGCTGTCATTTAGAATGGAAGGACAGATAAGGAGCTTCGCAGACAAGAAAATAATGAAGGAGTTCATCACCACCAAACTAGTATTACAAGGACTCTTAGAAGGACTTCTTTAAGATGTGAGGGAGGTTAAGGATGGGTGAAAGGGGAAGTAGAAGAACAAATTGGGTGCCATACAGTAGTCATGGGGATGTAGGGTATAGCATAAGAACTATAGTCAACAATATTGTAATAACTAGGTATAGTGCCAGATAGGTACTAGATCTATCAGGGTGATAGATGGGAATGGGGTGGAGGTCAGGGTGAAAAAAGTGAAGGCATTAAGAAATATAAATTGACAGTTAATACAGTATGGGGAGTATAATCAACAATGTTGTAAAGATAATGTTGTAAATGTTGTAAATGTTGTAAATGTTGTAAAGATCATGTAAGGTGCCAGGTGGGCACTGGACTTATCAGGGGAATTACACAGGGGGACTGTGTAGGTGCCTGACCAATGTCCTATACACCTGAAGAGCTGAAATAGAGTAATATTGAATGTCAACTATAACTAAATATATAGGTTTATATAGTCACAGGACATGGAGTACAACATAGGGAAGATAGTTGATGGTATTGTAACAGCTATATAAGATGTCAGAAGGGTAGTAGCTTGGGGGTTTGGCTGTCACTTTATCAGGGGTTTAAATGACTAACTATTATGTTGCTTTGTGCACCTGAAACTAATATATATATGTATATATATACATATATATAATATGTGAATATATAATATATATAATTTATATAATATATATATACAAATACCTTTG
The DNA here is from genome assembly GCF_964194185.1 of Rhinolophus hipposideros. NCBI lineage: Eukaryota > Metazoa > Chordata > Mammalia > Chiroptera > Rhinolophidae > Rhinolophus > Rhinolophus hipposideros. The sequence continues at coordinate 32,904,333 of NC_138051.1, forward strand.
TAATATACATAAATACCTTTGATATATATATATATATATATATATATATATATATATATATATATATATATATAATAAAGGTATTTGCTATAACAACTTAAAAGCATACATTGTATCCAGCAAATAAAAATTAGACCTGTCAGATTCTTCAAAATACAATAAAATAATACAATACAATAAATACAATAAAAATAACTGTGTTTTGGATGAGTCACCAAAACTGAAGCGCTGAGGTTCTGGTCCTCTAAGCAAAAGCAAGTGCCATCCATTCTGTACTCTGCTCACTCCATAGACAGAGGCTGCAAAAACCAAAGAAGACAATATATGGGGAAGAGGTGAGTATAAACATCTATTCAACTATTTATTATCACTATCATTATTGCTATTGTGATCATGATTATTACTATTACAGTGCTTATAACTGAAGAAACTACTAGATAATATTGCAATTTGGCTTTAGTTTCTTGAAAGGGAGAAAGAATGTCCCTGACGTCCAGGTCACCAAGTGATCCTTGGCCACCGGCATCAATTGAGGTTATATTCTTATACATTTTTATAAAAGAAATGACTTGCCTTTATGATGTCAGATGCATATACGGTAGTCTGCTTGCTTCTCTGGAGGAAGGCCCGAGAATTCTATTGCTCATGGTCTCTTCCATCTGCAATTAGCTGTCCCTCATCTCTGCCTTTTTTCTTTTGCTCTAAAAAAGGACCAGCCTCAGCTACTTCTTTTGGTTTTCTGCTGCATACCTTCTGTATTCTTAGTACTTAGCTCAGAGCTGGACATGTGTAAGTACTGTATTACATATATATATATACTAAAATAATAAATCAAATTTCTGAGCAGCTTTTAGGCAAAGCATAGTGATGGGGGGGGGAATGGGGAGGGAGAGAAGCTTCTAAACAGCACTGGGAAACGCTGACCAATGAGCATGCAACATAGGGTACCAATGGGCTCCTGGAAAAGAAAAAGAGACAGCTGCAGAAAAGCTACAGTCAGGATGGGTGGGAGTCAGAGATCTTCCTCATGGCCTAGGAGAGCCTGAGCTCCATCCGGGACCCACCATACTGGCCAGAGGTTCTGGATGAAGGGACGAAGAGCATGGTTTTTCAGGGTAGGCGGTGTGGAGATGCTCAGAGAGACACACTCACAAACATGTACACACACAACTTGGGGCCGAGGCCATAGGTCTATGCCTTGAGTTAATACTCTGACCCAGAAAAATGCCAGGAATATGGTGCCTCAGAGCTGGATGGGCCACGTGCTTAATCAAAACAACATCTCCTTCTCTCCAACCCTGTGCCAACTCATGATTCTTATGACTCGTGCTTAGGGAAATCTGGACCAGGAGTCAGAGGACCTATGACTTTGCCAGCCACTGCTAATAACCTTTGTCCAGCCCAGGCCATCCTTTCCTGACAACCTGAGAAACCACTCTCATGATCCCACCCTGCCTCAACTTCCATCTAACCTGGAGCTCTTTTCTCAAGCTTATTCTCTGGATCTAAGTTGTATCCATAAAAAAATGAAGAAGTAAATGTGATGACCTCTTCCATGTACCTCAAGGTCCTGTGATTTTACATTTTTATTTACTTATTCGATGAATAGACATTTGTGAAACCTGTGCCAGGAACCACATGGTGCAGCAATGCCTCAGAAAACCTCACAATCTTGTGTTGCATCAAGACACACAGGAAAAGAACCTTTGGTGGGGAAGAGGGAGAGAAGAAATGCTCCATTGAAGGATGTACTGAGAGTGAGGTAGCAGACTGATATGCCAGGTTTCCTGAGACTTCATGGAGCAGAACTTCTTGGACGTAGCATCATGAAGTGTTAACAATTTGGCTTCAATATCATCCTGCATGGGCTGGAATCTACACAGCCATGGACTAGCTGGGTAACCTAAGCAAGCTGATTCAACTCCTACACATTTTTGTTTCACATGAAAAAAATGGCTATAATCATTCTTAGCACTCTCCTTCCTGAGCTGTTGTGAGCTTAAAGGGGGAATATTTAACACATACTTGTTATTATTGAGGTCATGAATAGAAATCGTCAGATTTCATACAAAAAGCCTTTAGGAATTTTTTCTTTTATTGCATCTGGGAAAACAGAAATATGGAAAGAAAATTAGGCAGAAAGGAAAAATTTCTTTGAAGAAATCAATCATTTGCAAAAAGCTTGGCCCCTACCTGGAGACAGGTAACACAGACGAAGTTCCTCAGATCAAACATCTCAGAGGTACCAAAATTCACCAATTCTATATTTAGATGCCCATATGTTCCTACTGGCAAGAGTTGCCCACAAATACAGACATTTCAGTACACACAGCAGCAATTTTCAAAAATATTTCCCTTTTAGGAGAGGGAGATGCAACAAAGCTTAATCGGTTCTAAGTGATTCTGAAATATTGTATCAATTTACAGCACAAAGGTCGTTGTGGTGAATAAACATGAGGATTCTGCTCAGCATCTGGGATTTAGCAGACTAACTCCCACTAATGTTAATGGGGCCATGCTGCCAAATCCCCAAACATCACCCTGGATATTTGCTCCAATCCCTTTCTCTGGAGATTGAAATGTGTTTTCCAAATCAAAGCTCATCCTGAGATGCAATCTCTCTGCATGGTCACCCAGGGACAATATGGGTGATGCGTGGGGACCTGAAAGGCTTAAAATGACAATATTAAGGAGCATTGTTGAAAGGCGTGTCTTCACACTATCTACCCAGTTCAACACGTCTTCCTTTGCTTGATGCACAATGTGGTCTGCTTACTTTACAAATTCACCTCCCATTCCTTCTCTCTGAACTCTGGGTAAAACAAAGTCCCCCAGTTCTCCACATATACCTCCAACTTCTCTGTAGGAAATGAATGTTTATGTTAATCCCTACCCCCTTCTCTCTCGTTCAAGGAGATCCATCTTGTTGTGCCACCTTGTTGGTGAAGTTCATCTATACCTGCTCCAACACTACCCCCAAAGCACACAGTTGTATACTGTGGATGTGATATCTCCCTCCTTAGAACTTAGAGTATTTTGAGTCTTGACTAAGGCACAGTTCACATTCTGCCTTAAGAAGTTTTCCTATTCCTCTCAGGTAGGCTGTAGGCCCTGTGCGGGTAGGGAGTGCATCACACCTGTCTTTGTACTTCATGTACTATCTAGTTCAGGCCCTTGTACCTTGTTGGTGTTCAAGAAAGCACTGAATTGAATTGAGTGTCTTTTTATTTCTTGAAGTTGTTGGAGATTGGGACTTTTAAGGAAGGGGTTGCGAATTGGAGAATGGGGTATACTTATAGATGATAGATTCTTTAATAAGTTGAATAAACATGTTTTAGAGAGCACCTCTAGACTTCGGGGTCAGAGAGGACTGGCCCATCTCTCAGAGCTCTGTTTGCTACAGCTGCCAGAGACTTAGAACACTGGCCTGGCAGAACTATGGACCCAATTCACAGCAACAAGTCAGGCACTGCTATTTGGCACTGGCTTCCCTCAGAGACCTCTAGATTTATGCTTACTGACCTCAAGACCCAAAGCTGACAAGAGCTACTGAGTACATTTTAGCCACAACTATTCTTTCAGGCTTGGTACAACCAGGTCTATTTTAGCTAATACACCATCTATCTGGTGTGTAACAACGTTCTAAATGAACATAACCATTGGGTAGTCACACAGTTAGCTTGCCATGCCTGACTGGCTATCAGAGCCTCAGCTAAGAGGAGATGGATAATTTACCTTTCTCCCACTCTTATTTATATTGCTTCCATGAAACCTGCAGGAGGTCTGGAAGTATCAAAGGCAAAGCATAGTCTGTGCTCACTGTTTCTATTTTCTCATCCAGTGGATGCTTTTGAGGCTTTTATCTAGCTTTTATTGAGCTATTTATCTAGCTGAATACTTACGAAAGTTGAATGCTAATAACAGACCTTATTTCTTGAGATTCCTCCTCTCTTAACTTTATGACACTACTTGGCAACTTTCCTTTGCTAGTCAGCTCTTTTCAACTTCCATTCTGGGCTCCTCATCGTCTGTCCACTCCAGGTTCTATGGCCAGCTCCTCTCACTGCCATGGCCGCTGCTTCCACTCCTAGTGACCTGAGAATTACTATCAGTCTTCCACCCACAGCTTCTTGTCACTAACTTTGTATGCTATATAAACGGGGCAGCTCTGTTAGGACAATTTCATACTTCCCTTTTTTCTCTTTTCCCAATTTCTCCTCCAGATATTTAATTCTCCCAATTTTATTTTAATGTCTCTGACTCAGTTGTTCTCAAACCTGACTACACATTCAAATTCCCTAGGAATGGAAAATAAACAATATTGATGCCTAGGCTATTGCATCAGTGCTTCTAATTTAGGTGGCCTGGAGTGGGCCAAAGACATTGGTATGTTTCAAATACAGTACTATTTTCCCATTATTATTGACATAAATTTTCCTCTTTTTTTGTCTGAGAAGTAGCTTTTACAACCCTTTTCAAGAGCTGAGACTTAGGTATTATTACCTCCAGGGTTCCACACCCTAGATCATGAGCTTAATGGCTGTTTATTGTCTTAAGTACACAAGTTGGTTTGCTCAAGACAAATTCAATTTATATCTATTGTTCTGATATTTCACTCAATTAGCTATTCTGCCCCTTTCATGCTCTAAAGTATCCTATTTTGTACAGTAAATTCTATAGCCCTCCCTAACCATAAGGGTACCTGAAGTTTTGAAAAGACTTAGTATTACAAGCTGAATTGTATTCCCCCAAGTCAGAATGTGACTGTATTTAGAGAGAGGGTCTTTAAAGAGGTGACTAAATTAAAATGAGGCCATTAAGATGGACCCTAATCCAATCTGATAGTGTCCTTTTAAGAAGAGGAAATTTAGACACAGAAAGAGACAACAGGGGTACATGTGTACGTACCAAAGAAAGACCATGTGAAGACACAATGAGAAGGTAGCCATCCGCAAGCCAAGGAGAGAAGCCTCAAGAGAAACAAAACCTACTGACACTTTGATCTTACACTTCTAGTTTCCAGAACTCTGAGAAATACATTTCTGTTGTTCAAGCCACCCCAGTCTGTGGAATGTTGTTAGGACAGCCCAAGCAAACTAAAATACTTGGTAAAATATAAAGAAAGTAAAACCAATATAAATATTGTTTCCTAAATATTCCAGTCCTCCAAGATGAATGCTTACACTATTTTCCAAGAAACCTGCTGTCCTGATTTTAGGCATTTTGGTTTCTTCAACTGTACAATAAAGGGCATGATTTAATGTCTTCACAGGATGCTTTTAGCTTTCATATCTTCTGAATCTATCAGACTGCTCCCAGATGGAAGACTGAGGAGGATTCCATCTCTCTGGTAGTAAATGAGATGGTGATAATAAATGTCACATATGGCTACAGTGGGTAGGGCACACTTCCTACCCTCAAGGAGCCACACACTGATCTAGAAATATCTCCACGAAGCAAGTGACAAAGTGACTTTTATGAGGACTCAGTGCAGGGGCACTAAGCCAGTCTGGAGGAGAGTTTAGAATAGGTTCCTGTGTGAGTGGACAGACAAACTGATTTTCAATGGGTGAAGAGAAACACATCCAGTGAAAGTTGGTGGTGGGACAGGTATTCCCCGCAGGAGAAACAGCAGGGGGGAAAAAAGCAGAGGCAAAAGAGAAACCACGTTCTTTCTGGCACTCTCTTAACCTCCCACACCCTCAATTTTAAATTCAGTACTTTTCCTCTGTCCTCAGAGCTCAGAGGGTACAGCTGCTCTCCCTCCTATTTTAAACCCTTTAAATATTTGAGAACTTAAAAATTACAAATTCTGTACTTTCAGCTTTTGTTTTCCCAGGCTAAGTAACTTCACTCTCTCCAGGCTATTCCTCAAACTTTTAAACCTAGTTCATGCATTGGCACCAACTACCCAAACCAATGTGCACACACACACACACACACACACACACACAGAGCAAATGCACACATGCACACACAGGCCCAAAGGGCCGGCAGGTCACCAGAAGGTGTTCTCCTCTCACAAAGTACAGATTAAGGTCACAGTAGTCACATAGCAATGTGACCCATCAAATCATCTGTACATTTACTTCATTAAATAAAAAGCAAAAGACTCAGACTGACACACATCAGTCATTCCGAGGGAGGACTCTATATGCCAAGAGGCAACAGAACAGCCCCACTGATACGGGATACGTTTCTACCTGCAAATACTCTTTTCTTTCTGATCTTACATCATGGCATACATACAAGAGCCCTTGTTTTCCACACAGATTCCTACTTTTTTCACACCCCGGCATACTCTAAGAGATCTCAAGCAACACTCTCCCTCCATCTCTGGGAGATGTCCTAAAACATTTTTAGCTCACCAAACACAAAGCAGAGGAGGATCCGTTTCTTTACTCAAGAATAGTCATTTTCAACTGCCTATTTATACTGCAGACAGAAACCTATAGATTGAAATAAACATATTTTCATTCTAAAATTGGCATCTGCACTGCCATGGTTAAAGGGTGCAACAATTGTGTTTGAGAAACAATCATCCAGGAAATTCTACATTACTTTGCAGTATTCAGACCAAGGGCTCCCTGGAATTAGAAGGTAAATAGCATTAAAGAACTGAGAGGGCGCTGGATGGCTCAGTTGGTTAGAGCCCAAGCTCTTAACAACAAGGTTGCTGGTTCAATTCCCACATGGGATGGTGGGCTGCGCCCCTTGCAACTAAGATGGAAAAATGGCGACTGGACTTGGAGCTGAGCTGCGCCCTCCACAACTAGATTGAAGGACAACTACTTGGAGCTGATGGACCCTGGAGAAACACACTGTCCCCAATAAAAATAAAAAATGAAAAAAAGAACTGAGAAAGAACTTTAGTCTACTGAACTCATGGGACTACATGTCAACAGAAAATGCAAAAAAAATATGATAGTAACATGTGTGGCTAAAAAGCAATGTCTTATGACATATAAGCAAATGATCTCTTGAAAGAACCCAATAATAAATGATTGATTAAAAGTCTAGAACTGTGCTGTATAATAGAGTCACAACTAACCAGGCATAACTATGTAAATTAATTAAAATTAATAAAATTAGAAATTCAGTTCTTCAGTTGCACTAGCCACATTTTAGGAGCTCAATAGTCGTTGCCATGTTGAACAGCAAAGATAGTTTAAATCTCAACTTTTACACATAATTGTATTGAACAGTGCTGGTCTAGAGGGTTCTGTTTGACTGCTGGGTTAGTGTCACCTTAAACATCAGGCCATAAAGAGATGATGGGGAGCACAGCATGCTGGCCATATGTGGCAATCCAAGGCAGAAAAATATGGTGGAAAGGGAAAAAAAATTCCACTCCTGGAATAAGCTAATAGATATAGCACTGACATTTTATTACAAGAAATAGCCTTACACAAACAGAGAAATCTTGGGCTAAAATGTAAAGGAGTTAGTAAATACTACTATTTGAATAACTCGTCACACTCTTCTAAACATTCATAAAATGTACCCGCCTCTTCTCATTTGTTAGTGGCTAAATGGACTTTACTGGTTATCCCTCAAATACTATTTATCCATCTCTCACTTCCTGCCCCAAATGTTCTGCTTTTTAAAATATGTAATAAAATATTTTTCAAGGTACATTTAAAGAAATAGAACCCCAATCAAAAAAGAAAAATGCAGACTTCTCATTTTACAAAAAAAGGCAAGAGTTTTATTTTAAACATATCCTCAGTTGTGTGTTACACCACGTCCATATCTAAATCAAAAATCATAATAATAATGCAAAGGAAACAGGGCTTCATAAAAGCACATTATCCAAATATTACTCTTGGCTAATGCTTTAACTAAACATAGAGTAGATGTGAAAGGTTCTGTATGGCACTTAAATAAATAAGAGCAAAGAAAAGAAATATATTCACAGTCCAAAGCAATAGGTTTTTGAACCTTTGGTATATGTCTCAAGCATCAGTAAACACATGTTAGCCAATAGTGTTTAGTTCCAGATTTCTTAAGCCAGTGATTGTGCGTGCGTGTGTGTGTGTGTGTGTGTGTGTGTGTGTTTCAAAAATAGCCGATAAAATAATAAATAGAGATTGACATAGGCTGATTAAGGTCTCTGGTGTGAGCACACATGTAAATTCAAACCATGGCAAAATGAAGTGCAGCTGTTGCACAACAAAACTATATAAGAAAATGAATGAAATACACTAGTTAGAAATTCTGTGGCTCGCTCGGTTAGACACCCTTGAATTAACTATATATATATAAATGCTATCCAAAGTCCACTATCTGGAAGGCAGAAATATCCCAAAGCTCATAACCACATGCCTAACAGTGCAACGACCATCTTGCAGAGTGTTATAGTTGCATATTGCAGTTCCCTCCCTCCCACCCAACCCCTGCCCCTTATAAACAGCACCAGTGCAGTTTGATTTAGAAAATGGGAAATAATGAGACATTCCTAAGGTTTTTCATAATAATTAAGGGCCATTCAGATGGGGCTTTAATGCAAACCTTTGCCATGACCATTCTCCAAAATGACCCCATGTAATTCCCTCTAGCTTGCAGACAAACCATATTAGGTCTACTGTAAGGCCAGATTCAGAAAGAAAAACTGGCATGCTATCCTGGGTTGAGGGAGAGGGGCATGCTGATGGATGAGATACATAAAGGACACCTCAAGAATGTTTGTCCTGCAGCCCAGGATGAAGGGATGTGTTGAGATAGGTCACACATTTTGTACCAATGAAGTATTTGACTCATGCCATTCACCAGGATACAGAGCTCAGCAGAGCTAAGTCCTACTTGGTAGCTGTGCAAGTCCACTGTTATCAAGATCAGATTGGGCCATAAAAGAAAAGGTCCCAAAGAAGCCCAACTCATCCATCTTATCACTCTACCTAATTGTCTCTGTGGAAACAGTAGTGTGACATGTAGTAACTGTTCTACTTTCTCTCCTCTCCCACTGATGCAAGATCTTCTCTTAACCAGCCTTATCCTGTATCTCAATGGTGAGAGTCACATAAATGAGCGCAGATACCGCCACTCTTGAGCAGTCTTCTGCCTCGGGGCTAGTTGTTATCCCCTTGGCCTTCCCAAAACCTGTCCCTTCACACATAAGCAGAGTCACTGGACTGAGTCCTGCCAAAGTTGGGCACACTGACCCGGGGCAGGTCCTTGTTGCGAATCTCATAGACTGACTTCCTCTTGGCCTGGGCCCCTCGAACCGCCAGCTTGATCTTGCGCCACCCCAAGTGGTTGAGTTCAGCCAGGTTAAGCACAACGCAGATGCCACTCACAGCAAACATGAACACTAGAAAGACAGTCTTCTCAGTGGGCCGGGACACATAGCATTCCACCTCCTTGATGCAGGGGTAGCGGTCACACTCATACAACCCCGGGACGCTGAAACCGTAGAGAAAGTACTGGCCCACCAGAAACCCAATCTCCAAGGCATTCCGGAACACCACTTGGATAATGTAGAAGCGGGAGATGCCTTCCTGCCTCCGGAGCTTGGATCGCGCCGCAGTGCGCAGCCCTGATGGGTGAGGGGTCAGCTCCTTCACCTCTAAACAATCTGGCTCCATCTCTTTGCTGGTGTTCTCTGTGTTCTGCAGCACCCCATTGACAATGGCATTTTGCAGCTTCTTATCTTCTCGTTTTCCACCACCACTGCCCCCACCCCCAGTTCCTCCGGGACCCCCCATGGACTCAGGGGGGTCTCTGTCCAGGGCTAGGAAGACGGTAGAGTAGCGGCGTTCCCGCTGCTTGGCGGACTGGTGCACAGAGTACGTGATGAAGCAGAGACTCGGGGTACACACCATTATGATCTGGAAGACCCAGTAACGTATGTGGGAGATGGGGAAGGCGCGGTCATAGCAGGCCTGGTTACAGCCGGGCTGCAGGGTGTTGCACACAAACATGGTCTGCTCATCATCGTATACTGTCTCCCCCACAATGGCCACAATGAGGATCCGGAAGATCACCACCACAGTCAACAGGATCCTGAGCAGGGGGAGAGGGAGGGAGAGAGGTTCTCGTGGGCTGACTCACTGACTAGGAAACCCCTGCTCCTCCCTCCCCTGCTCTGCTCTGGTGTTTACCAGTCCTTCGCCTGGGGAGCTGTCCATCCTAGTGTGGTACTGAACTGGGAACCTAGGAAGCCTTTGTCTTTTCCTTTCCTGCTGACTGCTGGTATCCTGGAACACTTCGTATTATAGAGATCTCAGATAATATAATGTAATATAATATAGTATAGTATAGAAGAGTATAATATAGTATAGTATAGTAATATAAATATACATAGCCATATACTGGACATAGTACATTTGCAATAGATTTCATCTGTGTATATGGAATGTACAAAGGCATAAAACACACTTTCACTCTGGATATGGCAAATGCACACGGAATATCTGAACAGAGTATGTTTCAAAGTCTACACAGAATGTGTATATAACTACTCCAACTGGATGTTTAGCCTCAGTATGAATATTGAACTTAATGCTTTACATAAACAGATAGCTATGAATATACATATGTATTATACACACACACACACACACACACACACACACAAATTGGGTGTGTGGGTTCCTCACACTGTAAGTTTAAATCACTTAACTTAATACATTATTTGTTGGGGGGAAATACATCTGCTCCAAAGAGCAAATCCGTCTTCCCATTTGCCCTTCTCTGTCCAAATACAATCCTGCTTTCCTTATAGATTCTGTTTAGGGAACCGGACGGATATTGGTTCTGACTCTGGAGAGTGGGGGGGGGGGGGACCACGACTGAGCCAACAACTCCTTTTCCGTTGGGAGAAGAGTGAACCCCCCGGTGGTGCTTCACAGGGAGGGGATGGGGGCGCTGAGCAGGAGCAGCTGGAGGAGGGGGACATCGCTGGGCATCGGGTAGTCCCTCCACGCCGGGAACACAGGCACATGGACCGAGGGCGATGGGAAGGAGCAGAGGATGGGCTGGGGGCAGTTGGGGCTCGGTCTGGACGTGAGAGGGGACTCCCGGGGCCGCCCGACGGACAGCTCCGCGCGCTTACCTCCCGATCATAGTGGAGTGCTGCTGCACCGCGGCTTCCAGCAGCCTCTCCAAGATGGTCCATTCCCCCATCGCTGTGCAACCGGAGGCAGCAGACAAAGACAGGGCAGCACCGGGCACGTTCCCGCTCTTGGCCCCTCCCTGGGCCGCACCTCCCCGCTGGGAGCGAATTGCCCCCCCGATTAAAGAAGCAAACCAATTTTTTTTTAAAAAAATCCACGAGTCCCCTTTCCCTTTTATTGTACTAAAAAGAGGGAAATGGGGAAAGAAACCCCAGCGCGCCCCGACTCATGGGACAGCTGGCAAGGTCCGAGGGGCCGGCCCAACCTCCGGCGCCGTCTGGGGGTCGGTCAGGTCTGGAGCCCGCGGGTGCCAGAGCGAGGGGCGGGGCGGGGCTGGCCACGTGCAGGTCCGCGAGCTTCCACCCGCCCCAGAGAGCTCGCTGGGCGCCACTCACCCCCGGGGTTGGGGGCCAGGAAAGGGGCCAAGCACCAGCCCCCGCACTTGGCACTTCAGCGGCACTGGGCGCACCCGCCTGCCACCTGCGAGGCCGGGGCGGAGCGCGCGGAGCAGGCTGCTGGGCTCGGGAATCCGCCGCAGCCGCCTCTAATCCCCCCTTAAGTAGTCTCCGCCTGCGTCACGCCAGGTCGGCCAGCAGAGCGCGGCGTGCGGCGGTGGCTGCGCGCGGGAGCCAGAGGGGCCGGGGACGCGCGCAGGGGCAGAGCCGGGGGCAGGATTCCGGGGGGCCCGGCAGGGAGTGCGGCGACTTCGAGAGAGAGAGAGGGTCGTAGTGCCCCTCGGGGCTTCTCGGGGCTCCCAGGTAATCTCACCTGACCGCCGGCCCCCTGCAGGAGTAGGGGGAGCCTGGAGCAGACGCATGGGTGAGAGGGGAGGGGCATGAGGAAGGAGTTTGGCTTCTGTACTTGGCAGCCCTCACCTTTTGCTTTTTTTCCTTTGCGGAGACAACTGAAATTCTCTCTCGGAACGGAGATGCTGGTTGGAAAAAGGTGAATGGGGGCGACAATAGGATGCTTCTCAATCTCCCTCGGAGAGCACTGCGTGGCCGAGAGTAAGCCTGCAGTCAGTGCCTCCTTGGATCCTATGCAGGGTGAGCAAAGCTTGATGAGAGTCTATTTAGGCTGAAGCTGAAATGCAGGGGTGAGGCTCCCTCAGAGGATGGAGGTCTGGGCACCAGGCTGTTCTTAAGAGGTGCCTAGCATGTGTGTCCCCCTCAGCGCAAACGCAGAAGCTCTGCTATATTATTTTTAATTAATTTTTTGTTTACTCATAGGGAGAAGGAGGTACTTCTCAGGTAAACTGTGGTCAAACCTGAAGTTAAAGAGGCCCAGTATTCTGCTAGCAAAAACAACCTCTCACAACCTCACCCTATCTCCACTCTCCTTATCCAGCCTTGGCTTTCTCCCCTCGACCAGAAGATCCTGGTTTCTGTTTTTAAATTTACATTTTTGTTGTCAGTTCCGTCTAGAGCAAGTGCTTAATTGGTTTCTAGAAACTGAAACAATCACACCAGGCTGTTAATTAGCTCAGGGGTCAGTATGAGGAGACAGTAGTTGGAAGTGTTTCATGTAAGTGTACCCAAAGCACAATGGGTAAGTCGTTGTCACCCTTTAGAAAATACAATTGCGAACAAGTTGCTAATTCACTCTAGGCATATAATGAAGTCTTAATTATCCACCAGGACCATAGCACAGAGGTGTATTACATAAGCCACACTATGATGAGCCTTCAGTTCAAGAGCAACCAAGGTGGTTGGGTAGACGGTAGCTCCAGGACCAGAAAGAAGGAAGGGAGGGTACCTGCCACACGCTGCGTCCACTCACAGTGCACTGCTGCATAAAATGCAGAGTTTAAAGACACAACCAAGCTTTGGTGTGAGAGGGATCAGTGAGATCTCTCCTAGGCCTGACACCTTTACCCCCAAGGAAGCAGCTTTTCACTGCAAAGAAGTAAAAGAGCCCACTAAAAGTAGAGAAAGGTATAGGGTGTAAATGGAACATTAGGGCTAACTCAGGCACTTTTACTTTCACGTTGGTCAGGGAGGAGATGAAAAATGGAGATGGGTGGATATTCTATTATCCAATTGCCTTGGAATTGGATAATGGAATTGGATGGAATGGTGATCCCCCAACTCAGACTGGGTGTATTTTCTCAGACTCACCCCCTGCCCCTTTAAGGCTCTGGCTCCCCGTATTCCCTCCTTTTCTGGTAGATGCTTTTGGAGTAAAGGATCTCAGACAAGTAGTGGATAAGTGAGGAAATCCCACGGGAAATCTGTTTAACATCTTTAAATGTTCCAAAATAGGCTGTACAACTCAAAATCATTATGTTCTATGCATGTGGCTTTCCCAAACCCTTAAAGGTGATTTCCTAAGACCATAGATTACAGGAAATACATTTTAAATATTCTTGTAATGCAGTTTTCAAGTACAAGGCTATGATTACATTACTGATCTTTAGTTTACTATTTTGAAATATACTGTAGTATGCAATACAGATTCAACATACAAACATATGTATATATAACACACATGTATAAACACACAAAATCACCTATACATAGAACCTATATTTTAAAAGACTCATCTGGTAAATTTGGTAGTCTGTTTTTAGATAAAAATCTTATTCTCCCCACCACACCTTGGAAACAATAAACTATTTTTTAAAATCACTCATCAGTTGTTTTACACTTACAATGTTTTCTTTCCTTGGGAAAGTGGCCCAATCAATGCCACTTTCAATTAATAATTTTCTCTGGTTGTGCTGCATTAAATACGAAAAGGTTCTATGTGGGGTTGGACATCTCTGAGTTTCCTAAGGGCATTATCTCATCCAGCTAGATTCTCACTATCTCAAGTCCCCTCTGATTAAAGATCTCCATTTAAGTCTCCAGGGAAGTTCTTTCCTTTAGCTTTTATTTAAAATTCATTTTACTCTATTAATGTAATGGTTTTAGATGAAAAACAATGGAACTCATAGAATAAATTTTGGGATGCTCATTAAAAATACAGAGGCTGCGGTACCCCCACCATCACCACCAAGCCTGCTAAATTAAAATCTATGGAAGCGAGGTTTAAGTACCTCCATTTTTATGAAGTTCTCCCAGTGTTTCTGATAATAATAATAAGTTGAGAACTTTTGCTTCCTAGAGTATTAGGGCAGGAAGGAATCTTAGAGATCAGGAAATCCCATCCTCTGTTTCACAGATATTAAAATTGACCCCCAAATTAGGTGGCTTTGCCTGAAATCATACAAGTAGCTAAGGAAAAAGATATAAGGAGAGTGCTATTTAAGAGTCCTGGATAAGAAGACCAAATGTTTTTTTCCAGTTTATTTGAGCCAAGCTGATGACATATGCTGGAGAGCAAGAGCTCAAATGCTCCTGATGCCAAGTAATTTTAGTATATGTGCTGCTGGAGCGAGCACGACCAAGTAATTTTAAAAGATGGAAAATGTGATCTTTGAGAAAGGAAAAGGTAATTAGGGTGATTTGGATTACAAGGACGTAGCCATCTGCAAATATCTAAAGAAGTTAACATCTGGATTGTTGGCTTTGCAAAGCCATGTCTTATGAAACAGTAATTTTCATTAATAGAGCAGGGAAATATTTTCAGATCTAGTGGGGAAACTGTAACAGCACATAGCAAAGGTCATAGTTGAATATTCTAATACAAGGAAGGAATGGAGAGTTACTAACAATGATTGAGTTTACCACATAGGTGTGTCTGAATTAGCTCTTCTCCTTATATGTGTTTAGAATCCCACTCTCTTCTCAAGCACAGATTCCCAGGTAAACCTGTTAGCTTTTCAGCTTCAAGTATTTGGTAACTAAAAGCCCCTAGGAACTTTGCATAAGGTGTAAGGATGAAAGTGAATCTACAGGCCTCTCCTCTCCTCTCCATAAATTCTTGGGGAGCAGAGGGCATGCTTATATGTCATGGTGCTTTCCATAGAGTCTTTAGCATTGTGGAACCTTAAGTTTGTTGAAAGAATAGGGTAGCAACTCTGGCTCTCTATTGCCCTCAACCTGGGAAAGCTGCATGTTCCCTAAGTAGAGGTGGGTCGTGGGTCCCCCGTGACATAAGTTCATTCAAACCAAGAGAAGAAGGGGGTTCCCTTTTGCCAAGTGAAAGTCCCTACATACTTAGGGCAGCCTGGACCTTTCACTAGAAAACGTTTTTTTGCTAACTACTAGCCCCCTGCTCTCATTTTTGTGCTGCTCTCACTCACTGTGGTGCCAATATGTGCTGAACTAACCTGCTGAGCTTGCAAGGCTTGGGCTGTAGTATCAGAGGCCCATTTGGAAAACTGGCCACAGCCCTTGGTACCTAGACTCCCGGAACCACCAGTATCTATAGCCTCCTGGGATTTGTGTGGCTGCAGAGGGATGGCATTCAGTTTTGGATTGGTCTCTACATCAAAAGAGATGTAGAGATGTCTTCCACATTTCATTCACAAACATCTAGGATTAACTGAGCTTTATCTCCCCCAGTGGCCTACATCCATTTCCTAATGAAACCATCAAATTGTCTTCTGATGGGGTAAACCCAACCTGTTTTGTGAGACTTAAAAGGACGCAAGTGGCTAATAAAATCGCTTCCTCTTGGCTGTAAAGTGATTTTTCTCTGTGTTTCCTTTCCTATGTGTAAGCTCCAGCTCAAATATTTAGGGAAACACTTTTGTTTTTGCAGTCCAGACAAAATTTACAGAGTAATATTTCCTATGGGACTAAAGCTGTCCAACCCACCAATTATAATTAGCCCTAAATATGGTGGCTTGCTGTGTGGCCTAGGACTCTTTAGAGCATGTTACCTTCAGAACTATTCTGCAATCTCATGGACCCAAATGAGAATTTTTTGTCTTTGCCCTAAGAAACTAAGTATCCAAATAGTGGGCAATCTAACATCTTCTGCCTGGTAGTCCTTTGAACAAAAGGCTACGCATCCCTTTAAAAAAAGTAAATCACATGTACCAATTCCCCATTCCTCACCTACCTTGTATATAGAGACTATACCTATGTGTGGTGATATCTCTGGGATTAACGTAATATGACATTGTGGCCAAATCAGATGTGTGAAATCACAGCAAATAAATTAACACTCCATTAAGAATCAAATCAGCCCCGCTGACACATAATCTTTCACGTTTCTGTCAAGTCGTGATTCCCATTCACATCAGGAGCTTCCCAGGGGGGCTCATTAAACCTGCAGGAAGAGATTTCTTTTAAATCAATGCCATTCAAAAGCCATTCAGCTGCAGTGCCAAAGAGACTACCTGGGGTCTGGGCACCGGCCTCTTCACACTCTCATTGTCACTGTCCAGCTAGAGTCCCAGCCCTGCTGGATATAGCTGGGCTCCCTGCTGAGTGTGTTTCCAGTCTCTATAAAAGAGATGAGGAAATTGCAGGGGGAATGCACAGGGGTAGGACCTGCCCTTAACAGGACTGTTAAGCTCGGAGAATGTATGTTAGTTACCACATGTGCGTCTTCCACATCAGAGTGTACTGCTAAAAGTTGGATTTACCCTTTTGTTTCATATTTATAGTCAAAATAATTATATGGAACTGACATTTGTCCCCAAAGGAAACTTCTCTAAGATCTGTAGCTTATTTTTAAGATTCTTCCTTGCTCTCATAATCATTCATGGATTCTCCTGGTTTCCTGGTATCTTGACCTCCTGAAATTCAACCAATTCCTGTTTATGCCAAGACTCTGCAGGCTCAGGTATTAACCCAGTCCAGTGGCTCTTGTGATTTCCCAGTACTTATCAACCTTCCTGCCTTCTGACCACTCTTGGGCACCAATGCCCATGTCTGGTATGGGGAGCTTCTTGTTTCCAGGGCTGGGATGAGGCTAGAAAAGGTCTACCACTCGCCTGTTACTCATCACATGTTTATCCCCCTTGCTACTGTAGTTTGACAGGTGGGGTTTGTCGAGAACATGGGCTCCAACTTGCCCATTTGATCTGATTCACAGTCTTCTCTGACCTTGGAACCCTCACACCAAATTTCTCTTTTTGATGTAAAGTCAGTACTCCACCTTGACTATAGACTTTTTGGTCAAATCTCCCATCCCTAGAACTCGCCTCAGATCTGCATTCTGTTAACTTTTGAGCCTCCCACCACCAGGCTGCCCCACTCCTGCCCCTGACTACCATAAAGGGAAGTAATCGGATAAGAAGCACACCAGGGTGTTAATAACTGATAACCACTTAATGTATTATCCTCCTCAGAGGAATTATCCTCATTTAAGTTGCAAAGTCTTTACTCAAAGAAATGGATTTTTTTTAGGTAGTTTTCTAAACGCTACACAGGAGAGAGTAGCTATTTGGGGGCAAAGGATGTTCCGAGCCCTCCCAAATCACCCAATACAAGCACTTGCTTCTTTATTGATCTATAAAGTGGCCCTACCTGTGGAAATACAGGAATTACATTAATGTAATGGTTATTAAATTTTATTGCACCTTAGAATCACCTGGGGAGCTTTGAAATATCTCAGTGCCTGGGCTATATCCTTGACCAATTAAATTAGCATCTCTGGAGGTGAGCCCCGTGCGTTGTTTTTTGTTGTTTTATTTTTTTAAATTCTCCTCGTGATTCCAATATGCAGTCAAGTTTGAGCACTGAAGCAATACTACCCACCGCCAACCACTTAGGCACAGCAGCTCTGCCTACTGGAGTCTAGTAAAATAGGCTTTCCTCATGCTGAGAATAATGTTTCTGGACACAGAGCCAATATTTCATTCTGAAAACGTGTTCTGTGGTTCTACAAGTACTTAGTATAATCCATGCAGGCTAAGTAGTTGGTTGCTAAACTGCAAACACCCATCTCATTTCATCTCAGTTCACTCCTGGCCATCTGGTCTTCTATATTTCCATTACAGGGCCATGTGTGTATTAATGAAATGATTGCATCCGATTACATCTTTTATGCAGAGCACAGGAAGAACAGTCCATGTGTTTTGTTCTCCAGCGTCACTGTTTCTGTCCTGATGTCAATAATTAAGTTATTCTTTCTATTTCATGCAGAGATGGGATGGTCTTCCAGTAAGGTAAGAGTGAAATTCAAATGTGTTGTCGTTCGCAATAAAGATTTGGTTTGGCTGCCTAATATCTATGTAGATATTTCAGTCAAAAGCATAGATTTTCCCATGTCAGATAGTTGTTAGTGGTCTCCATTGTGAAATGTCTGTCATATGGTTTATATTTATAACCAAGTTGTGACAATTGGTGTGCAAGAGGATTCACCCAACAGCACCTAAGATCTGAGCTTTTTCACCCAAGAGCACCTAAGAGCTGAGCACCTAAGAGCTGTCACTTTTTTTCTCTACTTGCTCTAAGCTTTATCTCTGTAACAGGTCAGATGGTCAGAAAGCCACATGCCTAGACTATATTTTTCTCCCATTGCTTGGTAGAGTAGGGAAGGGGAGGGAGGAGAAGGGGACCCACTTACTGACCTAAATCCTTACCACAATCTATTGTGTTGTCGTTGGGACCAAGAAAATTCTCCTCCTCAGGGAAATTATAGTGCCAACTGTTCTAATAAAAAGGAAGTTTTCCCATTTTATGATATCGGAATAAACAAAAATGAATGAAGTATGGATAAATGGATGAATATCATGGTATTCACTCTTTATCAACTAGTCATGTTCTCTCTTACCCCTTTATCATCCTGGAGTATACATTTAAAAATCTATAGATGTGCATGTATAACTACCATGTGTTTATATTCATTGCTACAACCAAATTCTACTAATCCATTAATATTTGATCTTTGCACATATAGGTTCTTGGCCCTCTCATTTATTTGTTTGTTCAAAGAAAATTTATTCATTACCTACTATGTGCCAGGGGGATACAGTAGTGAGCAAAATAATGTGGTCCCTGACCCAATGGAGTTTAAATCTTGTAGGAGAGACATATATTGATTAATCAAATAATCTCAAATGCTAATGTGTGATTTTCAAATGGTAATAAGTGCTACTAATGGATAGCTCTGAGATACAGGGCCTTGAGTATATGAGGTCTGACAATTAAGTTCACAAACTTGCCACCATGTGCTTACCATGGCAACACTATATAAACAGCTCAGTAAGTTTTTACGACCTTGATATATCAGTGTCTCACAGCTATGCTCGTGTCCACGTGTGGTGGTGCCTTGCTGAGTGGTGTTTCGTTGTTGTTGTGTGTTTTTGTGTGCCGTTGTGAGAATGTCTGAGCTTGAATTAAATTTCTTGTTAAACTTGGCAAGAGTGGAAGTGAGGGCCGGCCTGGTGGGGCTGCCGTGAGGTGCTGTGAGTGGCCAACCAACGACGAGCAACGAACTGCCCCAGTCGGGGGCAGCACAAGACTCCTAATACCAGCATGGGCCAGGGGGCTGTGTCCTACACAACTAGACTGAGAAACAACGGCTTGAACCAGAGTAGGGGGGGAGGCAGAAGAAGGGGGAAAAAACAGAACAGTGGAAGTGAAATCAGAGATGTTAGTCCAAGTTTATGGTGATAATGCCATGAAGAAAATGGCAGTGTACAAATATATTAAACGTATTTCTGAGGGAAGAGAACATATCATTGATGAAGAGAGGTCAGGGCGGCCAGTAATGAGCAGAACTGACAAAAACTGCAAATATTTGTGGAATTGTGTTTCAAAATCATGGGTTGACTGTGAGAAGCATAGCAGACCAAGTAAACATTGATAGAGAAACAGGAAAATCTTAACTGAAAATCTTGGCATGAGAAAGGTGTGTGCAAAAATGGTCCCAAAGGAGCTCTTGCATCACGACAATGCACCAGCTCACACTGCACTGTCTGTGAGGGAGTTTTTAGCCAGTAAACAAATCACTGTATTGGAACATCCTCCCTTCTCACCTGATCTGGCCCCCAATGGCTTCTTTCTTTACCCGAAGATAAAGGAAATATTGAAAGGAAGACATTTTGATGACATTCAGGACATCAAGGGTAATACAACGACAGCTCTAATGGCCATTCCAGAAAAAGAGTTCCAAAACTGCTTTGAAGTGTGGACTAAGCGCTGGCATCAGTGCATAGCTTCTCAAGGGGAGTACTTCGAAGGTGACTGTAGTGATACTCAGCAATGAGGTCGGTAGCACTTTTTCTAGGATGTGTTTGCGAACTTGTCAGATCTGTATTTGTCTGTTCGCCTTGATCAAGAAAACAATAGTGACTATTTGCAGATGAATGGAAGAGAACAGTCATGGAAATTTTCCCAGCCTTCTTGGAAAAGTCTGACCCCATCTGGCAAGGGCGTATCATCAGGGCTTAGCAAGGTAAGAGAATTTCACAAATTGCCACATCCTTGTATGGAGCCCAGTTGCCCCACTTTTCTTATACAGGTTTATTTGCTTCTAGAAACTGTACTGCCAGCCACACATCATGGCCTGGGCTGCTTTTGAGCAGCTTCTTCCCCACGTGCCTCCTGTTTTTGCCTTCTCTGAAGTTCAAGCCATTCCTCAAGCATTTCTCTAACTTACCCAGGTTATGAATTTATATTATAACCCCCTCCTTCATCCCCCAAATGGTGACTGTCCTCCCAAACTCAGTGTCATCAACAAAAGTAGCATCTCCCAAAGGGGAAGGATGAGGTCATGGCTGAGTTTCGCTCAGCACTTAAATCCTATTAAAGCAAACTTCAGCCTGGCAAGCAGGGAACAAGCAGAGAGTCTGAGTCTGGAAAAGGGGAGGTTGAGGATACATTTGACTTCAGTATTTAAGAATAGAATGTCAACTGTTCAGTCCTTCAACAAACAGCAATCAGATACCCACTGGGAAGGAAGAAGAGAATTTCAGGACCAAGCCATTAATTCAAAGGACATCAAGAAAATCAGTAAAGGGCCAGCCCAGTGACTCAGGCGGTTGAAGCTCCATGCTCCTATTGCCGAAGGCTGCCTGTTCGATTCCCACATGGGCCAGTGGGCTCTCAACCACAAGATTGCCGGTTCAACTCCTCGAGTCCGGCAAGGGATGATGGGCAGCGCCCCCTGCAACTAACAGCAGCAACTGACCTGGAGCTGAACTGTGCCCTCCACAACTAAGATTGAAAGGACAACATCTTGACTTGGCAAAAGTCCTGGAAGTACACACTGTTCCCCAATAAAATCCTGTTCCCCTTCCCCAATAAAATCTTTTAAAAAAGAAAAGCAAAGAGAATCAGTATAGATAGTTCCTTGATCTGCTATAAAAATATCCTCATGGGGTGCAATTGTATAATGCTTTATAAAGGGGCCCACCAACCCAGGGGTATTGTACATGTGAAGTCTGTACTGATTGGAAGCAAACGTTTGCATTGGAAGAACTACCTCCTCAAAAGCCCATATCCTCAGCTCATGCAAGTACTGCTATTCGTGCTGAGTGGAAGGGCATTTCTGCTTCTCCTACCACAAAAACTGTATTTCTTTCACTATTAAGGTTAATGAGGGCTGGGGCCCTATAATCTATATGAGCAGGTTAATTCTCATGTGTCCTAGATAGTTGAGAGAGACAGAGATTTAGAACTTCGGCTGAAAGGGGCATGCATACACTGCCAAACTGGAAATGAAGGCCTGCAAAGGAAGCAAGGAAAAGCAGCCATAGAAGGGTCTCTGTACCTCAGCTCCTTCATTTGTATGGAGACGCCAAACTCGACTGCGTCCTCCCGGTGTGTGACTGAGAGATGGCAGCTCACAGGTGTGTGATTCAAGGTTTGATTATATTACGTAAGAGAAATAGTTTGTCAAAAATTAGCAGCTGCTATGACGTTGCTAGTCGGACACAAATCTCGAGTGTATTTTCAGACGGGGTGATACGGTTTCAGTTGATTTCATGTCCTATGATCAAGGTCATGGATTTGCAAGACATCCTTAGAAATGTCTCTATCTACAAAGTTGAAATTTACAAAACATTACAAGTGAATGAGACTATCCTACCTGTTCATTCAAAATGATAACCCATTTTGCCCAAAGGCCAAGGAGTGTGACCCATATATTTTTCTCCGGTATTCTACATTTTGGGCTACGTTTGACATTGCTGTGATGAAAAAGGTGAGGGCAGGGAAGACGAGAAAGCAAAAGAGATGAGTAAAAGTCTCTTGTTTATTAACTCCTGCAATGAAGTCCTCACCGTTACTTTCAAATATTTAGATGCTTCAATTTTTTAAATCAAAGCTGACAAAGAGAATGATTTTGGATCATTTATTCTGACACTGTCTAACTCTATGCCAGACACTCTGTGCAAGAAAATCATGTTTTTAAAAGCCTAGTAGTAGAGACAGAAAAAAGAATAGATATGCAAACAAATAATATAAATTATGATTTGTATGAAATTCCAGAACAAATAAAACTAATCTATAGTGACAGAAAGCGTGGTCTGGGGTTGAGGTGGAGAGGATTGCATTTGGAGGAGCAGGAGGGAATTTGGGGGGAGTTGAAATGTGCTATATTCTGATTGAGGTTATGATTAGCAGATATACTCGTATACCTTTGTCGAAACTCATTGAACTGAATGCTTCAAATGGGTACCTTTTATTGTATATAAATTCCACCTCAATAAAGTTAAGTTAAAATGAAAAATAACATAGTATGTCACATGAAGGAAATGAACCAAGAATGGAGGTGATGCAGAAGTTCAACTCAGATGAGGTGTCTTGAGAAGGCTTCTCTGTGCAAAAGCAGTTCTTTATTACAAGGAGGAAAGAGGCCTGTGTGGAGGGAATCACACAAGCAAAGGTCCTAGCCATTTTCCTTATTTTTCTTGCAATAGAGAAGTTTATTAAGACAAAAGTCATAATTTTACTCATCCCACCGAAATCCTTCGAGAGGGGATACAGAGGATTAAGAGCTAAAAAGTATGGGGTTTCTTGTTCAGGTGATGAAAATGTACTAGAATTGTGGTGATGATGGCACTCTCTCCGAATATACTATAAACGGTTGAATTGTACACTCTAAATGAGTGAATTGTATGGTATGTGAATTATATCTCGAGACTTAAAAAAAAATAAGATAATGTAATTCTACAATGAGGCAGGTGTGGGTGCAAGCTTTGAACATAGACTAAAGCAAAGTAACCTAGATGAAATTCTTCATTTTTACTTTCTTAGCATCCTACTCACACGTTGAACCAATGAGACATAACTAGAATAACTTCAGATAGATTTTCTACTTCATTCATGTGCCCAAGAAAAACAACACCCCCCCCATACACCAAAAAAAATGGAATAAAATTACCCAATAATAGACTTCCATATCTGACAGCAGGGCAGGTTGGACAAAGGGAAATCAAAGGGAAGCAAAGGGAAATCCTGGGAGGTGAGTGGCCAGAGCTAACAATAACAGTCAGAATAGGCTGGGGTTATGCAGTGGTAACACAGTCTCAGTGGTTGACGTAATAGTTTATCATTCATGCTTCATGCCTGCAAGGTCCCTGTTCATTCTAATCCTGTAGAGACCTAGGCTATTGGAGACTTCCATTCAACATGTGAGTATTGTGATAGGTTTTGGATTCCTTCAAGTATGCTTCACTCTATTAGAGTGTGGAGATATATACTTTTATTTTTTATGTCTTCCCCATTACAATTTAGTATATGTGCTGCCAAAGCGAGCACCCCATTACAATTTATATTTAAAAATTCTTCTTACTGAATCCCTCATCCCCTACCAACCTACGGTTTTCTTTTTAAAAACTGGAATCCTCATACTATATTTCAGTGATGGAGCTCCCTTTTATGTAATAAAATCAAACCAGTTATTAGAACACAATGGAATTGACACTCCGAAGTAATGGATATAAAAGAGAATACGGCTACTCTTTACTGTAAGATTTAAACGGTTTTAAAATAAGCTCCTTTAACTGGAGAGGAGGCCCAAAATGGCATGAAAAGTGCTTCCTACACTGAGAATTCAGGAAGTCAATTTAAAAAATAAAAAATGTAAAGGTCCTGTAATGTAAGGCCATGGTGATTGTTAATCAAACTCTTTAAACCCTTTATCGTGAAGTCATAC
Organism: Rhinolophus hipposideros; assembly: GCF_964194185.1. NCBI lineage: Eukaryota > Metazoa > Chordata > Mammalia > Chiroptera > Rhinolophidae > Rhinolophus > Rhinolophus hipposideros. Next base: position 32,928,392 of record NC_138051.1, read on the forward strand.
TTTTCTTTACTTAATGAAGTTATTTATTTATCATTCTCTCTTCCTTTCCTCCTCCTCTTCCCCCACTCTCCACCCCCTCTCCCTCCTTCCCTTTCTTCTTCTTCTAACTCCTTCCTGAACACTGAGAATATGACAGGAACTCAGAAACTCCTTACTTGTGGGTTGAACACATGCTGAAAGCATGTGCTCTGGTTTCCAGCTCCCCTCGCGGATAATGAGACCCACCGGATTGCTGACAGGGACATGGAGCATTCCCAGGAGTGCAGCAGACTCTGGGCTCTGCCATTTACGAGCAGAATGACCTGAGGCAAATAACCTCTTCAGATCTCAGTTTTCATCAATAAAATGGGGATAGCAGTAGGTCCTACTTCACTGTTTTGTTAAATAATATATTTGAAGGGCATAGTGCACTGTAGGCACATAGTAAGTGCTCGATTATTAATAAATGAGAGTATGAGTATCATACTCATTTTTATATTAGGCTCCCAGCCCATTGGCAAGGTCAGGTTGCTCGTGTCTAATGAAGCCAATTTGTGAAGCACAAAGATCCCAAAGCAGCCTCCTAAAAGCAGTAGCAATGTTGACTTTACTCCAGGAAGAAGTAAGGATTCCTTCTATGTCAACATTTTATTTCTTACCCAACTTAGTTCAACAAAATGTAAGTGTGTCCTATGCAGCCGCCACCCTTCTCTGGCTGTAGGAAGGGGACATACAAGGAATTGTTCAGGGAGGGGGTATAAAAAGGGTAATGGGATGCCATTACTGCCCTTAAGTTGCATACTTTCTCATCCACTCTGAACAAGTTCTTACAGCTTTTGGGAACCGGGAAGTGAGAGTGTCAGATGTGGTAGGGAGGAACAAAGATGGACAGTACACCTAATATCTGACACTAAAGAAGTAAATATTTTCCCAAAGGCCTAGAATCAAAGGACATTCCAATCCAACCATCACACTGCCAGCGACTGACACCTGCTTGCTTTGTATTTGCAACTGTCCAAGGGGTAAATGTTCCCCATAACAATTTAATATATGTCCTGTCTGGCCAAACTCTCACTAAGCTCCAGGAGTAAAGTAACTTCCTACCTTCACCAAGCACGGATGGGAGTATAGAACCAATTTCATGGTTTACTAAAAAAGAAAATATTTTTACTTTTTTGACTAATTAGGCTGAGCAGCCCAGAATAATATGTAAATGTAACTTTGAACATCTTTGATATAATGAAGATAACTTCAGTGTCTTCACCCTCGGCAGACCCTCTCTGAGAACACAGAACTGGATAGTCATATAAAGAAGAGAGACCCCAGTGCCCACAAAGCTCACAGTCTAGGGAGATTCACAAGTGCGCCAATGATTCTAATGGCATAATGGCAAGTGCTAAGTGCTTAGCAGAGTCAGGCATGGGTACCGTGGGAACACCCAGGGGAGACCCTGACTCCTGCTTTCTCTCCAACTGACGATGTGTTTCCAAAAATGGATAAATGCACATATGGGCAATTCAAGTCTCAGAGATCTAGAAGCTAGTCTGGGATAAAAACAAAGAAACAAACAAAAACTCTAAGTGGTAGTGAAAATATTGTCAGACTTACTGAGAAGTAGAATGACTTTTTAGAAGCCCAGCCCACATTCTAACCCTGTACCCTATTCCTTCCCACTTGCTTAAAGATATGTGACATTCTACCACAGTCATTTCATTCTTTTGCAGTTGGACACAAAACCTCCAGGAGGGGTGATCGCATTGAGTTGTTCTCAATTCAAATTTTAGTTTCGGTTTGTTTCTAATCTTTTCTTGAGTTAAATTTCTGACAAGGATGTAAGACTTATGTGTGGTATTATTCCACCCAAACCCCCTAATAATAAAAGGACCATCTTACCTATACACACACACAACCCCTACCCTCCATCCCTAAGCCCAAGAGATGTGTTTAAGCAGTCATGTTTGCTCCCTGAGCTGTAACACCTCCATTGTCTTATTTCTCTTTGCAGGTTTTAGCTTTCTCAAGCCATCTTGGCCACCACCTGCTCTGTGTCAATTCCAGGGACCACAAACAACAGTAATCATCTGTGCTTCTTAGTTCAAATTAGGGAGAGAAAACATTGATTGGTTGCTGGCCCTTAGATATGCAAGTCCTTATGTCTGACATATCCCTTTCATCTTATTACTCCAAACACATCTGGCTGCTGAGGATCATTCCATTGGGAAGGAAAGTGTGAGAGATACCGTGTTTCCCCGAAAATAAGACCTAGCCGGACAATCAGCTCTAATGCATCTTTTGGAGCAAAAATTAATATAAAACCGGTCTTATATTATATTATGTCAGACAGGGTCTTATAGTAAAATAAGACCAGGTCTTTTATACTAATTTTTGCTCCAAAAGATGCATTAGAGCCGATTGTTCATCTAGGTCTTATTTTTGGGGAAACACAGTAGGTTGAGTTCATTGATGAGGAGCACTGAAGGGATAGAGAGTTCTCTGGGCTTCTGATGGTTTTCTAGCTCCAAGTTCCCATTTCCTATGAGGTCCTGCGCTATTTTATGCTCTCAGATTCTAGGAGTTCCTCTATATGTTTTTAATAAACTACCTTTCTAACTTGAGCTAGTTTGAGAGAGGTTCTGTTCCTTGAGGCTAAAAGAGCACTGACCAGAAGCTAGGGCCAAAGAACACAGAACCCAAGGCCCTAAAGAAGTCAGGAGAAGTCCAGCGAGGCTGGCAGACAGCACAGAGCCAAGAAGCTGGGTGGGGGTGCAATGGGAACAATGTTTATTTCTCAGTGGCCATTCCTGCATGGGTCTAGTTGGTAGAAAAGGAATTAGCTAAAAGACTTGGCTTGCAAAACCAAATTCCCTTATGTCAACTGTACTTGAAACAGATGTGCGTTTCTCTGTCCATCTGTGTTGATTCTATAGATGCAGAGTGAAGAGTGGAAACCCAGTTTCTTGAACAGGGATGAGAAGAGGGACAGGGAGGATGGTGGGAGTTAAAGAGCATAGAAAAAAACAAAAAGGAAATCCCCTTGACATGGCCAACAACTGGCTCTCTGTTGATTGCTGTCTCCTGTATGATGGGTGGAAGCACACACACTCATGCACATGTACACACACTCATGTCCTCTGTTTCTCCTTCCCCCACCACAAGTCTCTTCAATTTGTCTTCTAGGTCTTCAAAGAAGAGCCATGGTTACCTCTTTGCCTTTCTTCATTTCCTTATACAAATCTACTTTAGCTGTTTCCTCCTTCCTAAGCTTTCTAATTCTTCATTTTCCTTATTCTGATTTTTGGCTCAAGAAAAGCTGAGAATCAATAGAAAAACCATTAGGATGTAATTTGAAGTCATCTTTATAGCTCACCTCCCTTCTACTCGCCCCTTGAGACTCAGCCTCCAAAGCCCATACTAGAAAGAAAGAAAGAAAGAAAGAAAGAAAGAAAGAAAGAAAGAAAGAAAGAAAGAAAGAAAGAAAGAAAAGAAAAGAAAAGAAAAGAAAAGAAAAGAAAAGAAAAGAAAAGAAAAGAAAAGAAAAGAAAAGAAAAGAAAAGAAAAGAAAAGAAAAGAAAAGAAAAGAAAAGAAAAGAAAAGAAAAGAAAAGAAAAGAAAAGAAAGAAAGAAAAAAAAGAAAAGAAAGGGAGAGGGAAGGGAAGTAAACTTCATTGAAGCTTACTTGAAGCACTCATTCTGGGCACTGTGCTTAGTGTATTAAATATATGATATCATTACATTCTTATGACATCTCTGGAAGCATGATTTTAGTGAGCCACTCTGTACTGAGGTTCAGAGAGGCTAAATAATTTACCAAAAGGTCACTCAACTAGTCAGTGACAGAACTGGGATTTGAACTCAAATCTTTTTACTGAAAGTCTATTCAATACCAACCTTTCAGATTAGTGTAACAATAAAAAAACTATATACAGAAAAGTATCGTTAAATTATGAGTGTGCTTTCTAGTTGGAAAATATGTTCTAACTTTGCCCCAGGAACATAAATTAGGTAACTGATACCTTAATTAGCAGCGTCTGCTCTTGAGGAATGCAAGTAAAGGACAAGTTAAGTGTAATCATAATAGGAGAGGTAAAGAGGATGCCTTGGGCAGCCAACATTGGATGGAAGACACTGGAAATCCAATGGGTAGATTTTAGAGTTAAGATGGCTTGGGAAATTTTCACTATTTTGCCTAAGGTAGGTTTGCTTTCAAATTTTCTTCACATCTGCTCTATCATATCCTAAACTACATGATGCCTACCCTGTCACTATTCAGTAAGATTTTCAAAGTTCCTCAAGTTATTTTTCTGTTCACCCAATTCCTTGCCTACACTTGACTCCAGAGTCCATTACCCATCTATTATTAATGCCATATTTTAATTTAGCTTCACTGCAACTTTCTTTGTTTTTCTTTTATTTCTTTCTCCCCTCCCCAATCCTGATTCCCATGACAGCAATAAGCAAACAATATTACTGAGCGATGTGCAGACCACTCCTGCTTAACTCTCACCTGACTCAGCTCCCCTTCCCAGGTAGGGGGAGAGGACCCAGAATGAATGCTAAGGACTCAGAAAGCTGTGTTTGAATTGAAGCTTTGTATCCTTCTAGTCAACCTTGCTTGTGTCTATTGCACACGGAGCTGATGCGTGAACTGCAAGGAACATCTTCTAGCATCAGGCTTAAGTGACAAAAGGCATGCTTTTGCTATCTCCCCAAGAGCATTTTTCCTGTATTTTCCTAATGTGAACTTGGTTGCCATAGCAACAACCAAGCTCTGCTGAAGTAGAGATTCCTTTTATAATGAGCCTGGAAGATCTTACGATGAATATAGACAAACTTTGCTGTTTTAGTCCCAAAAGACTAAAAAATTTTCCCCTACCTATCCATTACCAGAAACTATTTATAGTATTTGTATCATGTTAATCATAAAGTGAATCTGACTTACTGTTTTCTTTTAAACACCTGGTAAAATTGATCATATAGAGATCACTGCATTCCTAGAACCATGGGTCATACTGGAATCAGGGACAAAATTTGATCGATCACACATACCACCATCAAAAGCTTATTTTTGACCCCAGTTTTGTTTGAGTGAAGTTATTGCTCTTCTCCAATCCTTCTCAGGGCCTGCTAAATTAAATAAAACTGAACTAGAAGTTGGAGTCCTCTAACAATTGGTCCTTCCCCTACAAACTACCATAATTTTCTCTTGCTCTAGCTCTGGGTATGGTCTTTATGCTGTATTGTTCCCTTCTTTTGGAAAATTACTCCTCTCCCACTCAATAATACTGATTGTCGGACCCTATGACATGCGTGGTATCACTCAGTTCTCAATCCTGGCCAGACTGGAATTTTTGTCAGAACTATATAGGAAGACACTCTTTTGATACAGAGGCTAACAAATTGTTAGACCATGAATTTTGGGCCATGATATCCATCAGGTGGCAAATCCTGTATCAATCTGCTTGGGCTACCATAATACAATAGCACAGACTGTGTGGATAAAACAATAGACATTTATTTTCTCACAGTCTAGAAGCTGGAAGTCTAAGATTAAGGTGCCAGCAGGGTTGGTTTCTGGTGAACCTTCTCTACCTGGCTTGTAGATGGCCACCTTTTTGTTGAGTCTTCACCTACCTTTTCCTCTGTGCATGCAAAATCCTGGTGTCTCTTCCTCTTCCAGTAAGAACACTTGAACTGATTAGGGCCTCACCTTATGACCTCATTTAACCTTAATTATCCCCTTAAAGGCCCTATCTCCAAATACAGTCATATTGAGGGGTTAGGATTTCAACACATGAACTTTGGGAGGATACAGTTTGGTTCGTAACACATCCCAAATGGAGAGAAAGGATAGAGCTACAGTGACATTGTTTTAGGCCTTGGGTACAGTAAACCAGCCCTACCTTTCTAAACATTCCATTTTCTTTAGTAATTTTCTTTTTCTGTCTAACTGTACTGTCTTGATTATTTAAACACATCTACATAATGACTATTGCTAAGAAATGATCATTATTAAGGAAAATGACAAAATGGTGTTTTGGGGTATTAAAAGTTAACAAAAATACTCTTTTCATTAAAAATTGAGGGAAAGATCATGATCTATATGTGTTTTTTATATTGCATCTTAACCAAAGAGATATTTACTATAACCATCTCAATTATTTTACACATGTGAAGGTGGCCTTAATAAAAACTCCATTTCCATAGTATCTTCCTTAAAGACAATTATTAGAAGATTCAGCTAATCTAATATCTTACACCCTGTCATCAGCAGAGATGAGAAAAGTTCAGAATTTAACAAGTATCTGTGTGCTTCCCACTTCTCATACACATATCAGAAGCTGATTCTGAAAGGTTCTACTTTTAAGTAAAAATAATAATATGCATTCCTTTTCCATTTATATGTAGAAAATATCATATATGACACCCCAGCCAGTTGTGTAAACTTAAAGTATTAATACTATATTCAGGTGATAAAATTCATAATAATTATGTACTTAATTTGAGAGATGAAAAAAGAGAAACACAGAGATCGTCTAAATCATATCTCCCCATATTTGCCCCAAATCCATCCTCCTGATTGATGCCTAGCTTTTAAGCCAATCTATCTGTGCTACAGGATACAGTTGAGGAAAATTAAGGGAAATCTACAATAAAGTTTCTATCTTATCTAGAGAAAATACCACCAAATTTATTTATTGTTTAATCCTTAACTCAGAGAAGGACTTCCATTCAGCTATGCTACATATGGAACTCTACATTTTGAGCTCCTTAAGCATAGAAAATATGCCCTGATCCATTTTGTCTTCTGCACCCACTGACCTGCCTGACCCAGAGTCAGGGGTCAAGAGATGTTTCCTGAATGAACAACATAAAAACACAATTACAGGAATAATCCAAGATGGCAGAGTAGATAACACTGTGCTTGCCTCATCCCACGAACACATCCAAATTACATCTAGTGGTTACCAACTGTAATACTCAGGGAAGATCACTGCAATGATCACTGATCACTGCAATGTACACCTGAAGCTGAACAATAATGAATGCCAACTATAATTTTATATATATGTATACATATGTATGTATATACTTACAAGAGGCAGAGTACACCATTGGGAGTGGAGACAGTGGAAATGTGATGGCTTGGTGCAATGTCAGAGAGATAATGGATAGCGGGAGGGGGGTCCACAGTGTGAGGGATATAAATGATAAACGTCTAAATATTACTTTGTTTTGTGCACCTGAAACTAATAAAAAATATATATTAAAAAAATACAAAAAAAAATTACGTCTAAATTATAGAACAATCAACCTGGACAACCATCTAAAGTCTAGCTGAACAGAAGTTTTATACCTAAAGATATAAAGAAGAAGCCACATCAAACTGGTAAGAGGGGCAGAGACGCAAAACAGGCTGTTCCCAAACCTCCGTGTGGTGGATGAAAATTGGGAGGGATAACTTTGCCACAAAGGTTCCCCCTGGAGGAGTGAGGGACCTCATCCTCACACGAAGCTTCCTAGCCTGGAGTACTGGTGTGGGGAAGAAGAGCCCCCACAACATCTGGCTGTGAAAAACAGTGGGGATTCTGACCATCTAGGTGGGACAGAAGGTTGTGGGAAACCCAGACATTCTCTTAAAGGGCCCATGCAGAAACTCATCCTGGGCTCCAGTGGAGAGACAGTGATTCAGGGGGCATCAAAGACATATGGAGGCAGACTGAGGTGTGTGGCTTCAGGAAAGGGCTAGGTGATAGTCCCCATTTTCTCTGTGTGTTGTTCTTATATGCAGCCAGTAGGCAGGCACCATCTTTCCTGTGTTGAGCCCACCCCCACAGGCCAAATCTGAATCTGATTGGCCTGATGAGCTCTGCTATTCCAACCTGCTGACTAACTGAGATCCTGCCTCACCCAACTTGCATTCCTGGAAGAATACTTTGGCAGGGGTTGAACCTTATGGGAGCCTGGGAGCTAGGTATGTGACATCAGGCCTCCAAGTGTCCTGGCTTTTTGTGGAGCTACCTCAGACCTGGTACTGGTGGCAGCCATCCTTGGTTCAAAAGGTGACCTCTCCCACATGCCTCCAGGTTTAGTACAGGCAGCAAATACTGCAGATCACTTTGTAGCTCCTACCAGGTACTCCCTGGCTGGTCACAGGCAGTGGCTGACTGGGGCCTGCACCACAGCCCCTTCCAAAAGGCCCAGAACCAACATACTTGGAGGTTGTCTTCAGACCACAGCAGAGCACTGCACAATTACCCCCACAATGGCACACACAAAAGGTGGTCTCAACAGGCACCAGAGCCCACTGGGGCTAATCCCACTCCATGGGGTAAGCCCCCTGCAGAGCAGCCCATAAGCTGTGGACATGGCCAAACCTCACAGCCAGTCAGCCTGAGGGTCCAATACATGCAGTAACATGCCAACAGCAATCAAGGCTCAGCCATAAGAGAAAGACACATGCAACCCACACAAGCGACATTCCTGGAGCACCCAGAGCATATGACAAGGGAGAGTTTGTCAGGGGGAGTGCGCCATTAGGCCCCACAGGATCCCTACTACATAAGGACCCTGGCAAGACTGGGAGACATAGCAGCCCTACTTAATATATAGAAACAAACACAGGGAGCCAGCCAAAATGAGGAAACAAAGAAATACGTCCCAAATGAAAGAACAGGAGAAAACTCCAGAAAAAGAACTACAGGAAATGGAAGCAAGCAACATACCAGAAACAGAGTTCAAAACAATGGTTATAAGGATGCTCAAGGAACTTAGTGAGAACTTGAGCAAGAGATAACAAGCATAAAAAAGGCACTGGAAACCTGAGACCCAAGATGGCGGGGTAGATAAACACTGTGCTTGCCTCATCCCATGAACACATCAAAATTACAACTAAATTATAAAACAATAAATCTGGAGAACCATCTGAAGTCTCGCTGAACAGAAGTTTTATACCTAAGGATATAAAGAAGCCACATTGAGACTGGTAGGAGGGGTGGAGACGCGAAACAGGCTGCTCCCACATCTATGTGTGGCTGTTGAAAATCGGGAGAGATATCTTGGCCACAGAGGTTCTCCACGAAGGAGCAAGAGAACCCCAGGCCCCGACAAAGGCTCCCCAGCATGGAGTACTGGTGCTGGGAAGAAGAGCCCCCACAACTTCTGACTGTGAAAAACAATGGGGATTCCGACCATCTGGGTAGGATGGAAGGCTGCAGGAAACCAAGATATCCTCTTAAAAGGCCTGCGTAGGCACTCACCTGGGATCCGGTGGAGGGATGGTGACTCTAAGGCCGTTGGAGACATATGGGAAGACACGGAGTTGTGTACCTTCAGGGCGAGGACTGGAAGGACAATCCCTATTTTCTTTGTGTGGGATTCTTCCATGCAGCCAGCAGGCAGGTGCCATCTTTCCTGTGTTGAGCCCTCCCCCACAGGCTAAATCTGAATTTGATTGGTCTGGGGAGCTCCACTGCTCCAACCTGCTGACTCACTGAAACCCTGCCTTGCCGAATTCATGTACCGCAGAAGGTTTTGTCAGTGGCTGAATCTTACTGGAGCCGGCAGGTGGCAGCAGGCCTCAAAGTGTCCTGGCTTTCTGTGGAGCTACGTCAGAACTGGTACTGGTGGCAGCTGTTCTTGGTTCACATCATTACCTCTCCCACTTGCCTCCAGGTTTAGCATAGGCAGTGAACAGCTGCAGATCACTTTGTAGCTCCTACCAGGTACTCCCTGGCTGGTCACAGGTAGTGGCTGACCTGAGCCTGCACTAGATCCCCTCCCAAGAGGCCCCAGAACCAATACTTGGAGGTTGGCTTCAGACCACAGCAGAGCACTGCACAATTACTTCCATAATGGCACACACAAAGGGCATTCTCAGCAGGCACCAGAGCCCACTGGGGCGAATCCCACTCCATGGAGTAAGCCCCTGCATAGTATCCATAAGCTGTGGACATGGCCAAACCACATAGCCAGTCAGCCTGAGGGTAAATACACCCAGTGACATTCCAACAGCAATCAAGGCTCAAGTATAAGAGGAAGGCACACACAACTCCTGGAGGGACACTCCTGGAGTACCCAGAGCACATAACCAGGGAGAGTGTGCCGCTGGCCCCCACAGGACCCCTACTACATAAAGACCCTGGCGAGACTGGAAGACATAGCAGCCCTACCTAATACATAGTAATGAGCAAAGAGACTCAGCCAAAGTGAGGAAACAAAGAAACACATCCCAAAAGAAAGAACAGGAGAAGATTCCAGAAAAAGAACTAAAAGAAATGGAGGAAAGCAACCTACTAGAGACAGAGTTTAAAACGCTGGTTGTAAGGATGTCCAAGGAACTTAATGAGAACTTCAAGAGATAGCAAGCATAAAAAAGGTCACAAAAACCATAAAAAGAACCAGTCAGAAGTGAAGAATACAATATCTGAAATGAAGAATACGCTAGAAGGAATCACAAGCAGACTAGATGAAGCAGAGGATCGAATCAATGATTTGGAAGAGAAGGTAGCAGAGAATACGCAATCAGAACAGCAAAAGGAAAAAAGAATTAAAAAAAAAAAGGATAGTTTAAGAGACCTCTGAGACAACATCAAGCATAACAGCAATTGCTTCACAAGGGTACCAGAAGGAAACAAGAGAAAGCAAGGGATTGAGAACATATTTGAAGAAATAATGACTGAAACTTTCCTAACTTGGTGAAGGAAATAGACATTCAATACCAGGAAGCTCAGGGAATCCCAAACAAGATAAACCCAAAGAGGTCCACACCACGACCCATTATAATTAAAATGGCAAAAGTTAAAAAATTAAGAGAGAATCCTAAAAGCAGCATGAGAAATTCAGTTACCTAAAAGTTAGCTCCCATAAGATTGTCAGCTGATTTCTCAACAGAAACTTTACAGGCCAGAAAGGATTAGCACAAAATATTCAAAGTGATGAAAAACAAGGATCTACAACCAAGACAACTCTAGCCAACAAGACTATCATTTAAAATTGAAGGACAGATAAAGAGCTTCCCAGACAAGAAAAAGCTAAAGGAATTCATGACCATTCCCACCAAACCAGTATTACAAGAAATGTTAGAGGGACTTCTTCAAGAGGAAAAAAAAGTTAAAAAGATTAAAAATATGAATAATAAAATGGCATTAACTACATATCTATCAACAATTACTTTCCATGTAAATGGATTAAATGCTTTGATCAAAAACATAGAGTGGTTAAATGGATAAGAAAACAAAACTCTTATATACATTGCCTACAACAGACTCACTTCAGATCAAAAAACACACACAGACTGAAAGTCAAGCGATGGAAAAAGTTGTTTCATAGAAATGGAAATGGGGGGAACAATCTGGAGTAGCAATGCTTCTGCCAGGCAAAATAGACTTTAAAACAAAGACTGTAACAAGAGACAAAGAAAGACCCAGTAATCCCACTTCTGGGTATTTATCTGAAGAAACCCAAAATGCTACTTCGACGGGACATGTGCACCCATATGTTCATTGCAGCATAATTTACAATGGCCAAGATGTGGAGGCAACCCAGGTGTCCATCGGTGTGAATGGATATAGCAGAGGTGGTACAATGGAATATTGCTTGGCCATGGAAGGAAACGGGTTCTTGCCATCTACAGCAGCATGGATGGGCCTGGAAGGTATTGGGCTGAGCGTAGTATGTCAGACAGAGAAAGAGAGATGCAATGTGATTTCACTTATATGTGGAATAAAAAGAACAAAATAAACAAACAAACAAACAAAACAGAAACAAACTCATAGATACAAAGAACATTTTGATGGCTGCCAAATGGGAAGGTGGTTGAGGGGGGTGGGTGAAAAATGGGAAGGGATTAAGAAGTACAAATTGGTGGTTATACAGTCATGGAGATGTAGGTTATAGCACAAGGAATATAGTCAATAATATTGTAATAACTATGCATGGTGTCAGGTGGGTACTAAATTTACTGGGGTGATAGATGGGAGGAGGGTTGGAGGGCAGAGAAAAAGGTAAAGGCATTAAGAAGTAGTACAAACTGGTAATTACAAAACAGTCATGGGGATGTAAAGTAAAGCATAGGGAATACAGTTAACGATATGGTAATAACTATGTATAGTGCCAGGTGGGTACTAGACTAGTCAGGGTGATTACTTCTTAAATTATACAAATGTCTAACCACCGTGCTATACACCTGAAATTAACACAAAATAATATTGAATGTTAACCGTAATTGAAAAACTTAGAAGAGGGGAGGTGAAAGGGAATAAAAGGTTCAAATATAAAATAGTCATGGGGATGTGATGTACAGCATGGGGAATATACTCAGCAATATTGTGATAGCATGTTATGGTGTCAGATGGTTGCTCGACTTACGTCGATCACTTCTTTAGTTATATAAATGTGGAACAACTATTGTGTACACCTGAAACTGATATAATGTATGTTAGCTATATTTTTTAATAAAACATTTTTTAAAAGACACGATTACAATCTTGAATGATAATGACAATGACAACTTATTAAAGATTCTCACGAGCCTCAAACACTCCGAATTTTGAACGCAGACTCCCAAGGGTAAGTGATAGAATGAGGTTACTCTTGATATACTATGACTAAAGTTTTATGTCTATATGTTTATAAGTTTAGTTTTAAACTTTGACTAAAGTTTGAAACTAAAGTTTTATGACTAAAGATGGTTTTAGAAGCACCTTTAAATTAGATGTCAGAAAATCTGGGTTCCTATCTGGGGTATCCCACCAAGCTGTTTAACATTGCAGCAGTTGCTTAATGTCTCTGTCTTGATTTTCTCACCAACAAATAAAAGTTTAATTAAGTCCATCCAAATACTATAAGAGTTCATGCACAATTAATTTGAAAGCTTCTGCAGTGAGGTTGAAATCTACCTTTCCAAACTGATTACCTAAAATCCGTCAGCTCCCACCAGCCTGTCCTGTCCTTGTATGATGGCTTCTGCCCTGTTTCCTTCTGTTGTGATTTCTTCCCTGCTCCTCTCACCTCTCTAGTTCTTAACCATTCAAGACCCAGACCAATGTCTGTCTCCTTGAAGCCTATAAACCACACACATTGGGGGTTTATGTAGAGTGTACGTGAGCTGCTCAAGGACCGAGCATAACTTATTCTTTTGGGTGATGCCCTCAGGACTCCACCCATCATACTTTGCAGAGAGCCCAACATGGAGTAAAAGGAATACTGAGGCTTTCCACTCCCCTTCCTCCCTCAGGACTTCATGGCCTTCACTCCACTCAACCCAAGATCCCAAGATTTCCAAGAAGTGAAGAGACTGAAGACGTTGTCCCAGAAGCTAGCCACTCATTAGGCAGAAGTACCTGCTGCCTGTTTTCCTCACTTTTGTTTTGAACCTACACAGTGGTCTCGAGTTGTTCAGGGGGCATTTGGAATGGGATATGGCCAGAGGTCACTGTCAGCTGGCCTCAGGGTCTCACTGCTAACATACATAGTCCTCAGGAAGGCAACTGAAGAGTCCGAGAAATGAGAATTTAATCTATTTAAAATAATCTTTGAATTTCTCACTACAGACATAAATGTGGTTTCTGCAGTTACAAAAGCAACTGCAACATATGCTAAAATGACAATACATTTAATATTCATATCCACTAATTTTAGAGAATTCTTTTATCTGATTCCATTTCTTGCTTATGTGAAGCAAAACGTGATCTCCTTTTCAGATAAGAAATAGATCCACGAATTCTGGACCAAAGTTCAAAATCAAAATTTAGTACCATCACTCCCAGCCAAATGTCACACTAATGCTTTTGATAAATTTTGTGGAGCTGTAATATTACAGTGCACCTGGGTCCAAGCCACCGATCTAGGAGTTCACAGACTGAAATAAGCGAACATTGGCCCTACCCCATGCCTCACCCAAAAGGAAATAAGAGAGTCTTTTGTAGGTTGCAAGTCCTGGTCTGGTTTATTTATAAAGCAATAAATATTAGAAGCACAAATAAATTGCACGTGTGTAAACAAACTGTACAATGATTGATGAGAGATGAGGGAGGGTGGATTGGAAGACTCCAAGAAGCATAATACTGTCATCTTGAATGTAAGGTAGACTAAGAGAGAAGGCACCTTAGAAGCATTTGCGGTGGACGATGGATGGGCCTGCCTCATCATACTCTTGCTTGCTGATCCACATTTGCTGGAAGGTGGACAGGGAGGCCAGGATGGAGCCCCCAATCCAGACAGAGTACTTACGCTCAGGAGGAGCAATAATCTGTGGAAAGGAAACAAAAACTCCCAGTGAATTCTGAAATTCCCAGAAACAGAGCAAGCTACCTCTTGGGTAGATTCACAGAAACTATATCAGATATTAATTCACTGTAATGTAAGCTACTTCATACCATAAATTTATACAGCTGAGTCAGGTTGTATGTACTTTCCTCTATTTCATTATTTCTATTATCAAAGACTCCACAAAATAGAATTCCCCACTTCTCTGAACTCAAGTATAATGTGGCAACAAGCTAAATACGTGGTGGGGGCTAGCCCAAAAGTTGGGGACTTTTTAAAGATGTGTTTAAAGATTTAGGTTTTTTTTTTTTTTCTCAAAGATTTATTTTTACCCACCGCTTGAAAGCATTTTTAAAGTCTTGGGAAAAGTGCTAGAAAAATCAGAAAACGTGCTAGAAAAAGTGCTAGAGAAGCTAAAAGGTACAGTTTTTAGGAGACAGAAAGCTAAGTGTGAGGGGAAAGGAGTTAGGAATGCAGTTCTGCTTGGAATACCAAGATGTGCCCTGACTCCCCCAGGCACAGAAGTTCTTTACCTTGATCTTCATGGTGCTGGGAGCCAGGGCAGTGATTTCCTTTTGCATGCGATCAGCGATCCCAGGGTACATGGTGGTACCTCCAGATAAGACATTGTTGGCATACAGGTCCTTGCGGATATCAATGTCACACTTCATGATGCTATTATAAGTTGTTTCATGGATGCCAGCAGATTCCATACCTAGGAACAAGATTGAAAAAAAAAAATAAAAATCACAGTGCACTTTAGCCAGGGAGCCGGGATGGAGGGCAGAGAACAGGACTCCTCTGTGTTGGTAAACTGTCACCATTTGTCTCTGAAACATGTGTTCCTCTATAAGAGACACTGCAGGGGATTTGTGGAACAGGTGTCTTTCAAAGTCCTGACAGCCCACAACAGGCTGCCAAGGAATGAACAACTGTGTTTAGCACCTGTTTGGAGGGAACACATGCTGTACCCATCAGATGTATGGAGATACATTGGAAAAGAATATGACACATTTTAAGTTCAATTCATGCAACTTTTACCTATGGACTAAAATAAGATCCTCACAGGCTTCCTCCTGGAAGTCATTCCTTAGGAAAAATGTTTGGTGACATATAAATACCCAGTTATTACTATGAGTACAATTGTTGCATTTAACAATGAGTGACTTAAAAGGAAAGTCCAGCTACTTGGTAGTGGAGCTTATTGGAATAAACTGGCACTCTTGAGTAATCATCCCTTTCCTGCAGACATGGGTTACTACTCTATCTCATCCTTGGTTTTGAGAAGAAATCAGTCTCATCCTTTATAATTTCACTGCAACAGAACAGTCATGGCCATCCCTTTAATCAACCATTAGGCCCTGAGACTGAGCTGTGTGGGACTCCAACCTATGACTTCTTTTAATTCAAGAGCCCCCTTCATCCTTCTTCATTACAGACATTCAGAATGTTCATTACAGACATTCATTACATCCTTCTTCATAACAGATTTTACTCTGGGGCTCCCCCTAACCCAGGATTTCCAGGGAAACGCTGTGCCTGTGCACCAGACCCTGCAACTCACCAATGAAGGAGGGCTGGAAGAGTGTCTCAGGGCAGCGGAAGCGCTCATTGCCGATAGTGATGACTTGGCCATCAGGCAGTTCATAGCTCTTCTCCAGGGAGGAGGAAGAAGCAGCCGTGGCCATCTCATTCTCAAAATCCAGTGCGACATAGCACAGCTTCTCTTTAATGTCACGGACAATTTCACGTTCAGCTACAGAAATAAAGGGTATCACAGTCAAGCTCTGAAGAATGAAGTCAATGTGAGGAGGTAGGTAGGTCTGCTGATGGAGGGGAACAGCAGACACATGCTGTGGCAGATGAGACAGACACACTCACCGGTGGTGACAAAGGAGTAGCCGCGCTCAGTGAGGATCTTCATGAGGTAGTCAGTGAGATCCCGACCAGCTAGATCCAGACGCATGATGGCGTGGGGCAAAGCGTAACCCTCATAGATAGGGACGTTGTGAGTTACACCATCCCCAGAGTCCAGAACAATGCCTGTCAGAGGAAATAGACAAGAAGGAGGTAATCCCCGAGGACACCACGGCTTTTGAGGACCTCACTGCTTTTAGCCACGTCAAAGCCTACTTCCAGTTTTCGCTAAGATCAACTAGCATTGGGCATGACTCCAGATAAAATTAGACCCCTTTCACAAGAAGAATAAAAGTGAGCATAATGGAGGCTAACTATGAAGTCAGCAACAGTTCATCTTTTCGAATATTGTAGAAAAATTCCTCCAGGACACTTTCAAATGATCTTTTATCGGTCATTAGCACATTATGCAAGCATCAGGTGTGTTTTCCTTTCTTCGCCTGTAACTTACACATTTCTCGTTTTTGACTCAGACACTGTAGGGAATGTGGGTTCTCTTTGGTGATGTTTGCCCAGGGGGCTGTGATGGTATGAATACATACCAACGATTCCTACATTCCAGGCTGATACATTGTATGAAGCCTCATCATGTGACATCACGTACTTTCAGCTTTCAGAAATACATGTGATTTGAAACTGGGTACTATGGTTAACCTTTCTCTTAGCACAGACACCTTGCCAGGGAGTGTGAAGGAAGGAATCGTTCTTTTTTCAATTGGGGAGATGGATTCACAGCAAGATCAATGTCTTGGGAATGTGTTTAATAGGTGACTGTCCCGAGCCCAAACATACCTGTGGTACGGCCAGAAGCATATAGGGACAGCACCGCCTGGATGGCCACATACATGGCAGGGACATTGAAGGTCTCAAACATGATTTGGGTCATCTTTTCACGGTTGGCCTTGGGGTTCAGGGGGGCCTCGGTGAGCAGAGTAGGGTGCTCCTCAGGGGCCACGCGGAGCTCATTATAGAAGGTATGGTGCCAGATCTTCTCCATGTCGTCCCAGTTGGTGATGATGCCGTGCTCAATGGGGTACTTGAGAGTCAGGATACCTCGCTTGCTCTGGGCCTCGTCACCTACGTAGGAATCCTTCTGACCCATACCCACCATGACGCCCTATAAGAAGGAAAAGATGAGAAGGTCAAGGTTCCACCATGTCAGGAATATAACTGATGGCTTATACATTCACATTTAACTCCCCAAGTCAAGGAGCATCTTACAGAGAGCAGAAGTAATAAACAATAGGATTTTAGCTCAATCTAGAAATATCACGTAAAATCAATCTAGTACCTTTTCCCCACCCTCCCACCCCCCACCAAGATAACTAGGGTGTGGGTAACGAAGATATTTCACTGCAGTAGAGCCTCGCTTCATTTTAAACATACCATAATGCCTTCATTCAATTATTAAGCTCATCACCCATGTCAACTAGACTATAAATGACTACGTTGTGAAACGACTGAATTAATACATATTGTATTTCTCCTAAGAAAAGATTTTGACATTCATCAAGTGAACATAAAAAGATGGGCTGATATGCCATTATCACCCTGCCGGTGAAATCCAGCCTGCCTAGAGCTATCCTGGGCCCATCACTCACCAGCACTGAGGAATACAGCTCTCCTTCCTGGCAGCCCGTCTGACCAGGCATGTGGCAAAGCCAGAGAACGTGACATTTCTCTTAATAAACAAGGTGGTATGTCACTATCACCATGGCACTTACTGCCTCTGTCACGTCTGGCTTCTAAAAATGCAACAGCCAGGAAGCAGCTAGATTACATATTTTGGGAGCCCTGTAAACTGGCTGTGAACAAGAAGGATGAATGTGGGTTGACTCCTGCCTGGTTGGCTGAGATAAGTCGTATTATTATAAGTTTTGAACAGGACCGAAAAGGGAGGCCAAGGGAAAAACTGAAGTGTACAAAAGATAGAAGAGAAGACGTTGAGGACTAAAAATGCAGGTCAGAGATGGAAGAGAGAGCTGCTGCCTTTTCATATCAGAGAATTGGACCCTTGGAGAGTTTTGTCTTGGAAGTGGACAGGAAAATGACCATTTCACACCCTCCATAGGTGGAGGGTGTGAGAACTGCTTGTCTTGGCTTGGATTTGAGATACCCATCCTTTTCTTATATGACCTATAGAGTACGAAACAGGAGGGGCAGGTGAGACATTTCCTAGATTGCTGGGCGGCAGAGGTGGCAGGAAAGGGTTTGGAGCGGGGCCAGGGGCTGCTCCCGGTGAGAGCAGGCCAGGCGGGGAGGCATGTGTACCTGGTGGCGCGGGCGGCCCACGATGGATGGGAAGACCGCGCGGGGCGCGTCATCGCCCGCGAAGCCGGCCTTCACCAGCCCAGAGCCGTTGTCGCACACCAGGGCGGTGGTCTCCTCGTCGTCGCACATCTTGGCACAGCGTCAGCGGGATCTGCAGGGTGAAGAGAGTGGGAAGCCCCACGCTCAGCGCCTGCGGAGCTGGCCTTCTCCGCGCCCCGGGAGGAGTCAGAGCAGAGGGGGTTGGGGGCGCGCCTGCCACCTCCCTTCCCCCCGCGGCAGAAAAAGGAGGCTAGGAGGAAGCGGCGGGGAGTGGGGGTGTGGGTGCGCAGAGAAAGACAGAGGAACCAGCAAGGCTGCTTGGCCAGGAGGCTCACCCCAGGTGCAGGGAGGGACAGTCACCTCTTACCAGGTCCCCAGCCCTTTACATGTTCGCCTTTTCACAAACTGCGAACCCACTTCGGCCCCATCCTCACCCCCATCCACGCCCACGAGATCAGGGACCCTTCAATACCCCCCGGGAGACTGCACGGCTCCCCTTCCGTGCGCCCCTCTCTTGGAACGACTCAGGACAAAAGAAGTTAGAACCTAATCGAAAAGTTTGGTCTTGAAAAAATGAAAACGCCGGAGCGGCCGGAGCGCGGGGCGCTGGCTCGGGGCGGGCTGGGCGGCGGTCCGGGTGCGGGGCGGGGAGGGCGGGGAGGGCGGGCGCAGGTGACTCACGTTCGCGGGGTCGGGCTCGGCTCGGCTCGGGCGGCGGCAGGCGCTGGGTGCTCGGCGCCGGGCGCGCTGCTTTATAGCACGCTGATGGACGGGGTCAGTTGGAGCGGCCGGGGGCAGGGGTGGGGGGCCCGGTCGGGCCACCTTGCCTTATTTGGTCGCCTTCACACCACTAAGGAGCGCCGAGGCCATTCATGGAGCCAAGGGCTGGGAAGAGGATCAGACAAGGGGGCCTCAGACCATGTAAGGAAGGGGAGGGGGCAACCAGGGGGATGGCCAAATAGGGAGCTAGGGAGGGGCGGGCGGTGAAAGGTAGGGGGCAGGGGAAGACTAAGTGACGCCAGCCCACCCTTCCCCCTTCCTGGGTTGGGGTTCTCCCTGGGTGTGCAGTGGCCGGTTTCTCCGCAGCCGGCCAGACGAAGAGACAATACACCACATACAAGCGGGAAGACTTGGCACCCTGCCCTCTGCTGAGGGGTCCCGACAGCTGGGGCAGGGCATCAGAGGAAGGACAGCAGCTTCTCATCTTCCAGGACTGGGAGCTGAAGGAGCAGAGCCCTGGTCGTCCTCATGGGCCCGAAGGACACCACAGCAGCACATTTGAGTGACCAAGAAAATGAGCACCTAGGACAGGGCACCCTTCTTGTCTAGTTCCCACCAACCCGGATGACTTTATTCAGGGAGCTGGGCTTTTCTCCTCTAGGGCCAAAAGCTGAGATTAACCCGGCCACCTTAGTCTCCAACCCATGCATGGCTCAGGCAGAGTCTGGCCAGGGAAAACGCTAAGGAGAGCTTCTGTGAGAGCTTGGTCAAGTCCCGCTAGAGAAGGGGTCAGATTTATCCCAGCCTGGATATCAGGTAGCTCTCCTCCATGCTTGGAAGGTTTCACTCAAACTGAGACTCTGGTCTTTAATCCACAAAATGATCCCTGCTGCCAAAGTGAACGAAGAAACAAATGCCAAAAGTAGCTTGAACTCTTGCTGGTGGATAAACAACTGAGGGCAAAGGCCTTCATTCCAGTAGGAGCAAATATTCTTGTCAAGAAGATACCAGCAACTTCAACCATATGAACATATCGTAGGAACTAGCAGTATCATTATAACCTGGAATGAGTTAGAAAAGCAGAGTTCCAGGCCCCACCCTGGAACTAATGAATAAGAATCTCTTAGCCAGAGGCCCAGTTGATTAGTATGTACATTAAAGAAGCATTGGTACAAATAACGGATACTAGCTTCTCCTTGGAAATAGATTTTGAAGGATCTTGGGACATTGGAGAAAGGAACGGAAAGATGACATGAAGCAAGGAGCAAGGAAAGGATCAGAGAGACGTGAGAAGGACACAGATGGCTCGTTTGCCCTGGGGTGCCCTGTATTCTCAGTTCTTGACTGGCACTTTGATTTTTAATGCTTGTGTTTTTTCTCCCTTTCACACACACCAGTTAAAAATAGAAAACTGGGCACAGGCATCCATCTGTAGAGTGGTCTTGGATTGATATGCTAAGGAGGCCTGTTGATTAGATACTTGTCCTGACTGGACTGGAGAATGTGGGCCCTCCCTGCTGAGCTCCCCAACCATGTTTGGGTTAGTCTGGAGAAGAAACTGGGGGGGCAGTTGGGCAATGGAGCCAGGTGAGGGGCCTGGCTGGGATCTCTCCCTGTTTCACAGTTGACCTTTTACAGCGAAAACGCCCATGCACAGAGCAGAGCTGCCTCAGCTCAGGCAGAAGCAGAAGAACCAAGAAAAAGGAGAAATGGATCTGGTGTCACAGGCTCTGGGTTCAAATGCGCCCTCTATCACTTATTATACATTTGGTCTTGGGCAAGTTGCTTCACTTTCCTGAGCCCCATTTTTACCTCTGAAAAGGGACACAATAACTCTTTGCTGGCTGGGGTTATTAATTATTGTAATCATCAGTGACAAGTGAAAAAAACACAGAGAAGATCAAAGCAAATTCTACCTATTACAATGCAGGCATAGTGATCCTTTTGGAGGCAGCCAAAGCTCGTGCTCTCTTTTGAATTGGGTCAATTTCATTTATTTATTGATTCAGCAAATATTTATGGGACAAGAACTGTGCTAGTCATAGGGATACAGTGATAAATAAGACAGAGCCAGACTCAGACTGCCGGGCAATTATACAAAAGTCAGAGACAGTTATAGTACATGCTGGGAAGGAAAAGAGGGAACCACTGGGACAGTCACGAAAAGAGAGATCCCTGAGGGAGTATCATGTCATTGTGTTTAGAGTAGAGTAGGACTGAAGTTCATGAACATTTGCGTGAAAGACAGTTTCTATTTGGGAGAGGCTGATGGCAGATTCCCACATTCACTGCCATATGTGCAAAGGGAAACTCCTGGAAAGTCTAGCTTATCACTGAACACCATGGTTATTGACCTAAATCCTTCGCAAATACTTCCCTGGCTCAGGAGGGCAACTCAGCCCACCCACCTCCGGGTGAATCCGCCCTGGAGGGAGTGGGAAGGTTAGTGGAGCACTGAGACCAGTTTCATGAAACAATCTCCAGCCTTAAAATGTTTTTAAAACCCTTTCATTATTTTCCACTTAGAACAAAATGTACTTTTGTATGCATTATATTTATGCTAAGAGATAACACTTTTTTCCCTTTAAAGATCTGCGATGGTTTGATATTAGTTCATTGTAGTACTGTTCAATTTCCATATTTTAAAATTCCGAACACCGTTTCATATATTTTAAAATATGTCAGTGCGAAAATAAGATTCAACGACTGATTTTCATTTGACACAATTTTTCAGGGATCCATTTAATATAGAAATTGAGACCGGCTTTTGTCATGCCTATTTAAGTATATAAAAATGACTTTAACCTCTGTGGCGGATACATTTTTTAAAAAAATGTAAACTATACATAACGTAAAATTTATCATCTTAACCACTGAAAATTGTACCTCTCATTCCCATTATTGTGCAACCAATCAATCCCATTCCCTTTTTTTTGATGCGAACTGTGACTAAACTTATTTCAAAATCAAACTGTCCTGCAGTTTGAGAAAGACCGATGTGTATACTGGCAGAGAGAGGATTCAAATCCAGGCGCCTGACTGTGCGCCCTCTTCCTCACCCCCTCCACCCCACCCCCACCCCCACCCCAGTGCCCTTCAATCCCCTGGGACTGCTGTCCTCAGAGTGGAATCCTAGAATCACTTGCAGCCAGATTACCGGCGCTGCCTAATAAAAACGCACATCCCCAGGTTTCACCAAGGGAGAGTGAATCTGCATTTCAAATACATCCCCACCCCCTTTCTCCAGGTGAATCATAAAGCGAGAGAAACTGAGCAGCGCTGCCTGGCTGTTTCTTCCGGGCCCACCGAGCTTCGCTGAATGCTGCCAAGCTGCCAGTGCTGGCCGGCGTCCGGCTTGGCCGACCTTGAGCATCCCGGCGGGATGGCAAAGCGGGGCGTGTCCCCAGGGCTCCCCAGGGCCAGCGAGGCCCTTCTGGGCAGGGACAAGCCGAGTCGGAGACGTGCCGGGCAAGCTGAAGGAACAGAAGGTGGGACAGTTCCCCCTGCCCTTGCCTCGAGGGAAGCCTGTTTCATCCACCATCTGCTGGGATGTGGAAGGGAGCGCCCGGCCTCCTCCCGGCACTGGGGGATTAGCAGTCACTTATCTCAGCTGTTCCTCCATTCGAGGTGTCGCAGTATTTACAGAGAAGCCAGAAACAGACCGAGCCACACTTAATGCCTCCCCATGAACCGTCCCATCTCCTCCTGCATTCCGTGGGCTAAGAGGGAGGGATGGGGGGGGGGAGGGCTCTTTCTAGAGCAGATAGTGGTGGGGAGCCAGCTTTCCTAAACATTTCTATTTTCTTCCCCTACACATTTGTTCACTCCCACTGCCCTCTGGCTGGAGTTGGGTTTCAGTTTTCATTAAAAGAAGAAAGTGACGTGACTGTGAGGAATGGCAGCCCCCACACACCCCGGTGCTCAGAATTCAGTACCCAGGAATGCCTAATCTCTGCCACATGCTGTCCCATGTTTTACATGCAACCACCAAAGAGCTTTCCCCAGGGGGAGTGTATTTCAACTCCAAAGAGACTCTGTTCTTGGCAGATTCCAGCAGTCCCTGCCTTCTGACATGATAGGGCCAACTGTGATGAACTATTTCATAAGATTTAGAAAAGGAGGACAAAGTCAGGAGGTGGGAGGTGGGAGCAGGTGGAAGAAGGGAGATCTTTCTGGGTCTTGGAGTCACATGGGCCTAATGATCTAAAAGCCAAATTCTCACTCTTTTCTATCCTGGTGTAAGTCCAGGAAATCGATTACAAAGGATTTCCAAAGCCTTTTTAATTCCTTAAAAGTAGTTCGTCCTTCAAGAATGAAATGCTGAAGCTCACAGGGTTCTGCTTGGAAGGTATCCCGCTGAACTCAGACTTGCCTTGCTCCCCACACTGGCGGTAATTCTATGTATGGAGTTTCAGTTTTTCGGGTGTTACCTGGAGCAAGCCAGCCTTTAGAGAGCCCAAATGTGGCATTGGCCAACTTCAGGCCAGCCACGCTTCGTGTTTGCACAAGTGCTAGAGGGCATGTGTCGGAGGTGAGCGCTCTGAGCTCAGACCTGCTCCTGCTGGCCACTTTCACTCCGTGGCATAATGTGGAGCCCATCTCCTCCCCGTAGAAAAGGAGGTACACAGCTGACACAGAATAATGGCAGCAGTAATGCTAATTGCTAGCACTTGCTACGAGCTGTGCACTGTCTTGAGACTTTGTTCGTGTACGTGGTCCAGGTAAAGCTTTCCAGATAAAGCTGGACTGACTGCCAGCCACAGAATCTGCAGAACTGCTGTTAATATGATGTCAGTTTACAGAACTGCTCTTTGATAGGATGTCACCATCCTCTACTGAGGGGCTGTATAACAAATATACCATGTTTATCACAAACAGAGGTGCCCCTGCTTCTACTGCAAGGATGTTGTCACAGGTGTTCATCAAAGGATACGGTCTTCTTCATGAGTCTCATGGAAGAATTTGCTGTCTGGCTCTAGAACCAAGAGCAGCAGCACTTCTGCCTAATAACTGTTTTGTTTTGATCCTGTGGATCCTGATTCTAGTGACCAATCAAAGTTTTCTTTGGGTAGTGGCTAAGAAAAATCCTAGAAAAACCACACATATGTGGCCCAATTGTTAACACGATTACAAATCATTATGATCTATTTTACTGGACCCACCTCTGTTTTTTCCATTTTTCTGTTTCTTCCATTTTTAAACTTTTATTTGTCTATCTTTGTAATCTGCCATCTATCTTTTGTGGGACAAGACAAAGGATGGATAGATGGATGGCTGGGTAGATAAGCATGCACTTTGGGGACAATAGGGAGAATATTTGAAATTGGAATTTGAGTGATCACTGTACAGGCAGCCAAGAGTCCAAGATGAATACGTCTATAGGTTTCTTCCATCTCAAAGCAAGCATACACTGCTTAATGAAAACACCCATTGATTGCTTTTAAAGTGTCATACCATTTTGATTTTCCTCTTAACATCATGGTAAGAATAACTAGCAATCTGAAATAACATTTTCCCCATTATAAAAATAATATGTGCTGATGGTGGTAGACTAGGAAACACTGAACAGGAAAGCACAAAGAAAATGACATATCTGGTTGAGTTTTTAAAGCCCTATATTTTAACCTCCCTAAAATAAAACTAAATGTGATACAAAATTCATGAGGCCTTGGCTTCCATAGCTACTTACAGCCGCTGGGCGGAGAAAAGAAAAATAGCTTCCTATTCTGGTAATTGCAAGAATGTCCACTTGTTCTTCAAAGAGAGATGCAATGCAAGGAATTTGCATTAAAAGCATTTCTTGGTTTTACTCTTATAATCTAAATTATCTCTAGTCAACAGCTGGACCCAAAGAATGCCAAACTGGGAGCAGGCTTTGCCCTAGGGATTATACCATCCATACCTCACTTTTATATTTTAGAGGGCAAGTTTTATTTTCCAACTCAGCTGTTGAACTCTTTCAAAACCACCGTCTAAGAACAGGCATCTGTCAAAACACAAAACTAAACCATGTAAGTATATTGCTGAAGGCTTTGTCTTTATGTGGCGAGTCTGAAAGCAGTTGTTTTAGGAGACATGTTTACAATTTTATGATCAGTATTTCCAAACTCCTCTTGGTTAGGACTACAAATAACCAGTTAAACTTACCATCATAGCCTCTAATTTAATTTCATAAATTCAAAAAATAATAAAAATAAAGGCTTCGCCTAAATCCAGTCATCTGTGTCAACCAGGGGAAGGAAACAAATTGTGCCTCCAAAATAAAAACAACTGAAACACCTTCTTTAAGCTGTTCCTTGAGTGCTAAGCTGGCACTCACACAAATAAGTAGGTCTGGGTGCTCATGGCATTGCAGAGAGAAGAGCCGGCCTCTGAGAACTGAGAGAACAATTAGCCATTAAACCCTCATGTGGCCTTGACAAATGATCAGAAAAAATCCTTGAGCATGACCCAAAGGATCTAACAAAGTGTTACATCACCAAAGAAATACCTGCAAGAACTGGATAGACCTAAGCTGAGAGCATTCTTTACAGATGAACACAAAGGGTGTGCTCTGTTCAGTGAATCCTTTCGCAAATTCTTTTTAAATATGCAGTTTTTCAGGGAGAGATTCCAGTTGCTGTTTAATATTATAATTTAATATTTATCACTGCCACGAAAGATTCATGCTAAGCTTCTCTTTCCAATGAGTACAGCCATCTTCCCTCTGTGACCTCTGTCCAATGACAGGAGAGTCCATATTCTCTACCTACTCTTGAGGGTACAGAAAGGGAACCCTGAAACCCTAAACGAAGCTGATCCCTTGGCCTGGCATAATCGGTCATTTCTGATGTCCACACAGGGTCAGATCACTAAGCTGCTGGCCCGAGGTAGTGGGTGGGGATGAGGAGAGGAGTAAGGAAAAGGTGATGGAGGTGAGACCTAAATCCTTCCACCCTTCTCGTGAGTTCTATCTTAGTAGAAAACAAAATGATAAATCAGAAACACATATTGATACTGATACAAAGACTGAGGCTTTGCTTTCACACTGGGCAATGGAAACCCTTAGGTAAACTATGTTCCTTTGTCCCACTCAGCAATGTGGGACCCAAAATGGTCACGAGAAAGGCAGAAACAATCCCATGAAGCAGAAAGCCTTGTTTATTAGAATAGCTCTGGTGTTCTAGAAGTGCCCATAGCTCAGGCCTACATATCAAACCCTAAAATATTGTTCCATAATTTATAACTGTATATAGTCAGATTTTCCTTTGATGTATGTGGACACTAAACTTTATTCCGACTCAGTATGAAAAGTTCAATGGTAAGCTTGCCTATTTTCTCAGCTGGAACACGTGAATCTGAGAGAATCAGTCATGAGTGAAAGATTTATTGCTCCTACTTCCTGTATTTCCTAAAGGTGTCACATGGATAGATCAAGGACACCGGTCCAACGCATCTGATTCAGTCACAATCACGTTGACAGGGTTTGAAAAACCGTAAAGTTAGTGTTGGGCAGCAGCTACCTAAGAATGACAGATGCTCTTTGTTTCCTTGGCTATTTGTGGATGTAGAAGGTCTAGAACACATTTCAGAATGTCACCACACTGGGACTGCTATGTACGAGTGTACGAGTACACCATTTACCAAACAATGTGGCATGCTAGGAAAACATAGCACCGAATTGCCAGAGATTGTGTCATTTCCAACAAAGTATCTTTTATACCCCTAGTCTCTGTGAACATTGTTTAAATTCTCAGCATCAACCAAGAGGACATCAGGGCCTCAGTGACAGATTTTGAACAAAGGGCTTCAAATAATTTCCCCGGGAGATTCATTCTGGCTTTCACCTATGTGGAAATTCAAACGTGTCTTTAGTCTCTCAACTTACAAATCAATTAGAAAAATGTTTCAGATGAATAAACTCTTTGATTTGAAAAGGTATTATTTCTAACTAAATAGAATCAAAATAGTGATGCTTATTGTGCAGAGACAGATACAAGTTCTGCCAATTAAGTTTGCAAGTTTGTTGCAATGATGTTGCTAACCTTTTTGACATCAGAGAGATTATTCATTATGAGTTTGTACCAACTGGACAAACAGGTAACCAAGTTTACTATTTGGAAGTGCTGAAAAGGCCACATGAAAAAGTTAGATGAAAATGACCTGAACTTTTCATCAACAATTCACGGCTCTTGCATCACGACAATGCACCAGCTCACACGGCTCTGTCTGTGAGGGAGTTTTTAGCCAGTAAACAAATAACTGTATTGGAACACCCTTCCTACTCACTTGATCTGGCCCCCAATGACTTCTTTATTTACCCAAAGATAAAGGAAATATTGAAAGGGAGACATTTTGATGACACTCAGGACATCAGGGGTACTACAACGACAGCTCTGATGGCCATTCCAGAAAAGAGTCTCAAAATTGCTTTGAAGGGTGGACTAGGTGTTGGCGTCGGTGCATAGCTTCCCGACGGTACTTCAAAGGTAACTGTAGTGATATTCAGCAATGAGGTATGTAGCACTTTTCCTAGGATGAGTTCGCAAACTTAATTGTCAGACCTCATAAGCACAAGAGGAAAAGTTCAATTTTGCAGCTAAATGGGGATTCCCTTGAAATCAAGATGTGGTTTATTCTATCTCTGTTCAATCGCTATTTATCAGATGACTTCTCTGGGCGAGGCACTGTGCCAGGTAGAGTAAGGAATATTAGAATGAATGAGACAGTGCTGGCACACCGAGAAAATGTTTACACGATATTCGTTGTACCCAGATCTGACCATCTACCACAAAGATCTCTGCTAAGCAGTATAAGAGAGGTATTCAGCACAGATTGGAGGGTGTGGGGCCTGGCAAAAGGGACAGAGTCCGTCTCATTAGGGCGCTTGGTCAAGGCTTCCTAGTCTCTGGGTTTTTGAGCTGAGAGCCTGTAAGAGCTGACCGATTCATAGGTTTCTTCACACCCGAGCCCACAGCAATGCTGTATACTTTTGTCCATGAGTTAGAGAGAGAGACAGGACTACTGAGGGACAAAGAGGATTCAATGATAAGAAAAAAACAGGGCAGAAATCATTAGTAGGCGTTAGTATATTGTGATACATTTGCAAACCTGTTTTCTATCCAAACCCTTTTGTCGTTGTAATGAGAAACACAAACACAAGTATGTTGCTCCCTCTTGGAATAATTATAGTTTGTTCAATGGATGCTCACTGGGTGCCACTACATTCCATACGCTGTACTTCTCAGATGACTCTGAGGTTGTATACAGTCAGAAAGAAGCACACTACCGAAGGCGCCACTGAAATGGTCTTCTCCAATGCAAATTGTGTGTGTGCACGTGTGTGTATGCAGGTGTGTGTGTCTTCAAGCGTAGCCACATCTTAGTTTCCATGAAATGAAAGATGGCATAGCCAGAGAGAGTGCTTCTTCACTTACCCAAGTCACCTCCCATGACTACTTGCAAAAATCTCCAGGGACTGACAAGTTTCAGGTTCACCTGTACGTAGAAGCTTTTGACTGCTGAAGGCTGTTTCTAAAATCTAACCAAACTGTTAGTGGAGGGGAGAGGGTTGGAGGGGAAAGGAGGACGGGATTTGTTAAATTTTTCACTTTATAGGTAGGTATTGTTTGAATATATTTTTCAGGAGCATGTATTCATTTAATAAATTCAAGAAAGGAAGAAAACACTCTAATTTTAAATCCTCTTGCTTAAAATCCAGCATTTTTATGTTTTTTTTTGTCTTGCTTACCCAATGGAGATTTCTATATAATAATCTCCACATACTTGAAGAAAGACGTGGCCTCTCCAAGCATGTTTTAGCTTTTTTTTTTTCACCAGCCATGCTATTTTTAAAACTGTCTTCATATCTGGTCAAAAATCTAACTGCTCCAAGATTTCCATGCGCAATAAAATCTCTTGGAGCTAAATTGGTTAGGTATTGGGTTTCTGTTAAGTGGAAAACAACCATTGTTTGGAGAGTTAAACTCATCTAAATACACCCACACAAAACTACAAAAAAGATAATTTAATTTTCTTTGATGCTTCAGAAGTTATTTACAGAATATTCTCATTTTGAAACAAATTCTTGTCACCTACCGTGGCATAATATATATGACAGATGTAGAATGTTGAGGTAAACTAAAATGATTAACACCCTGACAAGTTGCTTATAGGAATTAATTGTAGGTATAACATACCTGTTGTCTACTTATTTCTTTTAAAAATCGAGTATAGAGAAGACTTCTGGTGTCTGGCCAAGATGGCGCACCCTACTTTTCCCAGGTCCTTCCTCTACAACTGTGGACATAACACAACAAGCGAACATAGGAAGACTCAGGAGGAAAGGAGAAGATGGACAGCCTAGGGTCTTTGGGACTTGAGAAATAACGTGGTGGTAAGTTCTGCTGAGGATGTTTCAATGTCCACGGCAGGTCTGCTGAATCAAGGACTGAGGACAGTAGGCACACCTGGGGTGATGCGAGAGCCCCCACAAGGAGAATTTATACCTCCTTAAGGTGGAATCTGGTGCAATGAATAGACTCAGCATCAGAACCTGAAGACCGGAGAGGAGTGATGCTTCTGATCAAAACATACCAACTGAGCTACTCCAGGAGCACAGAACACCCAGAACCAAAAGGCCTATTTTTGCAAACAAAGACAGTTGTGTCCCTAAACTGCTTCGGGGCCTGAGGGCCTCTGCTGGGAGCACCTAGTAGGAGAGAAGGACATAAAGGACGGCAAGTTAGGGCCGTGCTCTGGTCCAGACCCGCAGCTGAGCAGTAAATGATGTTTAGCCTGAGATGCCGCACCAGGAGAAGCAGCTGTGAGACCTGGAGATTGGCAGCCAGGAGCAAGTGGCAGAGAGGACTGGGCATGGCAGCACCTGTGAGACACCCCAGGAACTCTAGGAACTGTAGAAGAGGTGGGAACCTGAAAAAAAGGAGGAGTGTGTGAAAGAGGGGGAAGGGAACAATGATGGTCAATTTTGCAGATAGGGCTTATTAAGCAGACAAAAATCTAGGCCAGTTGTTCTCTGTCTTGGCCATACATCGACCCAATCACCTGGGGAGCTCATATCTGGTCTTGCCTCCATGAGCAACGAACAGAAAACGAATTCTTATTTGTGACAAATCATCTGCAGCTTCTGTTGAGGTGCACTGGGGGAAAAAAAAAGGTACGTGTAAGTTTGGGGAAGGAAAAGCGAAGTGTATCCTCTGTTGTGGGCACAGAGTGCTCACGTAAAGCATGTGTTAATACAATGGAAACAATTTAACTTTGGCCAAACAAAGGAGGGGAAAAACCGTGAGTGTATCAGAGACCTATGCTGGACTTGTCACTGCCCTGCCTTCAGAGCCAGGGCCAGAGTCCTATCTTGGGTTAATTTATGGATTTTTCTCCAGTAGAAAGTAGGATGTGACTCTCACCTCCAAAGCAAATTTGAGATATTCAAGTTAAGGAGTATATGGAACCAAAAATAAAAAGCAACCAACTCACAACCCAAGTTCTTTTCACTCAAGTGTCAGCAAGTCCTCAATGCTGATGTCTTCTCTTTCATATAAGTGAAGAGAAAATAAGAGGACACGAGGCCAGTAAAATAAACACCATGTTTATAATTAGAAGGTCTTCTGGAGACCTGGTCATGTCGATGTGTGACACGATATAGTCAGCATTTCACAAGGCATTAGGAGGCAAAAAAAAGAAAAAAAAAGAAAAATCTGCTTTTCAAAAAAAAAGCCCCACATTTGTAACAAAAATGTCCCCGGGATCTGGCCACTGTGCGACCCAACTGTCCTGCTGTGGGTGTCCTGGAGGCCAGGGAGGGTCTCTGGGAATATTTGTCCCACTCCCTTGTCCCCAGTTCTCTAATTACTCTTCAGCTAATTAGAGACATTTGGGATTAATGAGATATTTATTTTTTTCCCTTTACCCCAGGAAGGGTAAATCTATTGTGTTATAAATACACATTATTCTTGGTTACTTAAATCAGGTTTTATGCAGTTTGATCATCTAAAAGCAAAGATTTAGACTGGAACCTAAATCAGTTGATCCTTTTTGCTGACTGGAGCTGGCTGTGTGATGAAAGAAGGGATAAGGTGGTGCCATTGTTATTGTCATGTATCTAGTTTAAAACAACAAAGGGACAGAGAAGAATGCCAACGGGCACAGGGGAGGCATACTTAGAAGACTACTGGGGAATCTGACAGTGGAGAGAAGATTCGTGAAGGGAAAAAAATGGGTATTATTTTTATCAAGTGCCTTTCTGCAGGCAACGATTGACTGTCACAAGTCTCCATAGCTGGAACTCTGCAGTGGATAGTGCACTCTTCCTAATATTCATTTGAAAAAGTATAGGACACAATCCGCAAGGACTTCGTCCAGACAATCAGTGTTGAATGCAGGAAGACTGTTATATGCTGGAGTGATCAGGGGAGACTTCCTGGAGGAGGTAGTATTTGGTCTTGAGGTCTGAGTGGACCAGGAGGGCAGGAAAGAGAAAGGCAACCCAAATAAGAGGCACAGAAAAAGTAAAGCTTTAGAGGTGGGAAAATTCAAGATATTTTCAATGGAAACTGAAGTAGCCTGGCTGCTGCAGAGACATTCAAGGATGTAGCTTATTAAATGCATTTAACAGTTTAATTAAAAAGGAGAGGGAGAGGGAGAGGGAGAGGAGAGAGAGAGAGAGAGAGAGAGAGAGAGAGAGAGAGAGAGAGAGAGAGAGAGAAGAGAATGGAGAGAGAGAGAGAGAGAGAGAGGAGAGGAGAGGAGAGGAGAGGAGAGGAGAGGAGAGGAGAGGGCCGGCCCAGTGGCTCAGGCGGTTGGAGCTCCGTGCTCCTAACTCCGAAGGCTGCCGGTTCAATTCCCACATGGGCCAGTGGGCTCTCAACCACAAGGTTGCCAGTTCAACTCCTTGAGTCCCGCAAGGGATGGTGGGCTCTGCCCCCTGCAACTAAGATTGAACATGGCACCTTGAGCTGAGCTGCCACTGAGCTCTCGGATGGCTCAGTTGGTTGGAATGCGTCCTCTCAACCACAACCGGTTAGACTCCTGCAAGGGATGGTGGGCTTTGCCCCCTGCAACTAGAAAACGGCAACTAGACCTGGAGCTGAGCTGCACCCTCCACAACTAAGACTGAAAGGACAACTTGACTTGGAAAAAAAGGCCTGGAAGTACACACTGTTCCCCAATAAAGTCCTGTTCCCCTTCCCCAATAAAATCTTAAAAATAAAAGAGAGAGAGAGAAAGAGAGAGAGAGAGAGAGAGAGAGAGAGAGATGCATTCCAATGACATACTTGTTTATCAGAAACTCGTTTTTTAACCAGAGATAATATTGGAGGCACAGGGGTAAATGTAAGTTTTAGCCTTTTCTGGGGTAAAACCAGAAAAGGTTGGTTTGGGTAGAGACATAATAATAATTAAACACAATCCCCATGTGATTGACAAAAAGCCCTCACCCTGGGTGAATCCATTATCCACCTTCTCCAGGCTTATACCACAGCTGATGAAAACTTACATTTTACCCCATAGACATTTTACCCCATAGACTACCCATTCATCTATATATGCTTCTCTAGTCAGTTCTTGATTTTATTCTCTACGTTACTTCACACCATCCCCATGATCTTTGAACCTTCAATGAATTCCCACTCTCGAGACAGCACTGTGAAAAGGAGTTTTAGAAATGCGGCTAGTGGTTGAATCCCAGTCATTACCAGCAGTTTGGAATGAGCTATCTCTAGTAGCATCGTTTTCTAGGACTTCACTTGTCCTTTCCTTTCCTGAATTTCTCATTTCACACTTCTCCAACACTAACGCCAGGGCTTTTTCTCCTCAGGTCTGTCTACTCTCCCACAGTGGTGTGCTGGTAAACTGGTTCTCTGAAAAAAAAAAAAAAAAAAAAAAAAGCCTTCATTTGTTGTGTTTGTTGGTTTGCATGGTATAAATACTCCCACCACAGCTGATTTTAAGCCAGCTTGAAATATTTACCAACCAACCCAAGAGCCTAGCTCTCGAGTTGCTCCCGAGAGCTGGGCCTAGCTCTCTGGGTCACATGTATTGCACCGTGCTCCTTTCTCGTCTCTTATGCAATCCCCTTCAGTGTGTGATGAACTTCAGTGTATATACAATTACCTGGGCATCTTGTTAAGATGCGGATCCTAAATCAGGAGTGGGGAGGGTGCTAAGAATTACGTTTCTAATGAGCTCCGAGATAATGTGTGTGCTGCTGGGCCAAGGATGACAGTTTGAGTAGCATCACACGAGATGACCTCTAAGGTCTTTTCCAACTCTGGTTGGAGAATGCGATGGGGTGCCCGTGCAGAACCTTGATCCTCTGCTTGCTGTCCAGGGCTTTTCATCCACACCCAACAGTCCTGAGACTCCTAGAGAGGTCTGCCTTTCCTTCACCTCTGTGATCCCACTGCCCTCATCTTTTGCTATATGTTGGCTCAATTCTCGACTACATCAATTCTGATTTGCTTTGTTAATATTTCAGGAATAAAACAAAGCCACAAAACCAAACAGATTGCATGAAAGTGAGGGAGGAATCAAAGCTAATAGTTATCTTCCCATTAGGACGTTTTGAAAATAGGGAAGGAACTGAAAGAATTGAATTGAATTGAATTGAACTGGAGAAAGCACAGCTTTGCAAGCAACAGACTGGGAAAGATGACTGGATAGAGGCAGAATTTTGCTATATAGTCTTGTATATTCAATTGGAGCACTATTGGAAATTTTAACAGCCCATGTTTTTCTTTTAGTGAGTATTATTTATAGCTAAAAAAAAAAGTCCCCACATTTACATATAAAGCAGTGAGGTCTGAAGTTATATTATTTTAGCATATGGTATTATTTCTGATATGTTAATTTTGGTAGTTTGGGCAGTTAGTGCTAAAAATTGAAATAAGAAAAACCACCACCTACAATCTACTATAGTTATATTTCCCACTTATAGTTAGTGTTTTTAAATTGCCCACACTTCATTTTAATTGCTTCCATTTTCTTATTTATTGATTTATTTATTTATTAGTTTCAGGTGTACAAGACAAGGTAATACTTAGATGTTCATCATTTATATCCCTCATACTGTGGGCCCCCTCCCCCCATCCACTATCCCTCCGACCTCGCACTGAGCCATCACATTATACATGCTTCCATTTTCTATTGTCCTATTTTCACTTTACTGAATCAATTTATGAAGGTTGTATTAAAAACAACATTGCTCATAATTTCAGCAGCTCAGTAATCAGTACTTTCTAAGAGGGAAAGAAATGAGTCTTGAGATAGGGGGCCATGTATTCCAAATGTATGTCTCAGAATGAGTGCTTTCCAGAATTTTCAGTTAATCAGCACTTACTGCAACATCCACTAACACAAAGAGAAGATATTAGAAAAAGCATCTTAGATCATATCTGCAACAAGAAAATTATTAGCATTGCAGACTCGTTTTTTTTTTAATTGAAAGATTAAAATTATTATTTTCTTTTGACAGGTAAATGCAGTTCTCTAAATAAATATTTGCAATCATTAAATAAATATTTGGATATCAGTTATGTGTAAGGCATTGTGCTTCCCACTATAAAATAGGCTGAAGGAAAGATAAGAAGATTTATTCTCCAACTTTCCCAAGTTTTAAAATGTATTTTGTTTTTTCTACCATCAATGTTTCTCTTGGGGGCACCCAATTTATGTATGTTATTATGCTATAAAAATAGCTACATTTTTGGTCACTTAGCACAACTTCTTTGAAACTTTGGCCAAACCAATTCAACTTTTTTTAGTAAAATAAATATTTCTCAACTGTGTTTTTTCTGGGCTTGAGTTATCTGAATGGCATGTTTGAAGCACAACCTGACAAACAGAAAATGTTGATTTTATTAATAATTCCCCTCTTGTTTGGTAGGTTTGAGCGTCTGGGTATCTGATGAAATGCCACCCTCTCCACCAAAAGTCTCAATTCTCTCTGTTTGCACACGGTACTTTCATGATTAGGAAGCTATCGATTGTGAAATGCACCATTGATTCAGTAACAGATATTTGGGAAAAAGAAGCCACTATATAAAATGTATACATGTTATAAATGTTAAAATAGAGAAAAAGGTACGTCTTAGGAATCAGGTAATATGTTCTCATAAACATAGATATACATACATACATACATACATAATATTTTTCTCATAAGCATACCCATGTATATTTTAATCCCCCCCCCCACACACACACAATGTGGGAAAACCTCCAACATCACAGTAAATATATTTCACTTTCACATCCTGATTAACACATGCTATCAGTAGAACCACACTTCTCACATAAGTGATGCCATTTTCACAGTTTGGGTGCCATTTTCCCTTTAAATATTTTAATGCAAAAGAGAATTTCAGTGCCACGATACCATGGGAAGTTTAAATTTACATCCGTCAGGAAATTCCCAAAGGAGATGAAGAACTTCTAAACATCACATGTGTGAGTGATAGCTAAGCATAAATAACGGATGATCCTAACGTTGATTTTCATGGTGTTGAGGCATTTGAATCATGTCACAAATGAAACTGGAGCTTTCTGTTGATTTATATAATTGTAATTACTTACGGCCAATCGCTTTCTAAAACTCAATAAAGACGCTAGATGTGACACTTTTGGGGGAAAGTTAAACATGGCTCCTAACCATGGGAGAAACATATAAGGCAGAGAATAAATGATAAACAAGAGTAGAAGATGACATAACCATCTGTCAGCCTCCCAGAAGATATGTTGGTTTTTAGGATGGTGTTTTCTGCTTTCTTTTTCAATGCTTTACTGGGCAGGATACTGCTCAGTTAGCCACATTTAGGTGTAGGACTGAGACAGACACTACTGATAATAGTTAACTCCCTTTAGGCATCCTGGAGATATATAATACATATATACATGTATAGATATGTACATATATAACAATATATATTATATATCTCCAGGATATATATATCTCCTGGCTTATTCACTGATTTTCGACAGTAGTTTTAAAGCACAGGTTTTAACTCAAGATAAGAATCTCAAAGCTACTGAATAGAAGATGGACTGCTAGAGGTCTGGAGCAGTGAGGGGCTGCAAGAAGAACCCTACACTGGTTTCCTCTGACCCTTTCTAAAGATGGTGGTGATGATAGTGGCCTAGAAATGTTATGGCATTTCTTTGGCTCTCCAGATACGAGGATGAATGAATTTTTTTAATGCCTGGGGAGAAGCTAAGACACACAACTATGAATTCCCCACCTTTTAGATTTTGTTATGCATGTCACCGCATTCAGGTGAGTGCACATTTGAAATGACTAGATGCCAGCCCTGAGCAACAAAGCAATCTGCTGGGCATCCTTCAGACACTCCGAAGAAATGGGCGCATGATCTGGAAGTTGCCCCTGCTGAGTCGTTAAATGGGACTGTGCTTGCTTCCCAGGCTTGAAAAGAACTGCAGACGATAGCTGCCTAGCAGAGCTCAGCTCACATACCAAGCAGGTGACCTCCGCTGCCAAACTCTCACAGTTCCTCTCCCACCATAACAGCTCTGTTAATATGTGCATGCCTCACTTTTCTCGCAGTGGTCACATTTCAGACGTTTCAGTTAGTCCATAATGGCCAAGTTCTTTGTTCAAAGCTCCAGGCAGGATTTAATCATAGCAGCTCAGGGCTAGAACGGCCCTTAAAAGGTCTGGTCAAACCAAGGCTGCTAGGATGCAAACTCGTGCCTTGTGACATCTCAGTTGCAAATGCCACTGGACACCTTCTCTATCACAGGAGACGAAGGAGGAAGAAAACATGTCAGTCGGGTTTAGGCGGGCATGGGAAAGAAAAGAGAGGTGAGCAATGGCTCCGTGCTCTGTGCAGGAATGGAAGAGTGAAGGCTCGGGTGGAGGAGAAAACAGGTCAGTGAGAACAGAGCATTGCGATGACGTGGGGAGAGCAGTGACAAGCTGCAGACCTCTGACTGGAAGGTCGCAGCAAATGTTGATGAGGTCCCTTTCTGCCCCAGGGACCCAAGGAAAAGACTGGGCTGTGAGCCAGAAGCAGGAGACAGTCTTTGAGCAGCCACATCCCAACAGGCGCCACCTTAGCAGGAGGTGGCTACTGTGCAGACCCTGCGGCCTCCCTCTTGGCCCGGCAGTCACCGCTGAGCCGTAAGTCAGAACCAGGCAGTCATTCGTCCTTTTCTGAAGCTAAGTCTCTAGCCATTTCTAAAACAAAAAGACTGAGGAAGAGTTGTTTTCTTCCTTCAGGACAGATGTGAGTGAACCCATTATGTATTTTACAAATACATGTAAAAGCAATCTCATCTTAAGAACAGCATGGGATTGAGGAATGATTGCTACTTAATAAACATTGTCCATGCGACCACCAGTAGTGCCAAAGGGTGGGGGTACAGTTCGCTCAGCAGCAACACGTGAGGGTCCGTCAACGCACCTCCACCCGCTGTAAATATTCAGAGAACCAAGTGGGCTTTCACTCATTTAAGAGGCTAGAGTGAGGCCACCACTCACCACATGTATTCCAGTAATAAATCAAAATCCTTTCTTACTACCTCCTGTCTCTCAGGCCCCCTGCACACCCCCAGAGTCTCCGCCTTGCTTCCTGGTGGTGCCACAGAACTCCGCACACCAGCCACTCCCTCCCCCTTCCCAAAACCCGGGTTCACCCTTCTGGGCAGCACCTTCATGCATGAACCAGTCACAGGCATAGTTCTGTACTAATATCCTCGTTCAAATCCTGGCCTCACAGCTTATCGGCTGTGTAAACCTTGGTTATGTGTCTTAATTTCTTGAAGCTTCCATTTCCTCGCCTAGAAAACAGGAAAGAAATTTCCTCATCTATAAAACACCATGGGTCATTGCGAGTATCGAATGGAATCATTTGTGTGAAACACATACCACAGAATCTGTAGCGGAAGTGCCCAATAAATATCGTCATCCTCATTCTCATCCTCATCACCGCCCTTGTTGGGCACTGTCTCAGCTCTTTCCCCCGTCAGATTCTGCCTGCTCTCTGCCTTCCTCCCTCAGCTTGCAGGACAGCTGGACAGCGGTAGCCCCATCTCACGTGCTGCCTCTGACACTGGCCTGCTAAACCAAGGTATGCCCAAAGCAGAGAATCCAGACAAGCCCAGGGCTGAGAAGGAATATCCCCGACCAGATCTTTCTGAACATTTTAAGCCATACAAAGCGGGTTTGGATGGTACATCTTCATTACGATGTCTGACAATTAAGTTCGCAAACTGGCTACAACAATGTTGCTAACTTTTTTGATAGCAGAGGGATTATTCGCTATGAATTTGTACCAACTGGACAAACAGTTAACCAAGTTTACTATTTGGAAGTGCTAAAGAGGCTGCATGAAAAAGTTAGATGAAAAGGACCTGAACTTTTCACCAACAATTCATGGCTCTTGCATCACGACAATGCACCAGCTCACACAGCACTGTCTGTGAGGAATTTTCAGCCAGTAAACAAATAACTGTATTGGAACACCTTCCCATCTCACCTGATCTGGCCCCCAATGACTTCTTTCTTTACCCGAAGAGAAAGGAAATGTTGAAAGGAAGACATTTTGATGATATTCAGGACATCAAGAGTAATACAACGACAGCTCTGATGGCCATTCCAGAAAAAGAGCTCCAAAATTGCTTTGAAGGGTGGACTAGGTGCTGGCATCAGTGCATAGCTTCCCAAGGGGAGTACTTCGAAGGTGACCATAGTGATATCAGCAATAAGGTATGTAGCACTTTTTCTAGGATGAGTTTGCGTACTTAATTGTCCGACTTCATATACCACTGGCCTGTCTGTGCCCTAATAATTTTCAGCCCAATAAATGATTCCTGGAACTTTTCTGACTAGCAAACCATGTGCTCCTTTTTCATATCAGGTGGCTTCTAACCTGCTTGCAACAGGAAAGCCACTCTAGAATCAAATCTAATGTGGGAGAAAAGAACATCTGTAAGTAAGTAACTGTAGCCTCAAATGGTAATGCCACCATTCAGACAGAAGACACTAATGGTGATGACAGCTACTATTTATCAAGTTCCCACTATGTGTCTGGCATTATATTAGTCAATTCCCATATCCGAACACATTTAATCTTTTTAACAACCCTTTGAGGAAGGTATTATTACCCCAATTATGAAGATGGGAAAATTAATGTAATGTGGTTCCGGGTCCCCCAGTTAGCAATTGGCAGAGCTACTTTAGCAACTTCTAATTTCGGTCTTCCTGACTCCCAAACCACAACTCCACCCTGGGGGGTTAGGAGGCTGGGAGAGGTGGTAGCAAGAGAGCATGCTTGAGGAGTGATGGATTTTATGAGAGGTGAGGGAAGCATCACAGAGGAGGTGAAACTCCTCAAGCATCATGAGGAATTTGCCAGGTCAGCAGGAAAACAAAGAGCATTTTAGCAAGAGGCCCTGTGAGCAAAAAAAGATATGAAAGCAGCTGTATTTTGGGGAACTGTGACAGGCCGGCACAGGGTGCTGGTGGCCCAGAGCACATAGGAGGGACGAGTGTGTCCCATCATTGGCACCACCGTCTCCCGCCACCTGTGACATCCAGTGTGGACCATGCTGCCTTGCCCCACCTGGCCCCACATTTCCAGTCTCTCCATGCTCTTGGTGCCTCATGCTGTGCTGCCGGACACTTCATCCTGCCCTTCTGACCCGACCCCTGGCTTCCTTCCCTCCTTGTCACTGACCCCTCCAACTAGTCTGCTTCCAGAAGCTCAGGACAATCAACTCATCCAATCTCACCGGAGACGGAGCACATTATCCACATGCTGTCTGTCTCCCAGCCCCAGCAATGGGCTTGAACTTCACCCTGTGGGCCAGGGATTCTTAACTAAGGATGTATGGGGGTGCTCCACGGCACCACGAACCACCAGAGTTCTAGGGAAAAGAGTGCAAGTAAATTGTTAAAGGAAAATGAAGCTTTCCTTAGATCCCCAAAGGGAAGTGTGACTTTCTCAAAAGATTAAGAAACCATAGAAATGCCACTCTCTCCTATACTGAAGCCACTAGCTATGTGTGGCTAATTTAAATGATCTAATTAAATACAATTTAAAATTTAGTTCCTCAGTCTCACTGACCACATTTCAAATGCACCTGTGGATATTAGGCAGCACAGATTAGCAAACACATCCATCCCTGCAGAAAGTCCTATTGGATAGTGCCGACATAGGTAATGCGGAACCACGGAGGAGGGTAGAGAGGGGAAGTGTATGATCAGGTATGTGGTATGAAAGGCTAATTCTAACAGTCAGTGCAGGACAGATGTGGGGAGGGAAAGCCATGAGTCCGGGAGACTCTGGGAGGAACTGACCTCATGCCATAGCAATGGGAATGAAGAGGAGATCACAACTGTGAGAAACGTTTCTTTAACGCTTGGGGAAGGAGTGGACTAGAGCACAGAGGCAGAGAAAGAGGTCACAGCCATCTCTCAGCTTTCTAATTTATCAGTGGACAATACCAACACAGATTCCTTCCTGCCTCCCTCCCCTTCTACTGCTCCTTCATTCACCTTCCACACCTGAGCCAGTCTGGGTGCCGGCCCTCACGCTGCTGTTCCCTCTGCCTGGAATATTCTTCTTCTAGTTAGCTAAATGTCTCCTTCCCTCACCTCCTTCCAGTGTTTGCTCAGTGGGACCTCCCACTCATTACCCGTATGAGTGACTAGACGGAAAGACAGCCAATGTCACAGAAGCAGGTGTGAGCCTGAGGAAGCTGGGAGTCTGGGGTATGGCGGGGGTGGGGCAACAAAATGCCGAGTCATCACAGAGCAGTGATCTGTACTCACTGGAAAAGGCCAGACTGTCACCAACAGGCCTGGCCCTGGGCAGCATTCGGAAACAGGTGAAACTGCTTTCACCCCAAGGCCCTTAAGTATCCACCATCATTTCAAATCTTCTCTCAGGAAATGTCCTGATAAACTTATTAATGCTGAGTCCCAAAATATTAATATATACAGTTTGTTAGCCAACCCCAGTGCTTTTCATTTTAATATGGGCAAGAGTCCTCAGCCTAAGACTGAATCTCTAGTGGTGATTTTTATGTATTGGTCACAAATAAAGCGTGGTGAGAACACGCTTCCCTTCTCTTGCCTACACCCACTTCCCACCTCATATGTGGCCTTCTGATCTTATGAGCTGACTAAAGAAATTTCTGAAAGGCATTTAGCAAAGGGTGGACAGAAAAATTCTTTGTGACTAACTCCGCATTACTCATAAAATGTAAGTGGCGCCAACGTCCCATCATCCCCTCACCCTTTGAGAATGTTGGTAATCACAATGTTACTGTATAATGTGAAAATCTCCAAATAGAACTAAACTCAGGTCTATAAATATACATGATTAAGGCTTCAAATATAGCACTGCTTTCTTTTCATGGGGGCTATTTCTGTGTGGTGATTGTCTGGCTGATTTGCAATTTCACAATACAAATGGCTTTTCTCCACAACTAATGGGAAACTTGGCAGGGTGCTGTTCACTCAGCCCTCGCTGTGAAAAAGTCTGTGAAACAGTGGTAAGTGCTCTTCTGAATTACATAAGCAGAGCTGACCAAGGGCGACAGCACAACTCTAGATCCTGCGAAGATGGAAGTGTCTGTTTAGTTTCTCTTCTGGTGCTACAGGAATACTGCCTCTTCTCTTAATGAATAATGAAATGATCATGAGCACGCACCCCTGTGATATCCCAAATTACATGTACTGGGGGACGAATTAGGAATAAATACCAGAGGAGATTTCTCTGACCCTGAATTCATAAGTGACGGAATCGGTTAAGAATGAAGTAAGTTCCTAACTATGGTGATGGGAACCAAAGAACTACCTGAAGCAAATGCTAAGGATGTTACAAGCAGAGCATTGACTAATGAATTTATCATTCCCATCTAATAGAAAGAAAACATTTATGATCTGGGGTGATCTTAATATCATAAAGCAAGTTTTCCAATGTCATCACAGACAATACAACCTATCTTCGAGCCAGGCCTTAGTAAATAAATATAACAAAATGGTTAAATTTTGAAGTAGTTTAGAGGATGATGCATTTTGGGGTCAAAGTTCAAATCCCAGCTCTCTCACTTATAAATTTTGTGATTTTTGGACAAGTAAGGTTTAGAGAAGTTTTCTCATCTGTACGATGGGGATTTTAAAGTAACATTTAAGTCTCAGGGTTACTGAGAATAAATGAGAGAAAGCGTGTAAAAGCACAGTATCTGGCATATAGTAAACACCCAGATACTGCGTGTACTATATGTACCCAGGTACATATAGTAAATATCTTTACTATTTTGTCTGGAAGTTTATCTTCAGTGTCTCTCACTGATTCTGAACCCCCTTCTCCTGGTCCATGGAAGTCCCTTTTTCTGGAGAACTGTAGGACAATTCCTTTCTTCCAGCCACTTTAAAGGATATAGTCAAGCCAGGAGAAGAATTGTAGTGTAAGTCCACGGCAGGACCCCCAACCAACCTTGTGTGAAAGCAGCAGATTCAGTACAGCTACTGATTAAGACAAAAGTTTTGGTAGGGATAGTGAAACAACGCTGGGACCAAACATTTAAACCCAAGCCAGAGGCAGAGTTAGTGTGACGCTAATGAAGATTAAGTTTCAAGATTCCTCTCTTGCACGGCCCCTTCCAAGACCTTGTACCTAATTTTATATTCACAATTTTGCAACCTTGTTCAAAACATAGTCCTCAAAATCGTACATGCTTTGGGACCACCCAACACCTGGACCTGCCTGTGCCTAGTGCATATGCTCTGAGCCCAACTGGCAGCAGGGTTGGCCTGAAGCTGTGGATCATGGGCCAGCCTCGGTGTCTTACACCTTCTCCTAATGAGTCCCAGGATTCAGAGACAAGGGATAAGGCCATGCCTGCAGGTGGAATCTAGAGGTTCCCTGATGAAAACAAGAGCCAAGTCGTGTTAGGAACGAGGCAAGGTCTCA
The DNA here is from genome assembly GCF_964194185.1 of Rhinolophus hipposideros. Lineage (NCBI taxonomy): Eukaryota > Metazoa > Chordata > Mammalia > Chiroptera > Rhinolophidae > Rhinolophus > Rhinolophus hipposideros. The sequence continues at coordinate 32,971,516 of NC_138051.1, forward strand.
CCAAGCTGAGGATTAAAGGTGATTCTGCAGAGATGTGAGTTCAGTAAGGGAAATGAGACTTTACAAAAACAGATACAATGAGGCATTAAATTAGTGTTTCTCAAAGGTGGTCCAGTTCGGCTATGATGGACTACCAATACTCATCAAAACTAATTAAAAACACTGGATAAAATTAGAGAAAAACATCTGCTTGAAGGCACTAGAAACCTGCTGAGATATCCAGGACGTAAGGGAAGGGACATTATTGAGGTGATCCCAACTATTTGCCCACTAATGTACCCCAAAGGAAGACAACAAAATCCAAACATTCAACAACATAGAGTTTGTAATTTCTAGCATCCAATAAAAATTTACGAGGCATTTGAAGAGTAGTAATTTTGGCCCACAACCAGAAGAAAAAAACTAATCAATAGAAAAAAATAAATCAATGGAATTCTCCACATTAACAGAATAAAAGAGAAAAGCATATAATCATCTTGATGAATACAGAAAAAGCATTTGTTAGAATTAAATATTTATTCATGTTAAAAGTTAAATACTTGGAAAACTAGGAATATAAGGAAACCCTTAAAATCTGGTAGAGTATCCCCAAAACCTACAGCAAACATAATATGCTTAATGGTGAAATATTGAAAAGTTTTGCTCTTATGGTTGAGGAAAAAAACAAAGACACTCATTCTGACTTCCTCTATTCAAACATTGTATTGGAGGAAAAGAGAAGTAGAAGGCATATAGATTAAAAAGGAAACAAAAAGTATGAAGATATAAGAGGAAGAAATAAAACTAGCATTATTCACAGATGACATAATTATGTATGTAGAAAATCCAAAAGAATCTACAAATTATAAGTGAATTCAACAAGATTGCTACATACCAGGTCAACATATAAAAATACATTGCATTTCTTTATGCCAGTAAAAAATAATTACAAAATGAAATTAAAAAGTACCATTTACAATAGCATAAAAAAGATCAAATACCTAGGAATAAATTTAACAAAAGACGGCCAAGATTTTGTATAGAAAACTATAAAACATTATTGAGGTTAAAAAAGGCCTAAATGGAAAGAGATACCATATTTCTCGATGGTAAAGATGCCAATTTCCCCCAAATTGATGTAGAGTCGTTGCAATCCAAATAAAATTCCCAGTAAGATTTTTAAAAAAAATTTGTTTTGTAGACTTGAGATGAATCTAAAATGTATATACAAAGACTAAGAATGGCTACTATCTTGAAGAACAATATAGCCAAAGGATATATACAACCAGATATCAAGATTTATTATAAAGCTACAGTAATTAAGACAGTGAAATGTTGGCACAAGAATAGAAAAATACACCCGTGAAACAATTCCAGAAAAACAGCCCACACTTATACAATCACTTGATTTATGACAAAGGTGACGCTGCAGTGCACTGAGGGAAAGGACCATCTTTTAATAGTGCTCAATCTTTATCCCTGTATCACATAGAGAAATCGATTTGAGAAGGGAGATACAAAAAAGTATATTCTGTGTGATTCCATTCACATGAACCTAAAAAATAGGCAAAACTAATCGTGACAGAAAACAGGATGTTTCTTTCAGCAGGGAATAATGGCAGGTCGGGGCCCAACGGGAAATTTCTGGAAAGTTAGCAATGTTCTATTTCTTGATTTAGGTGATGAGTACATGGTCGTTGCTACTTTATGAAAGTTTATGGAGTTGTTTACCTATGACTTGTGTACTTTTCCGTATGTTCGATATACGTCACTAAAAAATTAACTCACAGAAAAAAAGTGGTCTACACATGGCCAGCCAGAACCAAAGGAGTTTTGTGTATTTTACATACAAAATATCCTTCTTCTTCTAGCGTCATTTTTTCCTAAAAATAAATGTAAATATTTCATACAGTGTATTAGCAAATGCATCCTTCAGGATCCAAAACTGCCTACTGAAACGCATCACCTCCTACTTTACGCAACGTCTACTAATTTAGAATTCCTCACAAGTGATACCTTAAATCTGTTCTCAGCGCACCAAGTAAGAGACCTGCATTCAATATTTCAGACCAGACAGGTCAAGGGCAGGTAATCCCTGTACTTGTTAATTCTAGACAAGAACCAATAATTTCACTTCCCATGCCCAATATTAAGGTACTATGGCAATTAAGAGAACCACCCGATCAATTTAATTTCTGAAGCATCCATGACAGCTGACATTCATGACTTTTCATCAAAGCTAGGATTATATTTCTGCATAGGTGACACATTCTCTACTTGCTCAGATAAGCCCATTTATTTAATGAGTTCAACTAGATCAAGAGTTGCGACGGCAGCTTCTAAAAAACTTGTCACAATTGATTTCTGTAATTGTATAAGAGCATTTTACTTTGAGTTGTTTTAAAAACAAATTTTTACTCTAGGGAACTTTAACTCACTTGGATGTTCTGTTTAGCTCCCAAATGTGCAAATGCTGGCATTCTGATAGGTAGAGTTAAATTGGGAGGTTGAAGGTTGAAGTTGATGTATAATGATAATTTAAAGTTCAGGTCTCAGTAAATTCTATCTTTCCACTTATTATATATTACACTCTTTACAAACTATTATTAGTTAACCTGTCTGACTGCTTAAAAACCAAATAGGTTTAGGGTAACTAGCATTTAGGAGGCATAGGTTAAGTACTACTTCCTAGAGTCCTTTCCCATTATACGTTTCTCATACTTTTTTCAAACCAAAGCAAGTATTAATTTGGCCTTCACCCATGAGTATAAACATTGCATACACTGAAGCATACTTTCAACAGACCCCTTGTTTCCTATCCTAATTCTGCAAGAGAGTCTCCCCTCTGGTATTCTAACCCAGGGAGGATTACTTTACCAGGCTTGTCCTATTCATGAGCTTTTTCTGTTCTGATTTGTCTCAAGCAAGTAAGTTTAAAAAAGAGCATGGTGAGGGATTTGCCTGAAAGTCAGATGGTGGCTCTAGTGCCAGTTCAACTGACTGTGGTATCCTTGGCAAATGACCCAATGCCTCAGTATTCTCATTGATGAATGAATGGGGCTGTTTCTGGCATTGTTTCCTGTCACACAGTAGGCACTCAATAGTCTACGAATGCACAAGAATTTAGATCATTTCAAAGACATCTTCCAACTTTTTATTATATTTAACTCAATTCATTTCTGTGAAGATGTCAACCAGCAAAATACAATGCAAATTAACTAGGTCTATTGCTGCTCTACTCTTCTTGGGACCATCTGGGATTAGAAGAAACCAGCACTGGAAGGTGCTGCTAGAAGCAAAGCGATGATGAAAATACAGTGACAACAATAAGCACATTTATTTGTAAACAACTGAACTAAGAACCAGAACTCCCACAGGCCAAATGAACCAATGAACTAAAGAAGGAAAAGACAGTATTTTATATGATCATTTTCTATCTAAAACACTTGACTTGTTGAAAAATGTCAATAAATTCAGTTTCTCAAAAGAGCTTTCATATTACACTGGGCATTTCCCACGGAGAAGCACCTACTATTGAGTTTCTTGCACTTACCTAGATTTACTGCAAGAAGAGGAAAGTGTCAGGTGAGTATGCAACACAAGTCACACCTGGAGAGAAAAGGGATTGCGGGGACAGTCACCTCTGGAGATCAACCAAGAGAGAATTCAACATGTCTGATTCAAGGAGACATTTTTTTCATTTTTTGTATCTGCCTTAATTTTCTTCTATTATTTCTAGTCCACTCCTATTGGCCATTCTTTTCCCTTTTTAAAACTTAAACTTTTTAAAGGAAACAAACAATTCAACTTTTTTAAGAAACACATTTAAACTTTTTAAAGAAACACACATTTAAAGAACTAAGAAAATAAGATACTAGAAATGTGAACTGTTCTTTCACTACTGACTAGTAAGAAATGAGAAAAGCCTACTGTGAAATGCTGAAGTCTAAAATTAAAACAGAATGCTCAGTGACCTTTTCGTCAGAGGCTCACGTGAAAAAAAGTCAAGGTACATTGATCAAACTTTCATTCATTTGTATTTCTGGATATTGCTATTAATAACACATGACACTCAACAAATCATACTACAACATGACATTTTGTACGACTCACCTCACCTCTAGTCTCTCTTTCATCTGTTACTTCAGCCTCTGGTTACTTACAGAAAAAAAAATGTATTAGAGCATTTTTTTTTTTTGTAAGAGAGGAAAAACTTTATCCCTTCTCAAGGTCTGTGGCTGGGGTGTGAATTAAACTGACAAAAGTCTGATAAACAGGAGATAAAGCATACATACTTGTAAACAACTGAACTAAAAATCCTCCCACAATGGCCAAGTTTACAAAAGCAAATTTAATTGATATTTTAAACTTTACTTCCACAGATGTTACACAGAAAAGAAGTGAAAACCCAAAAGTAGTAGTCAGGCGGGGAAACTTATATGCTATTTTAACAAAGTGTGATCAATTGTGAACTAAAAAGGGAAAGGAAAGGGGATTTGGGCTTTTCAGGGGTGGTAAATTGTGGGAAAGTAAATATATGAAGAAACTGATGAAGAGAAGGATTATTTTAGTTAAGGTTTGTTTCTGTAGACTCACCTCATTATCATCTTTGTTTCCAGTGGGAAGGGTAGTTTTTCTCTTCCTGGTACAGAAGAAAGGAGACACCTTTACAAAGGGAAATTTATGCCCTGCTTCAGGCAGAGACAGGACAGAGTTCTTCCTGCATCCACTGCTTCTCAACTGCCTTCCACTCAAAATAATCCTTATGCCAAAGTGGCACATTATGATCCCCTTAATTTTCTAAGGAGGAATTGAAGTTCAATTGTTCCTGTAAAGATATTGTTTCCCGTTTTGCAGAGCTAGTTCCCTTAGGTGTCTTATTAATAAAAACTAAATTAAAAAAACCCCAAACAACAAAGAATCTCTCCTCCTCCCCCCAAAACACAAAGAATTCTATGGTCAACTAAGTTGGGGATATGCTAAGTTAAATGAAATTAAACATGATTGTTTCTAGCAGGAATTCTCAGAATCTTTAGTCTATCAATGCATTGTGGTTCTGCAAAAGGGAAATAATAATTCATTATGTTCCCCAAACTTATTTGACCATGGAGCATGTTTTTCAGAATATTTTTCAAGACTAGTGTTTCCTGTAATATATATTGAGAAATGGGATCAGCCATTTTTGTATGGAAGTGCAAAAGTTTAAGTGGCCAATGAAGTCAATATAAATCAAATATGTCAAAAGGGAGAGCGTTAACTGAATAAAGCTGGTACGGAGTCAGTTATCAGGAACAATGTGGCATTTTGAATCATGCTCCTGGGAATTGAGCTCTGGTTTGTCCCTAGGAGGGAAAACTAAAGCATCCAAAGCCTCTGGATCCCCTTGAATCAAAATCCCTTCTTGGGCATTAGAGTCCCAATGGCTGAAGAAAAAATGGTCTCGTGTTCATTTCCATCCTTGGCTCAGTACAGCTCTAGTTGCATTATTCTTCAACATCTATTAACATGATAGTTTTCTAATTACAAAGGCTAACTGCCAAGTATTCTTCACAGGAAGCAAGGCACTGCTTGTCTTTAATTGCTCTTCTGGCTTGTGCAAAAGGGTCAGTGCTTTAAAAAATCTTTTTAATCTTATTTTAATTGAGAAACATCTCTCAAAACACCGTTTGAGTGGCTGCAAAATAAAAAGGAATGGGCGGATTCAAGGTACAAAGCTAAAGAACTGTAATGATATAGATGATTTGGGGTGGGGGAACACAGGATTCAGAATCGGTATTAGTTATCAATACATCAGAAGCATGATGGTGCCTAGTGTCTTCCCTCTGCTTATGTTGTGCTGCCAGAATTTCAATGTCAGCAGAAACCATGTTCAATGTCATGATGGATCCTCGAAGTCAATTGCCACCACATGTACCCTTCGAAATCATCCTCCATGCTCCCTGGACAGAGGCACAGTTAAGCACCGAAGTCGGAAGATTGGTTGGCAAAATCCTACATTGTCTCCAAGATCTGGGGAAAAGTGGAGAAAGTGACTAATATTTACTGAGCACCCAAGAGGCAGATTTTTCATACACATTACCTCACTGACAAACAAATCTTCCCTATTTTGTAGATAAAGAAAAATGGGGTTTAGAGAGGTTATAAAACCAGTCCAAGGTCAAACCAAATGCTGATGAGTAAATTAGGTTAAAATTTGAGCCAGGTCTGGGTGAGTCCAAAGTCTGTTTTCTAATATCATGCTGTCTCCTGATCCTAAAAAACTTTGTTTTATATCGGAGCATAAATGGCCCATTTATACCATGTCTCTCAGGATCTTGAAAAACATCTCAACTTTTATCACACCAACTTTAAGAGACCTGATCATGTTGAGATCTTCTCCTTCATTTGCCCCAATCAATGGAGCTATTTATTTTCAACTGCTGGTAGTGAACTTTCTTAACTCAGCATTTTGTGAAAAAATTCTAAATACTTGAACTGCTTCCTTTCATGCTCATTCTCTTTTCCTGCATTTTTTTGGTTTGCTTTTAAAAATAGACTCCCAAATCACTGCCTATTCAACCATGGTAGACAGGATGGAGAGCAGTGAGGACACCAACCTGAAATGGTCAACGGCTGGAGGACCTGCGTCTATAGTAAACTGAAGTAGAAATATATGTTTTTAAATTTTTATTGGAGAATATTGGGGAACAGTGTGTTTCTCCAGGGCCCATCAGCTCCACGTCGTCCTTCAATCTAGTTGTAGAGGGCGCAGCTCAGCTCCCAGTTCAGTTGCTGTTTTCAATCTTTAGTTGCAGGGAGCGCAGCCCACCATCCCATGTGGGAACTGAACCAGTAACCTTGTTGTTGAGAGCTCACGCTCTAACCAACTGAGCCATCCGGCCGCCTCAGTTAGAAAACTCTCACATTTATTAAGCCATCACTCCTGTGTGCTTGATTGAAAAAAATAAACAAAATACTATCCTAGGACGATAGACTTGGAGTCTCTCCTGCTTTCCCACAGATGCCACCCTGGCTAAGATGACCTGATTCAGTTTTCTCATTGTTTAAAGTAAGAATAGAGCTCTTTAAGTTCCTTTAAAAATTCCATGATTCCACAATCAACTGCAACTCACTAACCTTCCCTGTGGATAAGCAATTTAAAATAACTCAAACTGCACCATCATGATCCTTTTAAAAATTTCTTTGGCAAAGGCAAAGGACTTAACCAATCTTTCAGTTAAATTTCCTTTTCGTGTAGTAGAAAATCAAGCAGCAAAGAACAAAGTCTGGCCACCCAGCTAGAGAGTGATTTACAGTGTTTGGAAAATGCTTTACTCAATGAGAAAGCAGCATAAAAGTTTGCTTATGTTGGTTACAGGTATCATGCATGATTCATAGCCTCTAAAAGGCAGAGAGAAAAATCAATCTTTTCCAGGAAAGACAGTAAAGCTTCTTTCCCTCTTGCTTAGCTTGATACTATATGTTCACAAATGAAAATAATTCGGTGAGTGCTAGTCCTCATACAGATGCCCACACATCTGCTTTCAAATTCTTATAATCACAGAAATGATGTAACAGACGGTCTGGCTCAATTCTTACTCTGGTAACAAACAGCGCTACATTTCCTAGTATCGTTTCCTTGGCATTTCACTCTCCTCATCATCCCGTCATCACTTTCCTTTTCCCTCCTCCCCCAACATTTACACAAGATTGCAGATGCAGTAGGACACCCTGTAAGATGAGAGTCTGAGTCACATCCACCACAGCCTGGTAGAGTGCAGCAAAACCAGTCACTCAAAAATACTCTTTCATTGACTTGATTTTCTGGGTTTAATTTTCTAATGAATTCATCAGTCTTTCAAAACGTCAAGATCAGAAGCATTTCAATGGCAGTGTGCAGTTCTCATTTATTTTTTCAAAGGATCTCCGGACATGGTCATGCCTATAGGTAAATGTACTAGAGGAGATATTTTGGGGAAATTCTTCTCTTAGCCACTCTAGCAGATGTCAAAATGGGAGAGAGAGAACTAGTGGGCAATATCTCCACACCACTTGTATACATATTCACCTCCTTTCTGGCCACCATGGCCAGGGACCTTATAAGCAGAGGACCTTGTCAGAAAACATTAGTCACACAGTTAATTCTATCATCAGAGAATCATCATTCCACCTTCTATTTATGTGAGGACAGCTCAGTAATCTCAGTATAGTGCTTCTCAAACTACAGAGTGCTTATGAATCACCTGGGGACTTGTCTGAAATGTAGATTCAGATTTAACAGGTCTGGGGTAGAGCCCAACATGCGTGTTTCTAACAAGCTCCACTGGACCCTCATGCTGCAGATTTGCAAGCCACACTTGAGTAGCAGGGTCCTGGTATCTTTGCCCTCCCAAATTTGGAGCACATTTTACCTTAAGGTCTCCTTGTGGCTGGTTATCTACCAAGAGAACTACACAGGGCAGAAAACACAGAACCTCTTCACTGCATGAATTCTATCCTGTACACAGATGTTCACTGACTTTCACTGCCCAGACTGTGGATCTTTCTTCTAGCCCAAATATGCCTTTTCCTTCTTGCTTGGCTGAATGACAAATCCTGGCTCAGCCCCACCAGCCTTATCTGATGCCACTCTGCCAACAATTCAAACATCTGAAGCACCTGCTAAAGGACAGATTACTGGGTACTAACCCCGAGATTCTGATTCATTAGGTCTAGAGTGGACCCAAGAAGAAACAGACACCCTAGGAGATTCTGAAACGTTATGGAATTTTGGTGAAAGAAACACGTTTCCTCTTTGATGGACTTGAGAAATCTACATCCTGCTAGTTGTTAATGCCTTTACATCAAGGAAGGCAAAAGGAAACACATTCCATACTATGATGGAAGAAACTATTTCCTCCCCAGTTTCACCACTTGCTTAAGGGTATTTATGGTTAGTTCCAGTGTATTCTTTCTCTTTAGATAAGTTCACTAAAAATGTAAAGTTTTTTTCCACATATTCTACTTGTTTTACATATTCTATAGAAAAATTCTTTTAATGTAGGTATGATTAAAGATACACTCAGTTAATGACAGAAATATCAAAGAAATGATTATTTGCCATTCCGTTTGAACAAATGAAACCAGTTGTTCATACACATACACTTAAAAAACTATATCCAAGAAGAACACTGTAATCAGTTAACAAAAATAATGACTGAACATTATTACCTTTACAATGGCAGAAGCAAATATAAAATACAAAAACTAACTTTACTTAATTAGACTTTATGAATGAAATGTCCTAAGAAAGGCGACCATTTGGCTACTTGGTCTCCTCTGGGGCAGATGTGGCATCTGGATGGGTATTAGCCTCTGCTGGTACAGCCTCAGGTCCGGCCACAGCAGCGGTGATCTTGGATAGAGCAGAGGTGGCTTCTGGATTGGAACCAGCTCCTGTCTGATTGGAGGTGGTCTCAGTCTGATTGCAGGTGGGCTCAGTCTGAGAGACTAACGTTTCTTGACTGGAGTTGCCATCTGTTAGACTGGGTGTATCGGCTTGAGCAGCCATGCCCTCTTCTTCTGTTTCCAATTCTGTTTCCTGACTTTGAACTTCCTCACCTTCTTCCACCATAGCAGGTGGTAGCTGTAATAAAGTCTAATAAAAAAAGAAAATATCAATATAAACTCACTCAAGTGAAAAAACACTGGCTTATAACATTAAGCTCTCACATTAACATTATTTTCCTAGTAAACACTGTGCACTCTAGAGTTCTCCAAAACACTGCTGGCCATATATTACAGATGAAACAACTCTGATGACAATGGCCCAGGTTTTGCTAACTCCAAGGAATGTGCCAACACAGATATTACAAATAATAATCAAACTACATATTAAATCTTTAGAGGGGGAAATAATGTGAAAATCTATTAGATTTTTTAGCAAAGGAATTTGCAGTCACACTTCTGGAAAAAAGTGGCTGATTAGGACTAACTGACACACCAACTCAAGAAGGGCCAACTTCAATCAAGGAGCCCTGTGAGGTGTGGGAGGAACCAGGCATCAGGAGAAAGCCATGGCAGGGATGGAGCAGCAGGGTACAAGGTTCTGTCCCACTAAACGAGAACACTGCGGCAGCTCTATATGCTCACCTCCCCTTTGTCCCATGGCAGTCTAGAGCTAAAAAGGCTTGGCTTCTCTCCTCAGGGACTCTGCTTCTCTTGTTAGAAATTGAAATATTTTACAAAGTACCATTCATAATAGCAGTAAAAAATATGAAATATTAGCAATGTAACTAATAACCTATATATGAGGTCTTTGTGCTGAAAACTGCCAAATATATTGATGAGAAAATTCAAAAAGAAATCTAACTAAATGAAGAGATATGATATTCACGGACGACTCAATATTGTTAAGATGTTAACTTAATCTCCTCAAATTGATCCTAAGCAATCTTACTTCCCAAAACAAACTAATTAAAACTCCCACATGTTTTTCTGGGGGTAGAAATTGACAAGCTGATTCTAATATGTATATAGAAAAGTCAAAGAAATAGAATAGCCAAAACAATTTTGAAAAAGAACAAAACTGAAGAACTCACATTATCTAATTTCAAGATTCACCAGAAAGCTACTCTTAATACAGGTAGTGTGGTAATTGCAAAAGGATAGATACACAGATCTACAGAACAGAAAGCCCAGAAATAGACTCACATATGTGGCCAACTGATTTTTTGACTAAGGTGACAAAGCAATTCAATAGAGGAAAAAACAGTCTATTTAGAAAATGGTGCTAAAACAATTAGATATCTACATGAAAATGAATAAAACTCAAGTCTACCTTGCATCATACAAAAAAATAACTCAAAATAAATGCAAACCTAAAACTCTAAAACTTCTAAAAGAAAATATCAGAAAAAAAGTCTGTAACTCTGGGTTATATTGTTCTTTTAGGACATAAAAAAGCACGAATCGTAAAAGAATATCTTGATATACTGAATTTCATCAAAATTTAAAACTTCTGTTCTTTGAAAGATACTTGAAAGTCAAAGACCAATAGAAAATATTCATAAAACACACATCTGATAAGGGAATCATAGTCAGAATTAATTTAAAAACTCTCAAAACTCAATAATAAAACAAATAACCCAATTTAAAAAAATGAGCGAGAGACCTGAACAGACAAATTCTCAAAGAAGACAGATGGCAAATAACCACATGAAAAGATGCTCAACATCATTAGTCACTCGGGAAATGCAAATTAAAACCATAATGAGATACCACTGCATACCTACTGGGATAGCTAAAATGATAATAATAATAATAATAATGATAATAATAATAATAAACAACTCTACCAAGTGTGTGTGAGATACAGAGCAATCCAAACACTCATCTACAGCTGGTGGAAATAAAAATGCTGCAACCACTGGGTAAAACATGTTGGCAGTTTCTTAAAAAATTGAATACATGCTTCCCATATTATTCATCCACTGCACTGCTAGGAATTTACCTAAGAAAAAGTACAAAGACTTGAGCAAGAATGTTCATAGGAGCTTTCTTTGTAATAGCCCACACTGGAAACTACCCAAACGTCCATTGACAGGTAAATAGGTACACTTGGGATGTCCACACAATGCAATACTCTTCAGTAATAACAACGGGAGGACTACTGATCATGCAAAAACATGAATGAATCTTGAAATAATTATGCCAATAGCTAGAAAAAAGAAGAGTCCATTTACTTCAATGTCTAGAAAATGGAGACTAATCAATCTATAGTGACAGAAAGCAGATCCCTGGTTGCCTGGAGAAGGTGGGAAAGGGCTTGGTGAAGGGTGCCAGGGATTATCAAGAGGCATGAGGAACTTTTGAGGAGAATGGCTATGTTCATTACCCTGACATTATCTAATTGCATACCAAATTATACCTACATAAAGATGTTTTAAAAGTATGAATGTTACATGAATAATAACATCCTATTTTGGTTTATTAAAGCTTTATTCCGAGGTGAAGGGGAATATAGCCAATAAAATTGTGATAACATTGCATGGTGACAGATGACTCTAGTACTCATATAATTCTAATTCTAGTAATTAGTTCAGTGATCATATTGTAAGGTATAAAAATGTCAAATCACTATATTGTACACCTGAAACTAATACAACTAATGTAACACTGTATATCAACTATACTTAAATATATATATATTATACACCATATACATGTCTATAGACATATATGTCTATATATATACATATACATATATATACATAGACGTATATATATAGACATATATATATATATAAACCTTATTCTGCAACAGAAAAGATTCTTTCTAGAGCAAGGAAAGTAACAGTTTTGAGACAACTCACCTGATGATAATGATGTGTAGTCTGTATCAAATGCATGTACATGTTGTATACAAAGTTTGCCATTTGAGGCATATTCTTTATTATCTGTACTTCACGAGATGGTCTCTCCCCATTCTAGAAGGCAAAAAGAAAGTTAAGAACAGAATGACAAACACTAAAAGCTAACATTTACCCAACAGAAGCACATGTCTCCATCTTATGTATAAGCACTGTTAGGATTTAAGGGACATAAAGATGGTAGGTATGAGTCCAATAAAGAATACATGAAGAGTGCTTCAATTTAAATTTAGACAATGTAGAGATGAGGGGGAAGATAAGAGTCATTAGCTTTTAATACAATTTCAGTAATTAAAACATGACTTTTGGTCTACTAACTAATGTAGAAGAAAAAGAGATAAGTAATCATTTGAATAGAGAGAAAAATCAACAAAGTGGTGGTCTCTAATACTGTGTGTATGCTGCTCCAAGGCAATTCTCAAGAATATTCAAAAAGAAAATACTAAAACTGTTCTTCCTGTTTATGTTTTTCTAAAAAATAGGAAGCTAACATTTACAATAAGAAGCTAATAGACTTAGTAATGAGGGTGAATATTACGAATACTGCCAAAGGAATTAACTAATAAAGTGTAGTCAAAAATGCTGACAAATAGAAGTCTACAGTGTGAACTCTGTGGTATCAAGCAGAACCATCGGGGGAGAATGCTAAATCAGAGGCTGAGCTCTAGGCCCCAGGGATTTATTTATATTCAGTAAGCCTGAGACAGAATGAGGCGGTTCTGATGGAGTAGTTTCTGACCACAATCTGAGAAACACTACTCTATCAGTGTAGGTGAGGTAGTAAAGTAAATGAAGAATGAAATCTGCAAATCTTCCTAAACCATCCCAGAATAAAGACGAACAACTTTTCTATTTATAGTCAATTATAAAACGTTTATAAAGTCTCACCCTTTCTTACTTTAAGAACAACTCCAAAAAACATAAAGGTAAAACACATATCAAGAAAGGATTTTAGGGGCGGCCGGATGGCTCAGTTGGTTAAAGCATGAGCTCTCAACAAGGCTGCCAGTTCAATTCCTGGGGATAGTGGACTGCGCCCCCTGCAACTAAAGACTGAAAACGGTGACTGGACTTGGAGCCGAGGGGCTCCGGAGAAGTATACACTGTTCCCCAATATTCCACAATAAACAAACAAAAAAAGTCTTAAAAAAAAGTTTAAAAAAAAAGAAAAAGGATTTTATTTTAAAGTGCCAAATTATTTAAAGCACATAAAGGTAGGACTATTTAGTACATTAAACAGCATTTCTCAGAATTAAGCAGGAGGGTAGGATTGCATGTAAGCAGGCGTTCTTTGGGTAACTGTTCCTTTCCGCAAGGTCACAACATCTGTGTGCAAAGACTGCCATGCTATTAGAAGTATAAACTATTGCCTTCAAAACATGAAGGGTTTTGTTTGTTTGTTTTGTTTTTGATTTGCGTATTTTCTGGTAGCTGTCCTGGGAACTGCCTCTTCTGAGATGTGGTACTAGCTACTCGGCCCTCCCTGCCTCCCATACTGCCTCGAGCAGAGGATGGGGAGCTGCTCTCAGCCCTCAACCCCCCAGGGCTTGAATCCATGGTGTTGGGTAAAGCACAGTCTCCAAATCTTCTATTCATTGGTACTGCCTGATCTGCGCTCCATGTTTCTCCAGATGTGTCCCTGCAGCCCTCGGACATGAAGCACTTGGGAGAAGTGTGGGAAACCTGAAGACAAAGAGGCTCTGCCTCAGGCCTCTTGTCAGGAATCATCCTGTTTAATCATCAGCTTACAAAAGATTGAGAACCTCAGGGCTTCAGGATTGTGTCCAGATCCCAGAGCCTGACATTCAAGGCTTTACATGACCCCACCCCTCATATATCTCCAGCCTTTTCCTCTGATTTCTCTATAGCAATTTTTCTTTAAAAAGAAAAAAATGCAGTTACAAAAACCCCCCAAAATATACATAGCATTATTATAAAACAAACAGAATTTATTCCTGGTTTTTTGGAAGCGGGGAGAAGTGTCTACTGTTAACATTTAAAAGAGTTTTATTTAAATTCCAATGGGCCTCGGAGACATTTCATTAAATGAAAAAGGCAAAACCCAAGTCTGTACAGTATGGTAACCTTCATGTAAGAAAGAAAACAATACAATAAACAGCTATCTGCTCCTTGTGCAAAAGCAATATATGAAGAGATTGGAGGTAGAGGGGAAAAGAGAAAGGAGGGAGAATAGGAAACAGGTAGCAGGGATGGATGGATGGATAAGGAGGGAGTGGCATTTTTCTGAGTATATCTTTTTGTTAAGTATATGTTGCATTCCCTGCCCCATTTCCCCAGAATGTAAGCTTCGTAAGGCTTCTCCAAGAGCTAACCCATTTATCACTCTGTTATCAAGTAATTAAATTCTCCTTACAAAGCTGAAGAGCGGCAGAATGACACAATGATTAACATGGACTCTGGAGTCAGTCTGTCTGGGTTTTCAAATCTTGGGTTCTCCATCTACTAGATGCATGGCCAAACTTCTTCTCTAACCCTGTTTCCTCATATGTAAAATGGGGTTAATAAGAAAACCTACTGAACAGGGCTGTTACTGATATGAAATGAGATAATGTTGTAAAGAGCTAATTGCCTGTTACATGGTGAGTGCTCAATACATGTTGGCATGTATTCTTTTTATATAGAAAATCTCATTTAGTGCTAATTGTGCGGATGTTCCTAGCTCATGTGGCCACCTGTACCAGAATGCTGCTCTATAAGATGAGGAAAGAAGTCCTACCTTTCGACTGGTTGGGAAAGGTTCTGTTGGAATTATATGCAAATGAAGTGGGCGGGCCGTGAGCTGGCTGAAGGCAGGAGTTAGTTCAAAACAGTTTTGGAAGAGAGACACTCTGGCGAAGATATAAAGTCCAAGTCTGGCTCTAGACATGGCCACCACTAAGCGACGGACATCCCTTTGAGAAACAAACAAAATTAATTAACATATAGCAAGATTAACAGCATATTTATGCAGCTTTTAAAATCTTTTATTTTTCTTATATATTCCACTAAATAGTCTGGTTAAGCTGTGGCGATAAATGGTTAAGCTACTTCAAAACAATAATGTGCTTGCTTCAGCAGCACCTGTACTAAAAAACTTAACAGAGCAAACATTAAGTTAATCAATGTTATGAGATTAGTAAACCAAGAAAAAAGTTATGCTTTATTATAATCTCTATGTTGGTTTTTTGGGGGGAGGGCGGGGAAAACCACAAAATAACAAATGTACTGATTAAAAAGGTCTAAGTAGCTCTACTCTGTTTCCCCCAAAATAAGGAAGGCCTAGCCAGACAATCAGCTCTAATGTATCTTGGAGCAAAAATTAATATAAGAGCCAGTATTACATTATTATATTATATATTATTATTAAATTATATTATTATATTACCCGGTCTTATAGTAAAATAAGGTAATATATTTTACTATATATAGTATTTTAGCTTACAGTAAAATAAGACCAGATCTTATATTAATTTTTGCTCCAAAAGGCGCATTAAAGCTGATTGTCCGGCTAGGTCTTATTTTCAGGGAAACACGGGATTGGGATTATGGTACAGTTCAGTTGTCAGACACCACCACACCACAGAGTCAATCTGAACCAACCCTTCCTCCTCTTCTTCACCTACCAAATTCCCAGATCTGTCAAGGTCAAATTTTATTTCTTAGATAAATCTTATTACACTGTTTTATACTTATTTATAGTAATAATCACAATACGGTATGATGATATAACATAATACCATGTCTTAGTCATGTATTTACTCTAGTACCCAGGCGAGGACCAGTGCCTGGCCGATAATAAGTATTCAAAATTCACATAAACAGTAATAAAAATGGCTAAATTGAATGATCCAACTACACATATAGCTGACTATCTAATACATGTCAGTTTTCTTTCATTTAAAAGGAATACATGTTTTTAAAACTTGATTTGAATTTATTGGATCAAATACATTTATAAAAGAAGGACTATATATTAAGTCTAATTTCATCTCACTATTAGTTAGGATGTGTTTTAGCAAGAAAAGATAATTTTGGTTTTAAATAGAGGACAGTTTGTTTCCTTGAGATGCTCTTAGATGACTAAATTTGTATTGTGCAAACAAGAGGACTTTCATGAATAATAATAAAGTCTAGTAAAATCACCCCTAATCCCTGAAAGAAAGTGTTAAGAGTGTTACAGAAATCAAACGTTACAACGACCATATAATAACCAGGCAGAGAACCAGGAATCGACGACCTTGATAGGGACCTAGTTTCCCTTACCAGGAGGTACCACACGACATTAGTGCGTATCAGCTATGTTCTTGTGTGTGTGAGGGGGTGGGGAGAGAGGGGTGTGGTGCTCCCCCCACCCACACAAAACTAAGAGATGTTCATTTAGGTAGAAGGAGCAAACATACCCCATTCCCAGTAGCGTTTTGAGTAACGTTTGCTCCTTCTACCTAAGACACTGGATTCATGACGAAAACACTATCTTCTAGGTTACCCACAAGTCAAATTGTTTTATTTTCTCCACATTTCCTGAGAACCCCAAGGGGTTATGCTATAGGTAGATGGTTCCAACACTGGTAGCTAGATGTACAATGCTAGAAATACTTAGTTTGAGTTCTCACACAAACATTATAAAGGAAATTATGGTTAAAACAATGTTGTCAGAGAAAAAAGATGGCAATCACTGTGTTAGAATATTCAGTTCTCCTCTTCACCTCCCAAAGGCTCTTTATCTCTCTGCAGCGCACAGATACAGTGCTTTTGCAGTCCTTCTCAGGAAACTTTCCCCAGTGCTACAGTGCTGTGAAGTGGCTTTATAAGTTTGCTCTCCACTGTACATGAGGAGAGTTGGACTAAAATCTTCACAGATTCAAATATAGGTATCTTCTAAGGGTATGTTTAATGTCTCCCCAACTGGATTCTGAACTCCATGAGGGTAGAGATCATAAATGTTTGATTTACTACTATATATCAAGAATCCAGCACATTAAATAATAAATCAACTTGAAAGTATTCGCTAAATGAATGATCAAACACTATGAACATAACAAACTACCAGTCAAAATCATAAATGAGTAGACAGGGTTCCTTGGAGCTACATCTTGAACCCTGGGCAAAGAGAATACCACCTTATTTCATAGCCCCAGATGCAGCTGGGAAAAACAGCATTGTTAAACAACAGGCCATCATTCTGATTGAACCTCTTATGAGGAAACAACACAGGAAAGTTACAGTTTCACTGCTTTACACTGAACAAGCATTTCTATTGTTCCCTGGACCATTCAAATTTGGTGTGTGTATGGTGGAAGGCAGACAAGAACAATGAATGTCGGAAAAAGGGCTAGAAATGTCTCACTACTCTGGCTTCTAAATGGCTCCACAGTGTCCTAATACAGATCTCTGGAACGAAAGCTGAATAGTCTGACTCCTACACAATCACCTGATTAGTCTACCCTGGAAAACATACGTGGGTAAAAGAAATATGGCAGGTGCTTGGAAAACAGTTCAGCAGTTCCTTAAAGGGTAAAGCAGAGGTACCACTTGATTCACTAATTTTACTCCTAGGTCTATACCGAAGAGATAGGAAAACATATGTCAACACAAAAACTTGTACATGAATGTTCATAGAAGCATTATTCATGATGGCCACAAAGTAGAAATAACCCAAATATCCATCAACTGATACGGACAAACAAAACATGATATAGCCACACAATGGAATGTTACTCGGCAATAAAAAGGAATGAAGTACTCACACATGCTACAGCATGAATGAACCTTGAACACATTAAATCCAGTGATTCTGTGTATATGAAGTATCTACAATAGGCAAATCTACAGACAGAAAGTAGAATAGTGGTTGACAAGAACTTGGCGGAGAGGGGAAAGGAGTGACTGCTGATAAGCACAGGGCTTCCTGTTGGGATGATGAAAATGTTCTAAAATTAATTGTGAAGATAGCTGCATAACTATGAATATACTAAAAATCACTGACTTGTACACTTGTGAATTGTATAGTATGAGAATTGTATAGTATGTGAATTATATCTCAATAAAGCTATTATTTAAAGGAAATATGGAAGGAAGCAGGTTTCCTCGGTCTCTTGAAAGCTGAGAAACAAAATATCAGAAAAGGAAATGAATGAAATAAATCAAAATATTCTATGAAGAGCTTGATAAAATTCTAGGCAAGATACCTGAGGCATCTGGGTAACTGGAAGCACAATAGTGAAATCAACATTTCACCTGTATGTTTTAACAACACCAGCACAATTACCAGCACCCCCAATGAAGAAGTTGGACTTTTAAAAGCAAATTTTGGCAAATACAAAGAACATTGTTTGAATAATGGTATTTTTGCTTAGAAAACTTTGATTTGTGTATGACAACACTGAAATCAGATCCTTTTTTAACCCTTCATTTATAAGCATTTTACCATCTTTTGTTTGTTTCCAGAAAAGTCAGGAAAAGAATAGCATAGATCCCATGAGGAATCTGAAAAAGGCAAAGAAAAAAGGTGGAGAGGGAAGGAACCATTATTCATGTACTCATACTGTTGTTTTTGAGGAATTTTGATTTTGTAAAATACAGTGATGCCCCATTCAGACAGCATCTATAAGTCTCACTGCATCTATAAGGAACTGCTTTTTAGAAACGTTAGTCTCCAAATACATGCTTGATACTTAAGTAAATAAGCAAAAATAAACTGTCTTTTAGAAGCAATAGTCTTCAAATAATTTTGTGAACATTACATGTTTGCTTACTTTTACATAAAAGTTACCAGTCTAATCGAACCTGATCACCGGGCTAAGCTCCAAACAGATCCTGACTTAATAATAACATTATGAGAGCTTGGAGAATTTTCTTTTTATATCCACCAAATAAAATAATAAAATGAACTCTCCATATAGTTTTGCTATTAAGTAATATGTGATGAAGGTTTATATAAAACTAAACCTTGTAATAAGAAGATATGTTCCCATAAATCTCTAGTACACAAATACATCACAATAGATGATAAAAATAGGTTATTGTTTATTTCAACAATTCTTAATCCTGGGAGAACAAATGGTTCCTTCATCCTCTATCACCAAAGCCGAAAGACTGTGTGGGTTAGAAATGTCAGAAATCATACACAATAAAACATTCATTCCGAAGAGACTTTTTAGCACTTTACCTCCTTTAATTTCTGACTTTTTCCCAATAGATATAGGAAATACACACACACACACAAACACACACACACACACTTTATGGTAAAATGCTATTTCTGAATGTTACCAAAGAGTAAAACAGTTTAAATAACTAAAGCATTTAAGATTCAAAAAAATTCAGAAGCAATGGTTAACTATACAAAGAATCTGATAGTTACATTCCAACAAAAAGCACCAAAAGCTACCATAACAATTACTTTACACGTTCAAAAAAATGGTAAAACTACATAGCTACAAAAGTTTAAATATGAAGCAGATAGTAAGATTCAATAATATTATGAAAGTTTTTCCTTACGTACCTCAGATGGCCCACTGCCCTGGTTCGTACTAGAGAAAGAAGAATATAATCATTCTGTTGACCTTGAAACCTATCAACAGTTGTCACCTAAAAATAAAAAAAAAATAAAAAGATAAATATGGCATATTTTCAAAAGCACAATAACAAGACTCTGGAGGGATCGTTTAAATAATGTACTAGAAAAAAAAATCCTTACCCTTAAAATAATCCCCAAAGAAATGTGACCATACACTTGGATTTGGAAAAACAAGTTAATGAACGCTATGAAATAAACCACTGTAACCACATTAGGCGATGCCCCTGTGTTAGTCACACTTACAGCACTCGTCTTTACCTGCGCTGATAACTAAACTATCTGTGGAATTAACAGTCTTGCCCCATTAGACTACTCAAAGCCATGAAAGCAGGGACAGTATTTAGCTTGTATCCTAGTTGGATGCCCAGCAGTATAACTCAGCTTGCTCACTTATTATTTAACACATTCCTTAGCTCTAATCTACGCATTCCTCTGTCAAAAAGTAAACAATATTCGTTGCATTTTCTGTTCAGTTTGAAAATATATGTACAAATAGGGAAGTTCAGGAAGGTTTCAGAGTAATATTGATACTCAGGCATTTCTCTCTTTCATTAATTCAACAAAAAGTTTAAATGTTTATCTTACACAATCTATAATTCATGGTCCCTATCTTTAGAGGGTTAACAAAATGTTTCTTTTTACATACAATGTAAAATACAGAATTTACATACAATGAAATATACTCACTTTAAGTGTATGATGTGATAAATTTTGACAACATATACTCCCATATAACCACCACCACAACCAAAATTGCCATGGTCAGTTCTAGAATTCCATAAAAATGGAATCATAAATTCTGTACTCTTTTTTGTCTAGGTTCTTTCTCTCACTCAGCATAATATTTTTGAGATTCATCCAGGTGTTATACATTAGGAAGTTCACTATCATTTTACTGTTAACTTGTATTCCACTGAATGCATATTCCACAATTTGTTTATCCATTCACTTCTTCATGGCACTTGGGCTGTCTCTAGTTTGGGGCTATTCTGAATAAAGCTTCAATGCATATTCATGTATAAATATATCTGTACATGTGTTTCCATTGCTGTTGGGCAAATATCCAGGAGGAAATTGCTGAGCTATACGGAAAGTGTATGTTTAACTTCATAAGAAACTGTCGAACTCTTTCCCAAAGTTACCGAACCACTTTACACACTCACCAGCAATATTCCAATTGCAGAACTCCAGTTGCTCCACATCCTAGCAGACATTTAGTATGCTGCCAATCTTTGTAATTTTAGCTATTCTTTTGAATGTGTAGTAGTACCTCAATAGTTTCAATTTGCATTTCCCTGACAACTAATGATGGTAAGCACTTTTTCATGTGCTTATTGGCCATTCATATGTCTTCTTCTGTAAAGTGTTCTGTTCAATACATTTACCAATTTCGTACTGGGTTGTTTTCATTTAACAATAACTTTTATAGAAGTTCTTACATTCTGGATATAAGTCCTTTGCTCTTATGTGTGGATGTTATACCTGAAAATTCTGTTGCCATACTGACCATACAGAGAGCTGGTCTGAAACATGGGCTCACAAACTGAGAATGGTAGAGCAAATGGCTGCAATGAACCTTGGTCTTTGATGACATCACTGAGTCACTGGAACCCAAACCTGGAGCTCCTCTACTTTCACCTTGTTATGGGACCGAGTAACTTTCCTTATTACTTAAGTTTTTCTGTTAATTATAAATAAAAGAACTCAGATATTGAGGTCCTTCCATTTCTAAACCTTCTACATTTCAAAGTTATTAGTTTCTCATTTTCACTTTCTATAGCCCTCACGGAATATTCTACAATGTGTAATCCTCACTGAGGTCCTTTCAATTTTGTCTCCATTTCTATGATTTTGCTTTATTTTCTTCTACTCCACATTTCACCTCTTCTTCCTGAGTTCTTTAATTTCTCTGCTTTGTAGACTTCCCTCACAGAAATGGTTCCTTTATTATTTAAAAATACTTTAAGTATTTTAAAATTCAAAGCCAATGTGTATTCAACATTTTCATCTGTTCTAGGCCAACATGTTTTCTGGAACGTGTATCTTGTCAATTAGTATGTTTTGATGCTCTTTACCTGATTTTTTCCCTATATAGATCGAGATTGTACTAGTTTCCTTTTCCCCATCACCGAGCCAAGTGGGTTTCTTAGATTAGCTACATGTAAGAGATTAGGGTGGGTTGAGCAGGACTGTTTTCTAAGGGCTGTAGGTTTTTTATAACAGAAGGTTCTCTTTTCCTCTGCTACTATAGAGGCAGTCTACTTTTTGCAAATACAGCTTGCATGCAGGCTTTTTGGAACCAATTGGGACCAGGAAGGCTTCTGTTCGCCCCAATTGTTGCATCCATTGTTAACAGGGATGGGGCTCTTATACTTCAGAGCACTTTCAAGATTGGTCCCTTAAATTCTCTTCTTCCCACATTTTCTTCCTGATCTGTATCATCTCACTAAAAATGGAGTTTGTCGTCTCTTCCATTTTCCTCTTACTTTTGGATGATTTCCAAGAAAAGGTGAAAGAGCTTTTAATACAGTCGTAGTATTCACAACCAAAGTCCTACTTTCATCATTACTAATGTATGTGTTTTATTATTCTTTCTAGTTTCTGAACCTTTTATTAATAAAATCAAGAATATTCACTTTTATTTGATATTACACCATCATATCACATAAAAAATGTAAAAAAAAAAGAATCCTGGGTCTGGATGCACTTTAAAATTTTCCTTTATCTCCAAGAAAAAACACTCCCCTATACACACAGAGTAAGAAACCTTTGCAAAACAAAACAAAAATGACACAATTCTTATTTTCAACTCTAACGGTATATAAATATCATTTTTTAATTCATCATTTCATCAACAGAAAGTTTTAGAAACATTGATTTCTGCTTATTATCAACAAAAATCTTCAGTGTGGTAGGTAGTTGGGACAGAAGCTCATACCAAACCAATAACACTGCCAGGTAGGCTCACCAGAGAATTATTTATAGTTCCTATTGTTTCATTTTCTTACATTTCTTGAAAAGAGAAAGTAAAGAGACAAAGTAGAGCAATGTAAATAACTCATAAGAAATACAAATCTTCCCATCTTGCCAACATCATAAGATTCATAAAATTACCTTATTTGGTCTTCCAATCAAGGGATTGTTCCCACATCGTCTATTGATAATGTCACGAATAAGATGCTTTTGCCCATTATATGTTGTTAGAATACTGATCTTGTCAGCAGGGTAACCAAGTAAACACATGTACATAAAAAGTGCCACTACGTATTCTGCCTCTCCAAGGTTCTGTAATGCAAACATAATCAGATTGTGTATTATTTCCTTTTGCTTCAACTTTATAGAGAAAATGATTCACTAGCACAGTTTATTCATTTATTACACTGCAAGAAGTGAACAGTTAATAATGTGGACAAGTGAATAAAAACATAAAACTGATAACATAAAAACTGATGAACAACCTTA
Organism: Rhinolophus hipposideros; assembly: GCF_964194185.1. Lineage (NCBI taxonomy): Eukaryota > Metazoa > Chordata > Mammalia > Chiroptera > Rhinolophidae > Rhinolophus > Rhinolophus hipposideros. The sequence goes on from NC_138051.1 coordinate 32,994,925, forward strand.
TTCTAGACTAACATTGATAAATAAAAATAGAATAATGTAATTATAACCCTCTGACATTTGCAATACATTTGCAATATATGGAACAATCATAAAATAAAAGTCGCCAACTTCTGGGACCACAACAATCACAATATAGATCAATAATATTATGCTACAGTGTACTGCAACTATAGTAATGGAAAGAAAAATTAACATAAAGAAGCAAGGTAATCATAAAAGCCAGTAGAAAATCCAGTCTGATAGCATATACATCTAGCAGTACTGTAGACAACTCTTACTAATTTTTACATAGTATTTTTCCTTCTCACTCATACTTCACAGCATTTTTTGGTTTTGTTGTTTGTTCTCTTACTGATGGTTGCTACCTCTACAGACCACTTTAGGTGGGAAAGGATGTGGCCTCAAATTGGTCAGTCTGGCTTACTGTGACATCAGAGACTCTGGTTAAAGATCGGTGGGAAGGAGCTTAAAACCAAGGCTTAACTGAACTTGAAAGTCAGGAGACATATACAAGGCTGTTTAGTCCAGTTCAGTAGAGACTAAATTGAAAAGTAATAGATGAGAGAACAAAGTAAAATGAGAATATAAACAACATGAAAATCAAAAAAGAAAGACAAGAAGCTAGATTTTATGTCAAAGCAATAGGAAAATTACAGGAAGACCTTTAGAAAAATCATTTATATTCTGGTGCCACTTGGTGCCACTCAGACAGCTTGAGTTATCTCTTAAATTTTCTACTAATTCTTTGGAAGACAGGAGGGAAAAGAAGCCACATGACTGAGTAAATCTTTCCATTTTCTTATCAGTAGCAAACTACATTTATGTTAGCATCAACTCTAATATAGATAAAACAAATATTTTAGTGTATATGCTGCCAGATCTTTTGGTATAGATTATCAGTATATATTTCGATATGTATGTTTTGCTGTTCCTTTTTAGAAACAAAATGGGACACTACAGCTACACTTTGCAATTTGATTTTTTTTCACTAAATGTAGCATAAACATTTTTCACTTAATATAGCATAAACGTTTTTCTTGTGAGTAAATCAAGTTATATTATCACTCTTAGTGGCTATTCAGTATTTAATTATAATAATGTAATTAATCCCTGCTGATAAGACATTTAGGTTGTTTCTCATTGCCAAAATAATTTGCAGTAAAAGATATAACAAACATTTTAGCATATAAATTTTTGCAAATTCACCCAATTTTTTTTTTTAGGACGAATTCCTAGAAATGAGAACACTGCACTTTTAATACATACTGACAATTTGTCTACCAAATTACTTTCCTATTAACATTACATGAGTATAGATTTTCCCTAAACCTACCCTGACAGTATTATCAGAGGTGAAAATAAGTTCCAGTGATTTGTACTTGCCATATATTTCTGTGTGAGTTACATATTCTTGTCCTTACTGTATTTTTCTTTTGGGGCTTCCCCCACCATCCCACTGAAGTTATGTATTTTATCATCTGTACATGTAATATTCATATATGAAAATAAACTTTAAGTGCTTTTCTCCAATTTAAAAATCTAAAGAATTAAAAAAATAAGGCATTCAAAATTTGCAAAAAGTACAGATTTACAAAATGTGTATATTTTGTCATGGAAACTCCACACCGACATTATACACTTGGAAAAAAATACTGTGTTTCCCCGAAAATAAGACCTACCCTGAAAATAAGCCCCAGTTAAGATCGTCAGCCAGATGGATGCATTTAGTACGTTATGACGATGTTCCAGAAGATGACATTACTGTATTTGAATAAATGTATATTGTTGTACATAAATAAATAAGACATCCCCTGAAAATATGCCCTAATGCATCTTTTGGAGCAAAAATTAATATAAAACCTGGTCTTATTTTCAGGAAAACACAGTACAAACAGGGTATATTACAAATACATGTAAGCAATAACTTAGTTCATATCATGTAATAAAAAGTATATTAACCAAGATATACAAGCTTTTGTAGGTTCTAAACTGAAGGACTTTTTTTTCTGCAGAATCCTTAAAACCTGTGGCACTTAAAATTTGTTACTTTTCTACTGAGAGGTAAATTATACACAGTGATGAAAAAGATTAACAGACCAGTTGTCTATTATGAATCATTTCAGCTTTGCTCAACAATGGCCAAAACTCTTTTCTCACATTCTCGTTTGTTTTCCTAACAAAGTTGTGCTGCCTGGCTATTGGCTGGACTCTTTGGGGGCATTGATTTTTTTTTTTTTGAAAAGTGATTTTTAAGAGTTCTATATACATTCAGACTTTAACCCACTGTTTGTTAGATGTTGAAAATAAATTTTTTCTCAAACAAGTATTTTCCTTTATGATTTTTGCTTTTGCTAACGAGCTTAATAAGATCTTTCTCACCTCAACATTATACATTCACCAATATTTTCTTCTTTCTATTATGCTTATAGTTTCTTTTGTGTATATACCTTTAATCCATTTGAAATTAAATTTTTTTGATGTGTGTGAGGTGGCAGAATCTAACTTTCCTTTATTTAATGGTCAGACAAATGGTTCAGATCATTGATTTAGGTAGTAATTCAGCCCTGCAAATGCAAAATAAACGTACAAGTGTTATGTTTTTTCTTACCTGATAAAAGTAAGGATTAGGTTCAGACTCTCCCACTCCCTGAAAATCTTCAACATTGATGAGCTGGAAGTCATAGAGCAAGCCAGCATTTGCTGTACTGAACTCCGGCAAGAGCTGCACGTGGGGTAAGTTTCCCAGATTCTTGTATCGCCAGTTGTAGAGGTTACACAGGCTTTCCAAAGACAAATCCCCCCCAAACAGGAAATATTAGTGATGTAAAACCCCTTGTAACATACATAAGGGGGTTTCTAGGAATTGTGCTCTTCCTCTTAATTTTCATGTTACTCATTACGTGCTCATCTTTCTAGCAGTAACGCTTTTCCAACCTTTGCCTCCAAACCAGAAGGTAGAGACATGACAGGCCCATTGTGTTCTCTGCGGTAAGCTGCTCTCTTCACTCATTAAATTATAAAATCAGGGGAAAGTCTGTACATTGAGGAAGATTTTGAGATAACTATGAGATGGGGCCTGTATACTCTATGAAGTGAGTAGGAACTGGAGTGTTCTCTTGATCATTTTTGCTTTAGATTTCAAAATGATATTAACTGTGTATCTTTTGGGGCATGAAGAAAGAGGAAGGGACGATGAAAAAGAGCCCCTAGTTTATAAGTCACTTAAATTAATCTCAATGAATAAAGTGAAGGAAGTCATTTGATTAATTCACACCACCTGCCGAAGCCATGGAGGTGCTTTCAGATTTGTAGATGCCTCGCTCCTGGACGGCAGGGAGTGCTATGCGTCTATATGGAAGTTATCGAACACCTGGATCAAGGAACTGGTCCTGACCCAGCAGTGATGCCCCAGCCCCCACCCCACCCCGCCCCACTGCACCCGGGTCTCCCTTACCTCGCTCTGGCTCTGCCCTGGGCATCCAGGTCCACAGTAGGAACTCCAATCCGGACAAAGCGAGTGAAGAGGGATTGCTCCATGTTGGAATACTTCTGAAAAGCCATGTTCTTAATGACTGGAGGTAACTGGTGATGATCACCAATCATAATCCATCTCTTCAGTCGGCTAAAACCATCCTGAGGATTCTAAAAAGAAAAGTGAGAAAATGGCAAAATATTCTAATTAACATATTACCGTTAGTCTCCAATTTTACTGCATAAGATTCTCACTATTCACAAAATAGCTTTATTACCTTTACTAACTCATATTCGCCAGCGCCACAGAGAAATCTGGCAAACTTAGAGAATGACTTGTGAATCAAATATGGGTACCATCGCTCTTGGCTGATAGTTGCGAGGGAGGATGGGGGTGATAGAGGTGACAGGCATGGAATTATTCTACTTTAACAGGTAGGGTAATCCAAAGAGATCTGGGAGGCTTAGGTCAGAATTAGGCAAAGGCTGCATCGAAAGAAACAGATATCGCAGGGAAATGGAAAGATGTCAAAATAAACACTGCCCATCACAATTATGCCGAGAGCCAGTTCTGACTCTCACCCCACAAAGCAGTAAAAATCAAACCTTCTTTAATTTCCTCTCTACTACTTCAATTCCCTACTCTATGTGTCTCCTTGTTCCTTGAAATATATCCTGACAAAATACATTCCAAATCCCAAATGATAAAAGTACTTTTGGAACCCAATTTATCTATAAATTTAGAGCAGTCTATTCTTAAATTGGGGATTCCATATTTTGTTTTTAATGCTGCCATAGTAAAGACTATTGTACAATAAGAAACATTCTGAAACATCACCATTTAGCTCAAAAAAAAATTAGGCCTAAAGTAAAGGAAAGCAACGTACCCAGTGAACATCAAAAACAATTCTAGAAGCAATTCTAACAAATGAAATGAAAAATAGCTTCTCTTCCCTTCAAATTGCATAAAAATGCAATTTTCTTGATTAAAATTACTAAGTTTTTACAAAACTTAGAGATAAACCACGAATTTTTAAATAGTATTCTCAGAAACAATACAAACTGCTAAATAACCAGTGAAGAGATTAAAGGAAATTCATAGACTTAAAACAGAGTAACAAACATAATGAAGTTCAGGAGAATATATAATTATGGCAATTAGCACCCCAAATCGTGTAGCTTTCTGATCCTGCCCCCTGGAATACTTAAAACTCTACTTTCTTTGTCTCATATATCAGCATCTTACCTGTAGAAGAAGAGGTATGAAAGTTTCTATCTCCAGAATCTGAGCAGCCTCCTCCATTAAAATATTGTCATACTGAGAAAGGAAGAAAAAGCAAAGCTTGTCAAAAAAACCACTTAAAAGACAAACTACCACCACAACTGTAACAACCATCCAAAAAACCCCCCAAAAACAAAAAAACTCGAATAATTCCTGACAAAAATAATAACATACAAATTATTCAAACAGAAAGCTTGTGATCTTATTTATCATTATGTCTCTGCTTCTCCATTTTAAGTCTTTAGCCTCAGGGAAGCCACCTAAATATACAACTCTACACTGAGGAGATCTTGTAAAGCATCTCTTAGATTACAATATCAATTTAGATATTTTCAATTCAGTTCTTTAAGTTCCACATTAGCAAGAATCAGTTTATGATTATATATGAGGTCATTTGCCTTGGTACTCTTACCCTACCTAAGGTAGTATTTTGGGGAATATTTTTTCCCTTATGAATCTTTCCTAGCACTCAACAATTCCCTTCTGTTTCACCCTCTGGCATTCAGTATATCACCAAAACATGTCAATTTTACCTTCCAAAACTCCCTCTTGAACCTATTCATTTTTCTCCATTTCTACTACCACTACCACTCTAGTCCAAGCCACTACACTACTCTGACTACTGCCAGCAATCTCTTTACTAGTCTGTCCACTTTCTGTCTTGCCTCCCCTAAATCACTGATACAATAGTTATCAAATCACTTCACCTCCTGGTGTCAAACCCTTCATTGGCTCCAGCTATCTCAGGAAAAAAATCCCTTAACATGGCCTATAAGAAATGTACTAATTAGAGCCTGTATTCAACCTGCCCGTCTTCCTCTTCTACTTTATATGTCTGTCAGCTTTCTCCTTACTTACTAAGCTTCAACCACGCTGCTGTATTTCATTTTTTCAGAAATGGCAAATCCATCAGGTCCTCTGCATGTGCTAGCCTCTCTTGACTTTATGTCTGCTTGGCTCTTTCTCATTCTTAAAGTTATTAGCTTAAGCCCCACTGTATCTAGGCCTTCTCTGACCTCCAAATCGAAAGTGGGTTTCAAAGTACTCTTTTCCTTTGTCGCACAGCACCTCAAAATTTGTAGTTCTATCTTTATATTTACTTATTTGATGCCTGTATCCTCCCACTGGCCCAGTTTCCAGTAATGTTAGGCACTGCCTATTTGTGAAATAAAAAAAAATCAAATCTTTCTCCAACATAAGAAAATTTCGTTCTTTCCTTGACTATTTCTCTTTTATCTGCCCAACTGTCTTGGAGGTCCATTCTCAACATGTTTTCTTTCTCCTCTACTTCTAATTCTGATCACTACTTAGTATATCTCATTCCTTGTTTTATTGGTAAAAACCTTCTTTGAGAATCTCACTAAGTACATATTAGAGTTCCTTTGTTTTCTGTTTATAAGGGAAATTTCCTCTTATTTTGTTTTCTATAGAAGTGGAAGGTGGGGGGATAATATTTACTCGTAATGCTTAATTAACTTTCCTCTTTTAAACTAATTGTTTATATATCCTACAATTTCTGTGCTACTCATTTGTATCAAAATATGCTATATCTATATTTGCTCAAGATTGGAAACTGAGCTGGATTTTCACTGGACATGATAAAAGTTAAAGTTCAATTCTCCACTGTTTCTTATTGAAAAAGGTTTAGGCATGTGGCTGGATGTCTTCTCTAGCTCTCTGATGCTAAATTTCCCTATTACAATGATTCATTAGGTCATCCTGGTGGGAAGAAAGAGGAGTTCAAAAAGCCACATTTTCACAGAAGTCTCTGCGTGTATTCTCAGGATAACAGATACAATATGCAAAACAGAACTGGAGAAGCTGGAAGAAGACAGCTTAAAGGCTCTGCTTTTTGAAAAACTGAAAATCTAATTCAATTTAACTTATAAAAATATATCTATTGATTCTGTTTTAAAACAAAGCTTTTAATCACCAAGTAAAATTATGACATAACTATATTGGGAGTATGAGGAAGGAGAAGGCCCACGAACATGTATGCGTAGCTCCTTGGGGACAGCACAGAGTCAAAAGACAACGCCTAAAAAGGAAGTTTAACATTCTTTATTGATACAGATTAACAGAAAAAGGAAATACTAAAAGAGTTGGAAGACTGAATAACTGGAGAGGATCAAGGAGTAGGGGACTGCCTTTTTTAAATGTTAAGTAGATGTATAAGGTTTTTAAGCTCTTAAACCAGATACATGTGTAAGTTTGATAAAAATAAAACTTTAAAATTAAAAATATTAAAAAATCTGAGATACTATCAGCACTCATGTAACTATATTTAGATATGTAGCAAAATGTAAGTAAAGAAAGTGATTAATGAAAATGTGATAAGCTACAAGTAATGTTTTCTAGAACATGCTGTGAAAAGCTGCATGAAAGCATAAAATGCTAATTACGATAGCATTGTTTCCCCTTGTAATTAAATTGATATGAGTCAATATCAAATTCAAAGAATGTTTCCTATGTCAGCCCCAAGAATACAATATTTAAGTGAAAAATTCTCACTAATAATTTGCAAAAGGGTAAGTTCACACCAACCCCTTTAATAAAGCATCGGATTTGTCCTACCTTGCAGCAGAGGAACCTTTCATCCAAGATAACAACAATTCTATCACCTTGAATTTATTTAGCACCTATCTTCCAGCGAGCACATAACATTTAAAAATTGTCAAGTTACTTTCATCAATAACAAATGCTTTCCTAACTCTGAATTCAAAGCAGTACACAAACCCTATTTTAAACAACAGAAAAACCAGTTGCAGGGAAGTTAAATGATATGCATTAAAATCAGAGTTTAGGTCAGTTTAACTAGCAAAGTCTCAGAGGCTGTAAATTAAAATTTACTGCTTAATTAGTACATTCCACTTCAATTGAATCACAGACTCACAGGCTATCATGCCCTTAGCTCTCTGGTCTTTATTATATGATGAAGTCAATTTACTATCTGACTTACAGTGTAACTAAGAGTATTCCCCATCCTCACCTGGAATGCTTGTGATTTACTGAAGAAAAAAATAACTGAGAGTGGATGTGTGCTTCAAACATGAACAATGCAAGCGTATTATTGATGTTTAGTAGGTGGAAAACACTGCTAAATGTTATTTTTATAGCTTTTGGTTCTGTTTGGAGATTTTTTTCACATAGTAAAAATAAATAATCTACCTTAACAAGTATTAGAATTTGGTTAGACAATCATACAGTTATAATGTTACTAATGGACATATTACTGATAACTAGATTTTGAAAAATTACATTTAATGTTCGCTAATCATATAAACATAAGAGGTTATCATTTTTAAGAGATATTTTTAAGTAATTGTAAATGCAAACTTCAATAAAAGGTGAACCAATCTCCAAGGGAAATGGTCTACATTAAAAAAAAGAAAAAAACTAACAACTGAACGAATGATGAATTAAGAAACTAAAATATAAGTCTTTACCTTGAAACCTAACTTGACTAAATCATGTCGTTTTAAGGCAGCATGAGTGCAGGTCATGGCAATGATTTTGGCTTCTTTCACCAAGAGGTATTTAGATCTGTCCAGTCCACTTCGAAGCAATTCAGAGGCCCTGAATTCCTATCGGAGTAGGGGGGATAGTGAGAGATTATTTTTGGAAAATAAACATAGTTTATGCATACATCCACATATTCCAATTAATCAGACTTAATTTCTGAGAACTTAACATAAATATATCATAAACTAAACCTAAAGAATCATACTTTTCATTATTAATTAGGTACTAATTTAATTCAAATAATAGCTGACATTCAGGCTTCAATTTGGATTGTTTTTTGTATAAGGTAAAACATTTATAATATCAACAAGAATACTGAATAAAATATCAATCACCACTGTATCTATATTACTCAAGGTCTCTCCAGGAAAATTGAAACTATTTCAAATATTCATAACACAGGGAATTTAATGCAGGGGATTGGTTACACAGGTGACAGAGGAGCAGAAAAGCCAACCAGGGAACAGTGAATTAACCCCGAGATTAGCAACAGCAGAAGTTACGACCCTTCCTAAACTAAGAAGGATAAAGGAAGGAGCCAGTGCTATCAGAGCCCAGGGAATAGGGTACCAGAACAAGCTGGAACCACAGTGGGCCATGCCAGCAGAGACTGAAGCCGCAGAAGAGGTAAAACCCAAGGCAGAGAGAGCTGGCGGAGAATTATTCTGGCTTCTGCCACATTTCTCATTGGCTAAACCCAGAAGTTAGCCGACATGGAAGGCTGTGAAATCAAACCTCCACGGGTCAGTCCAACCCCTGACCGTGGCAAAAGATCCCCCATAGATCAGATTTGGGGGATGGACAATAGATGAATGTGAAGAGCAAACAAGCCCAAACAGAGAATATAGTAAGTTTTACCAAATCTGAAAATTTTTTAATAATTAGTTCAGACTTTCTAAAAACATTTTTGTTTTGTTTTTTAAATAATTAAAATATTACAGGTACAAGTGAACTACCCTGTACATCCTTCTCCCCACACCCTCCCCAGGCAGCTACTATAATTATATGTTTTTATCCTTTTATTTTGTTTATGTAAGTATAAACATAATATTGTTTTGTAGGTCTTAAGTTTCCTATTTATTATCATACTATGTATTTATTATTCCGTATCAACCATCCATTCATCCATCCACCTACCCATACCATGTATCAATATTTACTGAACATTTACTATGTGCCAGACACTGTTCTAGGAAGTAGGGATACAATCATATCTAAAAGATACAAACACGAAAGAGACAAAGTCTCTTCCCTTTTTACCTGAAGTAATCCTAAACCTTCTTACCAAGGAATCTGAGCCTGAATGTGGTCCTTTTACCGGATTGCTATCATCTTCCAATGATGTTTTCCGTAAGGAATGAGAAAGCTAGGAAGCATCTCAGGGGTTCCCTCGTTCCAGACATACTCTTCTCTGTCCCCTTTGTATAGCAGTTTGTCTTTGTAATCAGGATCAATCATCCTGGCTAATCAGCAACCTCACTTTTTGCCTACTGGTCAAGAGGCATGAGGACCTTAGGAAGGCCATGTGGCAGTCTCAAATTCCAATCCAAAGAACCACTGTTGAATGCCCTGAAGTATATGTTTCTTTCTTAAATACTGAGACTTTTACACTAGACGAGCCAGAATAATGGGGATTCAATTCATTATCTTAATTTTTACTTGTTTCTTGAACTAGAACTATAAATGTCTCCAATAAGTTCATTTAAAAATAACCATCTGCTTTGTTAGATTCGAGTATTTCATTTACTTCACTTAAACAACAATTACACTTAAAACTTTTAAAGGAAAGTTAAAAGAACGTGAGGATCCTTACCTCAAGCTGAGTAAAGATTTTCTTAATATGCCTGAAACATCCTTCAGCAATTTCCATGTCTTCTTCATAAGACCGGCCTTTAAAAATGGGTTGAGGGGCATTTGCAAAGTATTCATGAAAAGGGAAGAAAGTGGAGATTTCTGTAACATCTGGTAATATATTAGCTTTATTTTTCACTTTGCTGATATACTCTTCCCAGCGAGACATTACCTATAAGAAAAAGGGATTTAAGGTTAAAATTGCCAGTTAATTATTATGTTTTAAATAATAAACTAAAAAAGAAATTTAGTAAAACTAGGATCTGCTAGGTAAAGGGAAAGGAAAAGAATAGCAATTTTTGACCCAACAGAACTATTTCTTATCAAAGTCATTGATGGGACTGCCTTTCTTTTCTAAAAGTAACCTTTAAGATTGTAGAAAAAAGGCTTTTTAATCAAAAATGCAGAAATGGGAAAGAACCTCAGGGTCATCTCATGGGACTTTATCTCAGATATTTCAGATTCTCCATCTATACTCAGGACAGTTTATTATTGATGCTTAAAACCAAACAAGTAAGCAAACAAAGAAATTCCTTATTTTTTTATTATCTCAGTTTCTCTCCATTACGGTTAAGTCCACCTTTAGCAGTTTTAAAAATCAATCTGGCACTTGTCAACCCTTTTCCCAGACCTTCAAATGTTTTTCCAGTTCTCGTGAGTACCTTTAGAAATAACTTCTGGTTAAGCTGTGTGTACATCTGAAAGCTCATTTCATGACTTCAGTGATATAGTTCAACTATACCCTGGTATCATGTTAACTATGCCTCTACCACAAAGTTCCCACTTAATCTCAATTTTTGTAATTTTCACAGGTATTTTTTGTTATAACTTCAGTGTTTCTCAAAGTGTGGTCCTTAGGCAGAATATCTTAGAAGCTAAACAAAAACGTTGATTCCTGCATGCCACCCCTTATTGAAAGATACTCTCTGGGGAAAAGGCTTGAAAATTTCCTTTCAAACAACTTTCCCAACGTGATTCCTATATGCTGAAAATCGTTGATCTCTACTGTGAAGCCTCAAGTTCATATTTCCCAAATTTATTACTTAAGCCTCCATAATTTACAGATCATCTCTCCTATTTTTTAAAAGTAGTTTTCACTGAGTGCCTAGTGATTTTTATTTTGTGCCAAATATGTATTTAAGAATGATCTTTACTCCATTATTCAGAATTCTGAACAGTCTGAGTCTAGTGCAAGATGATGCATATCTTCTCTGTTTCATAAGAAACCATGAAATCTGCTCATTTTAAATGGACTCAACTAGTTTGTGTGTCCACTTATAATGAAAATAAACCATTCTTATATACATTTTAAAATTTCAATGTTATGATTTATACCTAAAATATACAAATAGCATTAGTACAAAGAGAACAAATAAGGTTACACAAAAATGTTCATTATTTGATTATGCCTTGGTCCATTTAAAATTATTAGTAAATGAACTGACTATTAAAGTTTATTTTTATTTATTTTATTTGGCTTTGTTTCTCATTGGTTTCATACCCAAAAAACAAACCCTAACAAAAGCAAAAGTACACCTCTAAATTGAAGTCAAAAGAATCTTTAACTTAAACTCCTACTTTAAAATTAATTCTAAAACATAATTATTTCTGAAAATTTGAAAGGAGATTGTTTTTCTTCATTAGTTGATTAATATGCACAGTAAAAGTTAGTTACCAAACTACATTTTGTTACCACCAGGTAGCTAGAATATTTAATTATACCTATACAGTAACAAATAATAATAATAAAAAAAGACTAGAAACTTTTTCAATAGCAAGAAGGAAAAAAAAAGAAATTTAAATAGCACCAACACTGGCCTTTCATTGAATGAGTCATCAAGCAAGTTACCGTGTTTTCCCAAAAATTAGACCTAGCCGGACAATCAGCTCTAATGCGTCTTTTGGAGCAAAATTAAAATAAAACCCAGTCTTATTTTACTATAATATAAGATAGGGTATAATATAATATAATACTGGGTAATATATAATAAAATAAAATAAAACATAATATAAATACCTGGTCTTATGTTAATTTTTGCTCCAAAACAGGCATTAGAGCTGATTGTCCGGCTAGGTCTTATTTTTGGGGAAACAAGGTAGGTTAGTGAAAAAAACTGAAGATTATAGAAAACACATTTAACATTCATAAATATTGCTTTGGCAATAGCATGTATTTTAGTCAACTCACTGAAAAAATAAACTTTCAAGAAGGATCTCAAGAACCCATCTCAGTTTCCAACTGAAGACCATATTACAATGAAGTATCATTTAAAAACTCTAATCTCTTACCTGATATAAGAAGAAATAGCCTGCAGTTTCACAAGTATATGAAGCATCTCCTGGAACCCCGAGACTCTTTTGTAATCGTTTGACTTCTTCTAAAAGTTCTATTCTTCGAGCCAGGACATAATTAACTCTTCCATACCTAGAAATTTCAATTCAGCAAAAAGGCAAAATTATGTAATGAAGAGAATTTCAAGTTAATTGTCAGCAAAATAGTCAAGAAAATCATAATAGAAACTATAAATGGCCAAATAGAAAAAAAATAGAAAACATAGTTTATATTTAAATATAAGTAGTAATTCTTAGATCATTTTACTCCGAAGCTACTTAAAGTGTACCTTATGTACAGTGCAAATCTGCAAATGTGTTAGTGGTGTGTGAGGAAGTAAAATCAACTACATCATTCAGTCGGGAATAGGAAGAGCTTGTTAAGGAAGTTGTTGCACTCTACGTGACTGGAGAACCCTACATGTAAGAACCTTACAGAAAGAACTCTTTATAATAAAGCTCTAGAGTTCTTAAAAAAATGAAAGAAAGGAAACTACATCACTAAATACACCATTTAGTTCAGCTATCATTTTTCCCCCCCTATTAACAAGACTTTTACAAAGAAGGAAACAGTATGGTGTATTCTGGTGCTAGTTCATCTCATCACAGACCAAGAACATATAGTTTACAGATTGGCTGCTTTGAATATCACTATTTTATACTATCATAAAAGTAGATTTATTTTAAAGGCTTTTAAAAGTAATTTAAAAATGTATTTGGTTATTCTTTGTCATCCTAGCATGTAGCTTGACACGTGAACCTAGTAGATTCATAAATATTTGCTGAAATTTGGAGAGTACATGGCCCAGAGATATAGTTAAGAAAAAAAGGAGTGGAACCAGAATTGGATCCCAAAGCCTGTACATACTCTTCCCACCATGACAAAGTGCCTCCTATAATACTTTAACACTAAAAAAGAGATTAAAATAATATAAACATCGCTTTTCTCATGTTTAAAGATTTGACGAAGGAAGAAGTCATGTTCTTGGCTGCCCCAGAGTTCAGAGACTTACCTCTCAGGCAGCAAGCAATACCGTATTTCCCCGAAAATAAGACCTAGCTTAAGACCTATTATTTTACTATAAGACCGGGTCTTACGTTAATTTTTGCTCCAAAAGACGCATTAGAGCTGATTATCCGGCTAGGTCTTATTTTTGGGGAAACTCAGTATTCACGAATGAAAAAGAGATATAAGACATGGTCTATATTTTTAAGAATTTTCTAACTTAGAAGGAAATAAATATTATAGCAGGTAACTTTTTTCTGTTTGCTCATCAAACTTTTCCTATAATAAACACTTTGGTAATGAGAAAAAAATTGGGGATGCTTATGAAGCATTTATAATAGAATGCCAAAATTCTTGTGGTATAATGTGAAATTTAAAAAGCAACATACAATGGAACTCTATGTAATACTTGTTCAAAATTATTCTGTAAATCTAAAACTATACTTAAGAAAAGTCTATTAATTTAAAAAAGTAATATATGTAATTATAAATAATAGCACGATTAGACGTGATTATTAAAAAAAGACTATCATACACTTGTTTTGGAGTAATGGAATTATGGATGATCGCTCCCTCTCTACAATCTCACTAGATTTAAAATTTTTTCTTTAGGGAAAATGATATCACTTTTACTGTGAAAGAATATTCACTATTTTTCTTTTTAATTATAACAAAGGGAGAGAAATGAAAGAATATGCCCCACTGATAAAGCTCACACATACTAACAAGACCTGGGGCTTGCTTGGCTAGTATACCAGAAAGCAAAAAGTATTTTTTCCTAGAAATTTGGTAGTACCTAAGATCATTTTTAAGTAGAATTAGAATTACTTCTGTTCTACTACAATATCCTTTAAAAACTATAAATTCTACTGCAATATAATTACAATTATAGTATTTAGCATTCCATCAGCACCTATATGTTCACCGAATTCTGGATTATTAGATTTTAGATTCTAGCTCACTTTTGTAATTTAGGTTTAATATGAGGAAATACCCATGGGAAGAATTCAGAGAAGTATCACTGGCTGATCCAATATTAGGAAGCTAGAGCCCCAAATATCTTAATGTGCATTTGTTCTTTACCCTCAGACATTTTCAGACACTAACAAATGTTCAGTGAGCTTTGTAATACAAGAACTCAAAGTAGGTGCAACATAATAATTCAACACTCTTTTAGGTCTTTTGATGTCTATGATCAATTTAGTCACAAGTCATGTTCATAGCCAAAGTCTGTATTAAATATGTGCAGCCATTAATTATACTTATTGTCTAAAAATGCTTTCAAAATGGATTTAAATATAAATGAAATGAGCCATTATAAAGCAAATTTGAAGGAAAAAAACAAAATATTAGGTTGGTGCAAAAGTAATTGCTGTTTAAAAGGTTAAAAATAATTGCAAAAACCGCAATTACTTTTGCACCAACTTAATACTGATAGAAGAAATCTGAATGGTAAAATTTTAGTCACTTCACAATATGCAATTTTAAACAAACTCCAGCTAAACTGGCAATTAAGTACCTGAAATAATACTTATAACCCCAAAGCTTACACTATCATTAATCTTCAATTGCATTTCATACCTAATTGGTGCCTAAAATATATGCAAATTAAATGTCTGGATGAAACATGAAAAGGGATCATATAGTTATACAATTTGAATTTAGTAATGTTAAAAATTACCTCAATAAATAGAAAGCAAATGGCAATCTGCAATTTAAAAATGATGAACAAAAAGAACTATTCACTGAAATAATTGTGCTTGAGGAAAAATGGCACAAGCTCACAGAACTGGAGCTAAGGGAGATCATGACTGGACTTTTAGGTCAACCTATAGTCTACGTAGGTTACCCTAGGACCTTTCAGAATTACACTGGGTTATTCATTGTTCTCTTCTAGAAGTTCTTTAATCAAGATAAAAAGGAGAAAGTTAAAATTTCTTTTGTACACTGTTTCAAAACTCATCCGCATTTGCTTACCTGCTGAAATCTTTCTCTGTCTCCAGCTCTTCTTCTCCATGACCAAGACGTAGGAGGTGGCGCTCGTCAATGTCTAAAGCCATGATTTTCTCAAACAACTGGTTCAAGGCCTGGAGAATAAAACAAGAAGGACAATGGTGAATTTTAAAGAATCAGTCCTTTTTTAAAATAACAAAAACTAACATTTAGAAGGATGGGGGAAAAAAAAAAATAAAGAAGAGCCAGCCTGCCCGATGGCTCAGATGGTTGGAGTGCCGCGCTCCTAACGCCAAGGTTGCTGGTTTGATTCCCACATGGGCCAGTGAGCTGCGCCCTCTACAGCTAAGATTGTGAACAACAACTCTCCCTGGAGCAGGGCTGCCTTGAGCAGCTGGAGGTTGGTGTGAGCTGCTGTGAGCCGCAGACCATGACCAGAGAGCCCGGCGACCAATTGCCTCAGCCCAGGGGAGTGCAAGGCTCATAATACAAGCGGGAGCTGTGTCCTATACAACACAAGCATGGGTCAGGGAGCTGTGTCCTATACAACTAGACTGTGAAACAACGGCTTGAACCGGACAAAGGCGGATAGGTGGAAGAAAGAGGGGGAATAAAGAGCATTGCTCAGTCAGATAAGAATCAAATTGAAAGAAAGGAAAACATTAAGCCATTTACAATTAACAATATAGTATTTTTATTAAATTCTGATATTCCTGCGTATGTATACTTGGCCAAATCAGTAATTGGAAACCATAAAAACTAACTAAACACTAAATCTCTGCTTCTAATTGATGAAAAGAGAAAAGTTTTGGTTTAGATCTATTTCCCCCAAGAAGTAACAATTACTAAAATAATTAATAACCACAAGAAGTTTCATTTCATGCAACAGAAATTCCATGGGTTGCAGAGAATTGAAGAGTTTTTGTAGTTGGAGAAGGACTCTCATGTGATAAATATGTAGGTAGCATACATCAAGAGGACCACAGAGGGGAAATGTAAAGTGCATCATTCAAACTGGAGGCTGAAAGTCTACAGATCTCCATACAACACTGAGCAGAGCACTCGTTTATTGCAACTCTTCTGATGAAAGCCCCTCAGAAATCACTCCTTTCTACCTATGAAATGTTCATATTTAGGGTTGACCTCAAATCCTAGTATTATCTGAACATCTGCATTTACAAAGTTTTGAAGAAAGGCAAAAGTATGGGAAAGTACACTAATAAAGATATCATTTAAAAATTAGCTCCCACTAAAATATCTCTCCTAATTTATCATCAGTTTAACCATACCCGTTAAGTCAACATTCAATCTCATAAACATTCCAGTTATATATGGTAAATATATACTTTGTTACCAAAATTCAAGCAATTAGAGCTCAGAAATTGAAGAGATAAACTAAATTTTAAGAAAAAATTCCCCAATATCCAAACTTTTAATACTTTCTATCCAAAACTTGACATCCAACAGAGCAGATCACATCACTACCCAAACCTTTCCTATCCAAATTTGAGAACCACAAAGATTTAGAGGGCAAAATATACTCGCACACTGCAATCTCAGAAAAGACTGCAAGATTTCATCGTGAATTTGTGATGTTAGAGAATTGCTTGAATTACATATGTAAATCAAGATCTGGCAAACAAAACAGTTGTGAAAAAAACAACAATTTGATAGACATCAAGGAAGATGATTTGATTATCAAAGGATCAAAACAGGCGCTTAGAAAGCAATGAAGTCTTAAGCTATTTTTGCAAAATAATCTCTATAATTGTGCTATACTGGTCAATCATTAGTACAGGATACTATAAAAGGTCATTATCAAGTTATGACAAAAGTTATTAAAAACAGTTATGTTAAAACAGTAACACATGAATTATTATTTATTTACTCTAAGAATTTCCAAATAGAAAAAAATTACTACAGACTAAATTTTATTGAATAGATTAAAAAATGTCTTTACGTAATTTGTTTCTTTTATTAAGATATAGTCTCAATTAATCCTAACCCCCACATAATTTTAGTACAACATGCTACCATTACTTAAAAACTTCAAAGATATAACATGGTAAGTAAACGACAAGGGTAGTATTAATTCTTAAAACCTATAGATCAAAAGTTGGTGAAAAACAGAGTAACTGACATTTAGTATTCTAAAAACCCAGTGCTTCTTTGTAGACCAGCTCTTATAGAATTAGTCAACTGAAGTCATCGTTAATATGTATTCATAGAAAATACTTGTAAGTACTTTCAGAGGTTTAGACTATCATGCAACTTTCATAAGATCTTCAGTATATTCTGAGTTCCTCCTGTCACGTTCTACATGAGAACCAATAAATGTTACTTGTTCTTGTTCATTTCTATGATAGTGACAACTTCAGAACTATCGCAACACAGATAGATGTAAAGACAATTTTTTAGCCATCATTTAGAAGGAGTTTGTTTTTATTGTTTTAGCTGTTTATAAAAGCTATGTATTGAACCTGCAACCTAAAATAGTCCTTCCATGTAATATAGATGTTCATATGTATACTTCATAAAGATTTAAAATTCAATATAGTATTAATACAGTTTACACTTAGTCTTTCAGGAATATTCATTCTACTAGAAGGAAAATGCTACTAGTAAGGGTTAATACTTTTGATCTCAAAGTGAAAGCTCTAGCTTAGCACAAAAGATGGAGGGCGAGGAAGGCAATTTAATTTAATTTGAATACTTGGCTATATATCCAAATATTCTTATTAGCTTTTCCACAGTTTGACCACTCCCTTCTCCCCCTGGAATTAGAAATATAAGAATTAGAAATTGTTTTTATATTTACCTCAATATAGTCTGGTCATGACAAGTGATAATCCAAGAATAAGTCAATAAAAAACCACTATACTGATGAGTATGTTCATCAGCTTTTCCTGGTATTCTGTTGTACCTATGATCAGGTTACCATACAAGCAGAAATTTCCACTGAACTTTCATGCATTCCCTGCTACCCCCAGGTCTACTCCAGACATGCGTGCGCATGCACACATACACACGAATGCATGCTCTCTCTCTCACCTGATTAGAATGAGTAACAATCAGAGTCCTCTGCTCTGGAAAATTGTGGTAGATATTGGATATGATTTGAACCGCCACATCTGTTTTTCCTGTACCTGGTGGGCCCACAACCTAAAAAGGAGATGAACACATAGCAAACTACTAAGTTATCACATTGTTAGAAAACTGAAATTCTAAAACTGAAAGATAAAATACAGTTAAAATCTGCTGGATGAGTTCAATAGCATAATGGGCAGGATAGAATCAGTAAGCTTCAAGACACATCAATAGAAATCACCAATCTAAACAACAAGCAGGAAAAAAAGATTAAAACAAATAATAAACAGAGTCCCATGAATCTATGGGCAACAGTAACAGGTCTAACATTCATGTCACTGAAATTCTAGAAAGAGTTAAAAGTATACAGTACAGAAAAAGTCGTATTTGAAGAAGTAATAGCTGAAAATTTCCTAAATCTGGCAAAAGTCAGATATCTACAGATTCAAGCTCAGCAAACTCCAAACAGAATAACCCCAAAGAAATCTAAGCCCAGACACATCACAATTAAATGGTTGATAACTAGATAAGACAAAAAAAATATTAACAGCAACCAAAGAAAAATGATAATTACATAACAAGAGAACGCTTCAAATGACTGGATTTCTTATCAGAAACCAAAGAAGCCAGAAGGAAGTGGGATACCATTTTTAAAGTGCTGAAAAAACTGTCAATGCGGAACTTTATGTCCATTGAAAATTATCTTTAAAGAATCAAGGTGAATCAGAGACATTCTCACATGAGAGAAAACAAAAGATAATTCATCGCTAGCAAACCTGCTCTTAAAAGTGGGAAAAGAAATTCTTGACACAGAAAGAAAATGCGCCTAGATGAAACTTAAGATAAAGGATAAATGGTAAGTATAATAACAGACTATTGTCCTCTAGAGTTCTTTAAAATATGTTTAATGTTTGCAACCATAAATTGTAACACTGCCTGATGGCATTTTCAATGTATTTAGATGTAACACATACAACAACAACATAAAAGGGGAAGTTAAAAGGACTTATATGGAGGTAAGGATCCTCCACTCACTTTAAGCAGCAAAATGATGATTCTAAGTAGACTGTGAAAAGTTAAGTATGTATATTGTATTGATAATTCTCTAGAGCAGCCATTAAGAAAGATTACACAAGAGATAATAAAAGAATAAAATAGGCCAATAAAAATGGAACACTAGTAAGAACTATCCAAATAACTCACAAGGCAGGAAAGGGGAAACAGGAACACAAAACAGTGAATAAACATAAAACAAATAATAAAATGGTAGACCTAAGTCCAAACACATCAATAAAGATATTAAATGTAAATGGTCTAAACACACCAATTAAAAGACAGAGACTGTCAGAATAAATAAAACAACTCAACTATATATAGTGTCTAAAGAAACCCATTTCAAATATAATAAATTAGAAATAAAATAATAGGCAAAGCTATATCATGTAATTACTGCAGTGGCTATATAAATATCAAAATAGGCTTTATAGCACAGAAAATTACCAGTGACGAAGAGAGATATTACATAATGATAAAAGCATCAATTCACTAAGAAGACATAACAACCTGAATGTGTATGTACATATCCACAAAGTTTAAAGTATGTAAAATAAAAATTGACAGAACTAAAAGGAGAAAAAGACAAATACATAACTATAGTTGGAGACTTTAATACTCCCTTCTCAGTAATTAACAGAAACATTAGGTGGCATATCAGCAAGGATAAGTACTGAAGTACTGAACAATACCATCAACCAAATGAATCTAATTAACATAGGTGTGACCGAAAAATATGGTGAATTTTAAATACAAAAAATGTATTACAGTAAAAGACACATTGTCATTACTCTCCCTCAAAATAATCCCCCTCGCTTCAAACACACGTATCCCATCGTTATTGCCACTTTCTGAAACAGTTCTGGACATCTTCTTTCATGAGTGTCTTTAGTTGTGCTGTCACAGCTGCCTTGATGTCCTGCCTCTATTCAAAATGTTTTCCTTTCATGGCCATTTTGACTTTGGGGAAGAGCCAGAAATTGCACACAGATCTGGTAAATAAGGTAGATGAAGACACACCGTAAAGTTTTTATTTGACAGAAATTGCCATACCAGAAGTGATGAGTGACATGGAGCATTGTCATGATGGAGAATGAAGTAAAGGCACTCACGAAAGAGAACTTCAAGAACTGCTTCAGAAAGTGGCAAGAATGACGGGATAAGTGTGTTTGAAGCAAGGGGGAGAATTTTGAGGTGAATTAATGACAATGTGTCTTTCACTGTAATGAATTTTTTGTATTTAAACATTCACTGTATTTTTCAATCACACCTCATGTATCAGACACTCCTCCACCCCAAAACAACAGAATGCATTCTTTTCAGAAAAATGCACATGGAATATTCACTCAAGATAGATCATATCCTGAGCCATAAAATAAACCTTAACAAATTTTAAAAATTAAATTGAAATCATATAAAGTATGTTCTCTGACCATAATGGACTCAGACCAAAAAAACAGTAACTGAAAGATAACAGCAAAATCTCCAAAATCTTGGAAATTAAACATGCTTCTAAATCAGTTGTCATTAGACATTTTCTGTAAAGGGCCAGCGAGTAAACATTTTAGGATTGTGGTCCATACAATCTCTATTGCAAGTAATTAATCTCTGCTGATGCAGCACAAAAGCAGCCAGGAACAACACATAAACAAATGAGCATCGTTGTGTTCTAATAAAACTATTTATGGACACTGAAATGAGCAGCAAGATCTCCACATCCATATAAAAACTCTGACGCACACTTCTAGTCTGTATCCACATAAGAACATTTATAAAATAATTCTCTTACCATAGTTAGCCCTGGCTGCATTCCAGCACGGATGGCCTCTATCTGTGTATGAGTGAACTGAATTGTATTACTGCAAATAAGAGTAGATAAAAAGTTAGTTGAAAATAGATGAACGACATTTAGTACAAATTTACACAATGACCAGAGGTCCAAACATCTGCTCTGCATTTGTCCCTGTTCTTCCCATCTCTTCTCCCCGCCCACTGTGTGCGCACGCGCGTGTGTTTGGTAAGAAATATATAACATGAAATCTACCTTCTTAACAAAATGTAAATGTACATTACAGTATTGTTAACTATAAGCACAACACTGTATATCA
Source organism: Rhinolophus hipposideros (assembly GCF_964194185.1). Taxonomy (NCBI): domain Eukaryota; kingdom Metazoa; phylum Chordata; class Mammalia; order Chiroptera; family Rhinolophidae; genus Rhinolophus; species Rhinolophus hipposideros. The sequence goes on from NC_138051.1 coordinate 33,016,589, forward strand.
GATCTCTAGAATTTTCACATCTTACATGACTGAACCAACCTCTCTGAATGACTCTCTTCCATAGACCAATTAAAATTGAATTAAAAGACTATAGTCATTTTTAAAACAACCCTCAGCCCATCCCAGACTTCATTTTGGAGTGTCAAGTTATAGTTCCCAATTGAATACCAAATAAAATGCCACCTGATTAGTTATGGCACACATGCATGAAGGCAGCTGCTGTATGTAACACATGGTCACGAAGTACAAATGCTGTGCCCAAATTAACGTAGCCCTCTAATATTTTTTTTAAGAGTACCTGGAAATATTTCTTTATGAAATATGACTACGGAATGGCCAATCATGTTTGAGCTACACAGCCAACTGATAGAAGGAAAGAGGGTATAGCGACAGAAGTTTCCTGGGATTTTTAAAGAATCAGAAAATTTACAAATGTTACCAATCTATTTGAAATAGCAAATTATTATTCATTATTACAATTAGCATCAACAGTACAATTACCGTTTGGGTTGGTTGTAAGGATAAGGACCCCTATTAGGAATAACATGAGGTTCAACAATTAAGGTCTTTGCCTCTTCAGTGTCTTCGTCTTCCCCACCTGCATCTTTCCTTTTCTTCCCTTTTCCACTTCTTACTGGAAAAGTGATCCTAGAAGACCAAAACCTTCCTTCACTTTTACAATTAAGAACAATTTACCAAGTACCTATCTTGTGCATGACAGTGCACAGAGAATGATCAGATCAGTAAGAAACATTTACGGCTTAAAAGAACTCACTATCTGTACATAAATTCTGAAAAAAGATTTAAAAGCACTAAGACTTGCGTTAAGGGTATTTAGATTAGAAATGGTCATCTGATTAACAGAGCATCAAAGAAAAATCATTTATATCCTTGTGTCACATGTACTGTAAGGTGCTTTACACATTGTTCTTCATCTAATCAGAAAAGGCTTCATGGGAGAGGTGGCATCTGAGTTTCAAAGAATTCAGACATCCAAAATGGGATGGAAGACATTCCCGGAAGAAAGAAGCAACTGCAGAAGCTTAAGTATAAGTAGCCAGTTTTGCTGGAGAGTAGGATACAATGGAGACAATAAGGCTAGAGAAAAAGGCTGGAGTCTTGCTATGGCACCTCTGGAATATCAAAGCTTTTAAGGTAGAAGATCTAGGTCTGGCGTCAGGGACCCCTCAAGAGGCAACTCTTCATAGGTACTTGGGGAGATCAATGACTACTACTCTAAAATTAAAGTAAAAAATTAATTCTCTATGTGCACTTTTCCCAGTCTTTCTTTCTGTTCTGGAAGGACAGAAAATATACTGCACTGCCCCCCACAATGTGCAATGTTAAGAACTAAAGAGGCTAAGAGGTCAGCCCTTATTTTGATAAGTAACAGGAAAAATCAGCTTTTTAACCAGGGAGTAGAATGACTATAGCAGTAGAGCATGCAATGGGCTTAGGGAGGCAATGGGCAGGAAAGACGCTGCCACCATAAAGATTGAAGGTGACGAGAGCTAGAGAGGTAGCAGTCAGGAATGACATATAAAAAAAATATCCTTAACGCAGAATCTGTAAAGCAGAGCAGGAGTTATAGGAGTAGAAAGATTATAAAATAACGCTGAGATTTCAAAGTGAGGTGACTAGAAGAATGATTTTGCCATTAATAGGATTAGGAAAGTATGAAAAAAGACTAGGTTTGGGCGTTTAAAGGGTACAGGTTTTTAATATGTAGGTTATTATATTTAGACTTAACAGTTAAAAGCTGTATGTACTAATTTCCAAATAAGAAAGTAAGCACTCGCTACCACCCGTAGGTTACTGAGTGTTTTGCGATGGAATCCTTACGATGGAATTCAGAGAACAGCAATCAGTGCTTCAGGTACTTTGTTCTATTTCCATTCAAATTTTAAAACCAAAGCTCCTTTAACACAAAACACAACTATATTGTAAATATTTAAAATTTGTGGAAGCAAGTAAGGTTATGATTTTTTTCCCCTAAAAACAAAAAGTTCAAAATCACATGACTATATCTATTAATTAGGAAATACATCAGACTAGCATTTCTTTGGTCGAATGCTATAAACATATTTATATAGTACTCTTCAGACAACAAGCGCTTTCCGATCTCATAAAAGACCTGAGGCTACTTTTATTGTGGTCTTAAACTAGATACTACACAAAGAATAGAAACTGAGTCAAATAATTTTCTCCCAGTGATTACACGGTGAAGGTAAACTGCCCAAACAAAAATACACGTATGCTACTCAAAACTTAACTTTAGCTACAGTCCAGACGGTCTAACTCAGACTGACTACAGACAGCCTGGAGGGAGTAGCTCCAGTTCTAACTTTACCTGAAAGGGGGTATCTGGAGAGCAGGGTCATCCACAGTTACTTTAACATTATGACCAGGAAAGCTGGTTTTCAAATGCTCAATGGAGAGAAACGTATCATTGAAATCAAGGGTGGCGATTGGATTGGGCATTTTCGAATAATGTGCACTGCTTGGATCCCCATAGCCTAAAATGATGTCATGCAGCCAGTCAGGTACAACACAGTCCGTATTCATGAGGTTCCGAATAGTCTCCAACACAGCCTGTGAGTAAAAGCACAGGAAAAGATTTGTCAGGAAGACATCTCAAACATTTGCAGTTCAGTGGAATGCAGAGCTGGCCACGCTAACCCAGAATTCCCAAGTGTTTCAGGGCAAGAAGCTATTTTCTGCTGACAGGTGCTTGGCTAGACTGAATCAACAGCTATATTTTCAGCTGACACCATACACTGAGTTAAACAAAAGACCAAACTTAGCAAGAACAGTTTATCCATTAGGAGTTCATTTAGACAGAATGTCATAAATGAGTTTACCATTTGACTTCTGTTGAGTAGCATGAAAATCCAATCAGGTCAGCACAACAGCAAAAAAAACATTGTAGAAGCTATGGGAGTTTTCTCCCCTTTATATTCCATAGTTCCTCAATACTAAGAACACATACCATCTGAAGCACATTAATGTATGCCTCAATTGTGAAACATCTCACAATTTAGAAATATTAATTTTTTTAAATTAAAATTTATTGGGGTGACAATGGTTACTAAAATGACACAGGTTTCAAGTGTGCAGTTCTGAAAGCAACAAAGGAATAAGACAAACAAATGAAGATATAAAAACTCATAGACACAGACAATAGTTTAGTGGTTACCAGAGAGTGGGGGCGGGGGATTGTGGATGAGGGTAAAGGGGATCAAATATATGGTGATAGAGGGAGAACTGATTCTGGGTGGGGAACACACAATGTGAGATACAGAAATATTAAAATTAGCATTATTAGAAATAAGACATAAAAATAAAGTGAAAATGATTAAAATGAAATACCAAATTTGAGGATGAAAGAATCAGGACTACAACAAAGGGTCATTACAGTAGTTAAAATATACATTGCCAAAATTACTAAATGCCAAGGCAAATTCTTAGATTTACCAATCATTATTTCAACAAAATGATCTATGAAAATCAGAAAGCTAGGCTATTCATTCCCCTGGGGGGAGACTGCCTAGGAAAAGGCGTATGTGCAAAGGCGTGGATTAGTAAAGAACAGCAAAAAGGTCGGTGCGACTGGCAGGAAGTGAATATAAGGGAAAAGGGTTAGAAAATGATGTGGAGACGTAGCCAGAAGACAGGTAATGAAGGGGCCCCTGGGATTATGTAACAACTTTCACTGTGATGGGAAACCATTAAAGAGTATTGAACAGGGGTACCTAGGCATAACTGACATTCAGTCGCTATGTGGAGGAGCAGTCTAACATGGCAGCAGGATGTGAGAGATGAAGGTATCTTGGACTTGGCATCAGTGGAGATGGTGAGCCAATCAGACTGGTGAACTGGATGTGGAGTGTGAGACAAAAGAAATCAAGGGTACTTCAAATTGTTTTGTCTTCAACAAGGTGAGATGGGGAACATATTGCTTTGTATGTGAAGTTTTCTCTTTTTAATCACAATGGGTAAAAAAGGTAATAGAGCGATAATGCTGAAGGAGCGCCGTGTTTGGGAGAGAGAGAAAGGCACGTGGGCACAAGCCAATGTTACCAAATGTTAGAACTGCTCAATGCTTAAGTTTTATAATATAGTTTCAAATAATTTAAAAAGTAACACCCTTTACTAAAACTCCTTCTCTCCACAAAGTTATTATAAAAGTAAAACTTTCTAGCCCCCAAACCTCTTTTCCCACTAATGAGTAGAAATACATTATATCATAGAGTAATTCAAAGCTCTTTTGAGGTTCCACATCAGTCTTCTTAAAGTGATATGGAAGCACATCTACTCTTGATTTAAAAAAGAAGTCCTTTTAAACAAATAAACAAATAATTATTTGTTTATTTTAAACAAATAAACAAGCAGTTTTCCTCATCTCACAGTGGGGCATAAACTGAGCATCTGATATACAAAAAGGAAGGAGGCTAGCTTTTAAAACACTGGATTAATTTACATTTTAAGTTTCTAAAAACCCAGAATTAGCAAATGAATTTCCTTAAGTTTTTATATTTAATCTACATGGTAAGCATTTAAGAGAATTGTTTAGAATCAAAAAGTAGTGATCACTGTTTTCTTCACAAATCATTTAACCTAGTTATCTAACCATTTATATCTTAAAAGTTGTTCAAAGTACTTTTACTTATATAGCCCCAAATTACCTTAAAGTTATTCTCCTTTGGTTTTCTCCTCATTATTATATTGAAGGTTTCATACACATCTTCTGCCCCATTTTGTATAGTATTGGTCATATCTTGTTGATACTGGTTTGGATCCAAAAACACTCTAAATGTTCTTGACTCTCCTCTAAGATTGGGTCTGGGTTCAGGTCCTGAAGATTTTGAAAAAGTTTGTTAAATGAAATATATGCTTTTCAAATATCAAAGTAAGTTAGCAGTATTCCTTTTCTAGAAATGATAAGTAAACTGTCTAGACTTAGATTCCAGCCATTCCTTCAGCTAGAATGCTGTCCACCCATCTATTTCAAATTTCAAGAAGCTGAAAATATTTCTCCTTTCCCTAAATTCTTACTGTTTCTTCCCAGAATAATCATGTATTGTTGGTGATGCAATGCCATGAATTGCAATTGTTTGTACATGTTCTCAACTAAAACGGGAGCCTTACGAAGTCACAGAACTTTCCTCACGTTAGTCACTTACAGCTCCTACTGCTGCCTTCTATACAGTAATTATGCGACTGATTCATCCTTCTACAGTCCATACTAATGGCACTATTATGAAAGGAAATGTCATATAGTAACGGCTGGAAGCTCAGAGGCTTTTACTTGCCCCTTGGCCTTCCTTCTCTCTTTTTGTCTTCGACCTCCAACCCTCGTCCCATTATGTGGCCTTACTTTTATTCCAACAATATCTTTTATTCCCTTCTCCTAGTTTTCATTTATTCTGGTGGTAAAAATGGCCTAATTATCAGCACTTCAGCAATGGTGTGATCTTGAATTCACAAGTTATAGAAACTAATTCAAGTTCTGAGACAAGTTTAGTAAATGGATTGTAGAATAAGGTCTGGACATGGACGCAGTTATAATTCAAAAGTATTACCAAAAACGCCAGGACAGCAAAAGAATTTCAAAGACCAATCAGTGATAATAAGCCTAAGAACGCCAAGAGCTGACTAACTGTACGGCAATATTTCTAAATCATTCTGGCATCCCAGGCAGAATGATTCCTTGTACAAGACAGTTGTTTAGATGCTTGGCATCCCTGACCCCCAACAGTTAAATGCCAATAGCTCACCACCCCCTACAGCTACTCCAGTCATTTGACAATGTAAATACCACCACACATTTCAAATTGCAGGGTAGTGCTGGTCCCAGCTGAGAACCACTGCTATGATGAACTGAATCAGTAAAATTTAAGAAGGAAAAATTAGGCAAATATATCATTGAAGAACTATAAGAGGTGGTTAGAGGGTTTTTTAAAAAAACAATACCATACAGTATTATAAAAGGGAAAGTTTTAAATAAGGCGATTTCAAACAGTCTTGTCCTTTCCAGTATCTAACATAGAAGTTTAGAAACCATATTATTTATTTCTAAAATTGGGTGGTAGGTACTCTACACATATTTTATACATAATCCTTTGTAGCGATTTAATGTACAAAACAACTAAAACTATTGCCTAACATGCAAAAAAGGAAAAAAGGCAAAGTAATTTATCATTATATACGTACACTCTTTCAAAAATATAGATCACATACCGTCTTCAATGACACGTCCTTTATCATCCAGCATGCCCTGGATTTCACAGCCTCTGACATAAACCAGTCCAACCTGTTCAATAAAAGGTCTCCTCCGGTCAAACTTGGTACCATAAGGTTTTGTGGGTCTCACGGTAATTAAAAAGCAAACATCGTGCTTACGAAGGCCTGGTGAAACATAAAGACATTTTTCACTTATTAAAATGTCATTGTTTTTAGTCTTTTGTTGGCAAATTCTCATCCTCTTATCTTAAAGGTCTTAGAGGTCTTAAAAATATTTAAAATATCAAAGGTGATCAATGATTATACTTGCACTGTAATACAATTACGGGTTTTCTATAATCTCTAATACTCAATGTTTGGTAACAATAATTAAAATGAAAGTTTCTCTTTATAATTAGAAAATTTTATGCCATGAATACATTACCAAATAAGTCCTCCAAGTCAGGCTACAGCTCCAAAATTGGATGCTCGTCATCATTCTTATTTTTAACATTCTTAATCAAAAATACAGTTGGCATATAATCCATCTATATCATATTTAGCAAGTTTCTAACATCAGTTTAAACTATCCATCAGTCATTCCAACAACAGTCTATTGTATTTCACCAGAAAAGGTCAACTCAAGAATAATTCATCAAGGCACAAAAGCATTGTTTACAGATATCATCTTGAGAAGATGGCTGAATATATATGTTATAGTTTCAGTTGGCAAATACTGAAAATTTTTATAAGTGAATGTCAAGAAATAGGGGACTTGGGTCAAAGTCCATGGCTTCTCAGTCATTTGACCAAATAATGGATTCAACTAGATTCCCAGTTCTATTAAAAGAGACACTGGAAGACAAGTGACATAAAATTAGATCACAGCAAATCATATTATACCAGTTAATCTTCATTTTTTCCTGATTCGATTTTGTTAGGCAGTGTCTGACATACAGGCAAATTTAAACAGTCTCCTTGCTCATAGCCTTAGTCGAAAGGCCTGCAACTAAATCAAATCAACAATGTAAGTGGGTGGCTAATAGTATCGGGACCATTCTGGTTTGTTTCAATATGGAGTGGGGTTCAAGTGTGGCTAGAAATAGTAATTCTGATTAATAATAGTTACTTTATTAAGTCTCAACAAATTTTATGCAAAGAAGCAGGGGAAGCAATGAGAACTAAGGGGAACTGTTTTACTATGTCAGTTTTACTGCCTGTACAACTTCTGATCTGCACACAACACTTAAAACTTCTCAGTCTCAGAGCCAAAGACGTGGTCCTGAGAGTAATTTAGTCCCTCCCGATGTCAATTTTTGGCGTCACTGAGGGATGACTGCCTGTTCCCTCCTAAAGCAGATCATTTAACAGTGGGATGTCTTAGATCCACATTAAAAATACCTGTATTACAATGAGTTCAACTACCTCTCTCCTTTTCAATCGTTCGCATTCACTCTGTCCGTGAATGTACATTCTGGAACAGAATCCATCATTTCAATTTCCTTAATTCTACTTCCTTAATTTTAAATGAGGTAGACAGAAGATAAGGGCCTGAGTTTCACACCTTCGTGAAGGGACAAGAAGAATATTTTATAATATTTAGCTTGAATTCTTCAAAGCTCTTCTGTTTTTACAGGACAATATTCATTACTGTTTGCAGAAGCTCCCTCTCAACTTGTGCCTCCATTTTCTATTTGGCTACTCTATCTGTGATCAATACTGGCCCTGAATTTTGGCTCTGATCTCCCAGAAAACACTTTTCTCCCCACCATGCCCCTAAATATGAATCACTTGTCCAATAATACCCCATGATTCCCTATCTTGCCCATCAAATTCACCCATTCTATTTCTCATTCTATCAGAGGCCTATGTTAAAAAAAAAATACTGTGTGATGTCTTTCTGATAGTAGTTTCCAATGTAACAGAGGAAATGGATTCAGGTAAAACGTTTTTTTCCCCCTTAACAGCATAATGCAGACTTGTCATCATCATCTATAAATCTCTAAAAAGGGTCTTTTTTTTTTTTTTTTAAGTTTTATTTCCAATACTACTACTAGGGATAGCCAGTAAGTTATTTCAATTTATTACCACCATGTAAAACAGTGTTTAATACCTCCGTAAGCTTTAAGGGTAATAAATATAAGATCTTCTCTAGCAACTTAACATATTTCTCAAGTTTCAGCAATAATAAAGGTACACATTATTGTAGATGTGTAATGCACCAGACTGGAACTCTTTTGAAGGATACAGGAGTCACACAAAAAATCTGTCACAAACTATACCCACCATCGTGGCCATTTGTTAAACATTTGGCCAGCTTCATTGCTGGATTCCTTCAGAATTATGGGATAAATATATCGTATACTCCCTATGGTTATAAACAGCTATATTGGGAGCAATAATTTCTGAAAACTGAACCATTAAAGGGCTATCCCTTTCCTTCTGGCATGCCAAGAAAGTAGAAGGAGATAAAACTACCAGCTACTATTTCTCACAACAAGGCAGCGAGAACTCTCACAGACAGCTGGGAGAAAAATATTAAAAGAGCCAATTAAAATATCAGTCCATGAGCCATTTCTGGCACAGGTGTTACCAATGTTTTAACTATTAGACTTACTAACTTTGAACATACCTGCCCCTAAATAAAATTAATTGTGGAAGTCCCATCCCTTAAAATCTTGCTTACTAAAGAGCAGAAAAAATAACTCATTTCTCTGTAATTATTTATTCTTGAATACATTCGATTTCACTGATTATTTGGCTTTCTCGCTTTGGTGTAAATAAACTATTATTAGTTCTGAGTTGTTTTGCCAGGTCCCCCTAAAATTCCTTGTGAGTTTGCCTAATTTTGACTTTGCATTTTTATTTTCCATAAATTTGCATGCATCCCTATTCTCTTCACTTTAGCTGCTCTGATCTCTTAAAAATACCCATTTTCCTTACTTGCTCTACATGTGCATCCCCCCTTTCTTTAGTGAACACTAATACTTTTACTCCTTTTATATGGACCGTACAAATTCATAAACATTATCTTACTAAATTTAAAATACTTTCCTCTGAGCTCTGCAAACTGCAATTTTCAAAACACGTTGATATGAATGTTATTTTATGCTTTTTATTAAAATAGTATTTAATTATTCCTATATGATCATTGGTAGTTTTACTACTATTACCAAAGACTACTGCCATTCTTTAAATCAAACTTTAAATATAAAATTTAATGAAAGTTCAAAAGGGTAACATTTAGTAAAAGTGCTTTGCTAATTCTCTAAGTGAAAGCCTATATATAGACTAAAAAGGCAAAAGGGAACACTGAAATACAAAATTACCTTCCCATTCATCTTTGATGTGATCTCTGACATTCAGATTGATGGTAACGTCTGCACGAACTCGGGTTGGCCAGTTTTCACCTATATTGGGTTTGGCAACCTCAACGACAGTGAAAGCCACAATGGGCTGGGCCATTCGTGCCCAACCACCAAACACTACACCACCATACTCAGACTGCCTGCAAGCCAAAGAAGTGGATCATTACTCAAACAAAATATAACTTTTCCCCAATTTTTGGACAAATACACTAGTAAGTAAGAATAAATGTTTAACTAGTATTTGAGCCCCAACAATAGTAACTCTTATTTCCAAACTTAAAAAAACACACAACTAAGTCTCAATGTATTGGGAGTTTATATGGTAGGGTGATACAGGCAAACAAAGGGGAAACAAAGGGGAGTAGAGGAACACCCCCATATCCCCTGGGAAAAAAAAACAAGAGCTGAACTGTTTTGTCAAAGAATGAAATATACAGCACATTTAGTTTTATTTTATATTCTTATCCTTTCCCACTGTTCATCAAGATAGTCTGAATTGTTTATGTTTTATCTTATGTAGTATAAGTATTTCTGCAGCTGTTTCAAAAACATTTTAGAACAAGGTAGAATTTAAAAAGTTAAAAACAAGCAAATAAATGACAACATCTATATGCAAATGCCTCCTTAGGGAATAATACTTAAATCATTTAAAAGGTACTGCCATGGAGTGGGGGGGACAAATAATCAAGCTAGCTGCAACAACCAGACCCACTAACATGCCAACATTCATCCTTTCTTCTTATATTAGTCTAACTAGTGCTTTAATTTTTACATTAAATAATATATTTGGGAAATCTGTAACATAAAAACTGCAATTCTCCAAAACTGGAAAGTACTGCCCAAAATGACATAATTACAAAATAAACTACATCCTAAGTAAAGGCTTTGGTCAAACAAAAAGTTGTCAAACTTCGTAACATCAAAGAGTGAAACCAGTTAAAAATAAAAGATTTGCAATCCAATGATTTGGTTCATATTGGGACAATTTCTAAAAGGATTTACGGGTATCTAAAACCTTTGTAATAACTTTCCTTCACTACCCTCATTTTTTACAACTTTACTGCAATAGTTTACATACCATAAAATTCAGTCATTGTAAATGTACAATTCAATGATTTTTATTAAATTTATAGAGTTGTGCACCCATTACCATAATCCAATTTTAGAACATTCCCATTATACTTACAAAACATCCCTTTTATCCAACTGCAGTCAGTCAATCCTTGTTCCTATCCCCAGGGAAGCACTAATCTAATCTCCCCAATTCTTTTCCCCCCTTACGAAGTCTACCTGCAACATGAAGCATTCAGAAGAATAGATTTCTGCCCCTCATTAGCGCATCCTCTCTTACCCTGCTCAGTAGTTTCAGCAGCCTGAAAACATGATCATGAGAGCTATGCAATGCATCAGGATACATGGAACAGAAAGAAGCCCTGTCCCTTTTTAGAAATCGTCATTTTTAACAGTTTTCAATGATGGACTATTAGGAATGAAAATTTAGAAAAATTTAGTATCACAAGTTAACTCCAAAAAGTGAGATTTTCTTCCTCCAGCAGCGAATAATGTACGTAAAAATAAATCTTTTTATTAATAGAGCATAAAAATTAAGTATTATTGTTTATTTTGGCACTTTAAAATATAAGTGAATTCTATTTGACGAACTGCTAGTTAACAAATCCCTACTTTTGCAAAATGGCCAAAATTAGGTCCAGAATCTGTGCATGCAAACACAAGGTAACCATGAATTCTAAGGCAGCTTTCCAATCAAGCACCGCCCCCCCAGGGGTCCAAACAATGGGCAATAAAACCAGTAAAGCTGTGGGCAGGGACTAACAGCCAGCCAGCGGGGATACAAATCTCACGGTGCTGGCGTGCCTACTGACTCAACTGATTATTAAGCCAAAAATACTTTATGTTGTGTTTTATAGTCTCACACAGAATAACTATTTACATAATTCATTAAAAAATAGAACTGTGTATGAAATCAACAATGGAGGTGATAAAAACAGATTATAACCATAGTGTCCATGTAGCTCTGTGTAATTAGGAAGGAGAGAGAAGCTTGGGAGATACCTGACTCGGCTCACATTCCAAGTATGGTAAGCTTTTCATACAGAATGCAAGATAATTGTACATGTATGCATGGTGTGACTGTAAGGTCATGAAAACTCATTTTACAGAATTATTTCACTCACTTATAGTCACCAGTGATATGTAACTTATCTCCATCAATTTCACACGCAGAATGAAACAGTGAATGAAGGGTATTTACCGAAAGTTAGTTGTATCTAAAAAGCAAAACTGCCCTTCACAAATCTCATAATGCAGAGCTGCCTACCATAACTAGAATGAAAGTTTTTCTTGGCTAAAGAAATTAGCTAAAGGAATGTGCTAACAGCTGGGGGTCGAGTTTGAGCAGAAGAGCTCTCCAAATAACAAGACCTACTCAGCCAGCCCTAAAAGTAAATGCTGATGATTTAGTCTCTTCAAGGCAAATGATGGATGGAAGACCAGGGAAGATTTTCCAATGTTCCATTCCATGCAATGTTCAGTAAGGCTCCTCATCTCCTGCCAGGTTCCTTAGAGAGGCTGACTGAGAGGATAGGGGACAGCCACGAGAACACTGCTTTCTTGTAAGATTTTCCAAGGACTTAAAACTGTCCTGCCCTAGTACAGGCCTGCCGGCCAGCCCATAGCCTTTCCTCATTACCCTTTTGCTAATGCCCAACCTACTCCCCTCTACAAACCACCCTCCTCACTAAGAGGGATGACCCCCCCCCCCTTTTTTACCCCCAGTCCCACCCCAAGGACCCAGATACGTATTTTATACTTCAGCACTTTTTATATATTCTAATTCTTACTAAAGAATTTCTCAGAGTAAATATCTCATATTTTGGAGGGCAACTTTATGCCAGGTATACTACCTAAATATACTCTCGAGATTTCTGACAGAAGTGTGTCAGCCACTATTTGCATCTCTTCATTGTAAGTAGAACCCATTGACTAACCATGGCTTCATTCTGCTGACGCTATCCTCGATGTCTTGCCTAATCTCGTAAGTTGATTCTAAGCGGAAGAGATTAAAATTCCGTAGGAGGTAATCATGAAGAGTCAAAAACTGCAAATTCAACTTGGGAAGAGCAAGACAACCTGAAAAGGAAAATAATATCTATGTTTGAATTGTTTTTTTAATAATTAGACACATCTGCTCTCTATAAAAAAGACATCAGATTTGGTAAGACTCTAATAATGTCTAAAATATAGCATATTTAATAAGGTCTCATTTTTACTTCCTCACAGAATTGAAACCAAGTTAACAAACACTGCCAATTATGCACTGGAAATAAAGGGTGGTTTTCGTTAATACATGTAACCTAATTATCAATGATTCATCTGCAAACAGTACTTCTAAAAAGTACCTGCATATACTTTAGTGCAATCTCCAGTAGTTTAAAAAGCCTTCCTTTACCACCTAATTTACACTTGGCAAATCTCAAAACGAATAATGTACATACTTAGCACAAGACAAAATTACCAAGAAAACTGAATTGGTATGCTACACTGCATAAATCTATCTCCAATGATCACTACTGAGCTCTGAATGAACCTGTGCCTTTTTGCTAGACTTTAAGGGTAAGGCACTGACTGTATGCTATTCCTGGAGTTACTTCCCTTCTCTGACTGTATTAAATAAACAATATTCTTTCCATTATCCTCAGTTAACACAATTTCCCTTGGATAATAAGTGACCAAGCATTCAACAGCAACACCAGAATGTTAAAAAAAGAAGAACCCAAAACACTTTCTACTGGGAAATCATAGTATTTTCATCATTGCTATCCATATTTACCATGTCTATAATGCACCTAAAAGCAAGAAACACTGATGTATAAAAATTTCGCATCATTTATGTTAGTAAACTCTGACTTAAAATCTAATTCAATTGCTTTAAGGCCAGAGGCTGACGGAAAGCAACTCCTTCAACAGCATATTTTTATTAAAAAAGACAGAATTAAAATGTCACCATTTTGCAACCCTCACTGAATCAACAAATCTAGGTGCTAAGCAACACTGGCTACTAATACAACAAAAAGAGAGATAACCAGGCATTATGTGCTTTCTGATGAAAAAAACATGCCACCACCAAGAATCTTGTCAAAAAGAGAAAACCTTAGTCTGATCAAACCTCTGCATTCCAGCTGTCAATTTGCAAGAGAAAAAGAGCAAAGGGACAGGCTGATAGTCAATTAAAAAAATCCAAACTATGCGAAACTATACAGATCAAATAATGCAGGTTCTTCCACAAGAAGAAAAGGAAGAGATATAGGGCATATCTGCAGAGTGAAAGACAGGTTTAAAATGTGCAAGAGATGCACAACTGGGTGATAAAACTTTTTTAAAAAAAGCAAGATAGTGACGGCTATAAAAGCCTAGAAATAAATGGCCACTTTCCAGTAGAGGGAGGAAGCAGTGATTAGAAAGGGGCACATGGGAGAGTTCTGGGATAGGTGACAAGGTGGTCACAAGGGTTTCATGGGGTTTCCCTTATGATAATTAGTGAAGCTCTATATTTATTTTGTGTGGCTTTCTATATTTGTGTTTATTTTATGATAAAAAGGTTTTAACAGGCAAATTTTACAAAGGTTTTCTTTACAATTCTTCATTTCATACTTAGTTTCTCTCCTTGGGAGCTAGAAGCAGCTGGCATGATCATGCAGCAAGAGCTCCACCTTTGCCGATTTCACACATCAGCTACGGGGCCCACAACACCATCATCCAGGGGCAATAAAGGACAACAGCAAGACATAGCCAAGTCTCTGAAAACAGCGGTATTACAGTCAAACCATCTGGCGACTAATAGTGTTCTGAAATACTTCCATTCTATAAAAGGTGCAAAGACTTAAATTTTGAGAAGGATTCTTTTTCACTTAATATCATTAATCACAGGAATGAAAGAAAAGTAATATTTTAAACCAAGTAAAATATGTTTTAAACTCAGAGAAGCATAGTTGAGTACCAAAAGCTAGATATGACTTTACATTTTGAAGGACACAAACTTTTTATTACAAAGACAACATATTCTTACGTGATACTTGTCTTTTCAGGATTTGTTAGTTAAAGAGTAAGATGTCATACATATATTGGTCATAAATGTTTTTAGTATGAACAAATTAGAAAAGCAAGAAAATAATGCATTAACCACTGTCAGAACATTAAAAGGTATGAAGACCGCCTATTCTGAAATCCAGTATAATTTTAGTACACTGGGTTTATTTTAGTTATGGCTCCAAGTTATGACTCTGAAGTAACAATTTTTATTTTAAATCAATGTACCAATACTTATACTGGTGATGTCTTTAAAATAGCCACATTTCTTCTAATAATAACACTGCTGTTCAAAAGATTTCTTGAAAATTTTAAAAAATATGTCTTGAAAATGTGTCAGAATGCAGTTTGGCATATACTCAATTGTGGCAAATTCTCATCCTTAGAAGATAGTGAAAGCATTTAGAAAAAAATCTGTTGAAATAGGTAGGTGAACAAACTAGGCAATAATACCATTTTGAATCAAAACTAATGGGAGGGGGGTATTACCAACTAACGACACTGTCTTTTTTTAAAATTTTGGTGGTCATCTGGCTCTACAAGGAATTCAAACAAGCCTCTAAAAAAATTTTTGAAAAACAAAGCACTACCAAACAAAGCCTATGGTGACATAATGAAAAAGCTATACTTGCTGTGGTATTACATCTCCTCAAAACAGTTTTATTGCTTTACAGTCATATTTCACAGGATCTCTCTCTGTCTCTTTCACACACACACACACACACACACACACACACACACACACACACACACGGTTTAAATTAATAAAAATCCTTAATGCTAAGCATTCAAAATACTGAATAGTTCCTAGCTTCTAAAGTTGAACTTCAGGGTATCACAAAATTATCCTAATGTATATAGTACATAGGAACATTTTCATTTACATACGAATTCTAAACTAAATTTCATGTTACACTTGGATCCTGTACTTCTTTATCATACCTTCCCCTGAATAGTACTCAGTTGGGACAATATTTTCATCCCATATGATTTTCTCAGTTGGATACAAAGGCATCTGGTTCAACTGCTGAATCTGAGAAATTCGACGTTCATGACGAGATACCTACAAGAAACAAGTCCAGGCAGAAAGTTAGAAGCATTTTTTTCAATCAAAATAATTTATGGACAAATTCACCAAAAGTATGGAATGAGAAGTTTCATGTTTTTGTTACAGTAGTGCTTAACAAGAGAGTTTTTACCCCTTTTTCCATTTTCCACCCCATAAATCGAAGATGAAGGCAATATCAATTGTGATGGTCTTTGGAATCAGACAGATCTGACTTCAACTCCCAGCACCTCTACTTGTGAGCTATGTAAAAGCTGGGCAAGTTACCTGAGCTTCCCTGATCTTACTGTCCTTTTCAGTGAAAAAGATAACATGCTACTCACCTCTCAGGTTTCTTATGAAAATGAAATGGAATACCAGGAAACAGTGTCAAAGTGCCTGGCACATGCCAAGATCTTAGAAACCATAGCACTTAACTTTCACCAATGTAAGCAAAAACAGGGAGCCCTAAATCCTAGGTTATAGTTCTCATTCTTGTACTAACTTGTTAAACAATCTAGGAAAGTTTACTAACAAACTGGCGGCAGTCTTGTTTGTAAAATGAGTTGGACTTGACTATCCGTATGTACTCTTCCACTGTTAACATTAGAGAAATCTACCTCAAAAACAGATGTAAGTGTATTACCCAATTAACAGATGCTAACATAATTATATATTTGAAAACTATATCTCATTCTCTCCAGTAGAGATAGTATTACTTTAGGAAAGAAGATAGTGTGATGTTATTTAACCAATGTGCATTTTCCAATTTGGATATTAGAAGAATCCAAACCCTAAAGAAATCCTTTAGGAGAAGGAAAAAAATGAAAGATGATGCTGGCGCATTACAAATTTTTAAATCTGCTTTCTTTTGGCGTAATTACTTAAATTTTAAGAATGCAATCTTAGTGGCTGTAAGACCCTAAAAGGCACAGGATGGACTTTATACTCAAACCTATTTTCCATTAGAGAGACTCCTAAAAACAATCCCTCATTTCTTTCTATAGTAAGGATTTATTATTAATCCCCCAAACCTGATTTACAAGAGTAGATTTTACAGTGTCAGAAAACAGGACAAGGAAGTTTTTTTAAAGTACTTGTCGTCAGAGACAATGAAAAGTGATTTGTAAGAAAGAAGGGAAAGATGGTGACCCAGACCCAGGACATACATTTCATACAAGTAAATAGCATGATAAAAAGTATTTTCCATAGTTAAATTAATTCAAAACCCTTCCCAAGAATTTCTCTCCGAATGGCACTTAAACATCTGTCACTAGGCTTAAAACACCTGCTACAAATAGTTTTCTGTTACTGCCCACAAAACTAGCATACAATCTTTCCTTTTACAGTTAGGGATTGTATTTTATATCCTACATTAAAAGTATTAGATTGGAATATAAGTCACAAAACTGTGTGCCCGTTACTGTCTCACGTGTGTAAAAAATGTACATACACATCCACGCAGAGCATGTTTGTATAGGTATTAAAAAAGACTAAAACATATGAAAAATATCCCAACCTTTTGGCAGTCAGGAAACAAAAATTAAAACACCTATTATTTTTTTACTCGTGAGACTGGCAAAAACTGGGATGACGCGTAACATTTAGTGCTGGTAGGAGCTTGAGGAGACATATTTTAATATGTAGTTGGTGGGAACATATACCTTTTGGAGGATAATACATATGCCTTCATCTTTTATCTTTTAAGCACAGGCTTCAATCAAATAATTTCACTTCTAGGTACCTCCCCCAAATTTCCACAGATGAGTACACAGACATGTACAAGGATTGCATCATTATTTGTAGTAATGAACATAGCAAACAACCTAAATTTTCATAGTGGGACTATGGTTAAATACTCATCTACTTAATGAAATATTTTACTGAAATTAAAAATAAGGTATACCACTTCCTTTCAATTTTGCTATGAACCTAAAACTGAATTAAAAAAATAAAACTTTACCAGAAAAAGTATAGTTTGAGAATTAAAGCCCTCATTTCCTGAAATGAATGAGAAATCCTTTAGAATTCTGAAACCACTAAGCTAGAGATAACTCCACGTCTAAAATTTCCTGAATTTTAGAATTCAGGCTTAAGGCACTATAGTTAAACGATAACTTTTAAAATCAACAGTTAGATAGATACGAACATATATGTATTATCTGTGTGTGTGTGTGCGTGTGTGTGTGTGTGTGACTGACCTCTCAAATAGCTGGTGCAGGAATGGCACCAGCTATATGTATCCCCAATGCCTGAATTCAGTGCCTGACTTAGAAGTTGCTCATAAATGTTTTCATGGAATGAATTCATGTCATAAAACAGTTTTAAGAGGTAAAAGACTTGAGAAAAGAAATCCAAGAGATGAGAAAAGAAGTCTGATAAAATCAAATGATATAATTTTCAAAATGGGAATTATCTACCTAATCTTTAGTCTGGAAAAAAATCTGTACCAATCTACATCTCTAAGAATGGTTCAGGAAAGTCAGGAAAACCACATGCAAAATTCAAAGAACATTAATATGTATTTACCAGCAATTCTAGAAGAAATTCTTTATCAAAAGTTGTGTCTTCAGTTTTAGGAAGAGTTGGTAACAAGCAGAGGTATGATGCCACCTGGTGGAGTGTATTTGAACTGCAGAATAAAGAATATTTAAAATCAGATTATTTTATTATTAACCACTTACTTCACTTTTGAAACATGTAATTTTACAGACTGCCTAAAAGGTTTTACCTAATAATCACAATTCTATGACATGAGTAGCAAATATGAAAAATCAGCAATGAAAGTTAAACCCCTAATACAAGGTTTTCAAAGTGTCTTCTGCAAACCTCTTCTGGTTCCTAAGATCCTTTCAGGGAGTCTGCAAGGACATAGTTTTTTATATTAATACTATGGCATTATGCTCCCCCCGCCCACTGTCTTTACAGATACAGTGACAGTGCAAAAGCAATGGTGGGTAAAATAGCTGGCACGGATCAAATTGGTGGCACCACCAGTCCTATAAGTAGTCATAGCATTCTTCCCCACCACATACAGTTTAAAAGAAAACAAAAAATCAATTTTGAGAATGTCCTTGATAAAGCAGCAAAATATTATTAATGTTATTAAACTTGGACTCTTATCTGTTCTTTTAAAAATTGTGTGACAGAATGGGGAGTACACATTTTGTACACAATGTTTATTTGAAATAACTGACAAACTTGAATAAACGGCAAAAAAAATTCAAATTTCAACAAAATATACCTGTAACTTCAAGGAAAACAACTGACAGCATTTGTTGCTAAAGATAAAGTTTAATTCCAAGTGACAAACTGGAATTTTGGAAAACTAGCATTTTGTCACTATGAACTTGATGGCTTTCCACTGTTTAACTACAATCGAATCTTCTATCCCCAAATTCCCTCACTCTGTCCCAGTCCCTGGTAACCACTAATCTGTTTCCAATCTCTTTCCAGACTTTCCTTTTTCCAGAAAGTTAAGTAAGTGGAATCATACATTATGTAGCCTTCTGACACTGGTTGCTTTCACATAGCAGAGTGCCTGTGAGTTTCACCCACATTGTTGTGTGTATCTGTGGTTTGGTTCCTTTTTGTTTCCATTATATGGATATATCAGTGTGTTTATTCATTCTTCAGTTAAAGATATTTGTGTATTCCGGTTTTTAAAAAATATAAATAAAGCCACTCTACACATTTCTGTACAGATTTTTGTGTGAATAAATATAAGTTGTCATTTCTCTTGGGTATGTCTGTGAGAACACTAGATTATAAAGTGCATGTTTAACTTTACAAGAAGCTGTCAAATTTTCCGAAGTGTCACTACCATTTTGAATTCCCATCAGCAGTGTATGAAAATTCCAGTTGCTTCACATCCTTGTCAAGAGTCAATACCCTGCTGTTTTTATATACAATTCTAATAGGCAGGTCCTGGTATGTCAGTATGATTTAAACTTGTATTTCCCAAATGACTAATGATGCTGAGCATCTTTCTGAAGGCTTATTGAAATCTGTTATCTTCTTGGGTGAAGTATCTGTTCAAATCTATAGCTATTTTTTTTATTAAGTTGTTTTCTGAGCCCTGTGGATACCTGTCCATCATTAGAGAGGTGTTTAGCTAATATTTTCTCCCAGTTTGGTGTTTGTCTTTTCATTCTCTTAATGTCTTTCAAACAGAAGTTTTCAATTTTGAAAAAGTCTAATCTATCATATTTTTCCTTTATGTATTGTGCTTTGGTGTCTGTCTACAGAATCTTTGCACAAACCACAATCACCAAGATTTTCTCCTATATTTCCTTTAAGCGTTAGCTTTGATATTTAGGTCTATGATTCAATTTCAGTTAATCTGTATATATCACATGAGATATGTGTCAAGTTTCATACCTTCCATATAGATGTCCAATTATTCCAGCACCACTTGCTGAAAAGATTGTCCTTTTTCCATTGAGCTACCTTGGCACTTTAGCCAAAAATCAACTAACCATATATGTGTGGTCTATTTCTAAACTCGACTGTGTTCTAGTGATCTGTATGTCTGTCATTTTTTCAATACCACCATGTCTTGGTTACTGTAACTACTTAGTAAGTCTTGAAATAAGGGACTGGAAATCCTCCAACTTTACTCTTTTTCAAAATGGTTTTGGTTATTCTAGTTCCTTTGCCTTTCCATATTAGTTATAGAATAAGTTTATAAAGTTCTATAAATTATCTTGCTGGGATTTTGACTGGAACCAAATTTTATTTACAGATCAATTTGGGCAGAATTCACACCTTAACTGAGTCCTCTCATCCATGAGCAAGGAATATCTTTCCATTTTTAAAATTAATTCACTTTAATTGCACAGACTTCCTTAACGTGGTTTCAGATATCACACTAAAATTAACTTTTAAGAAACCATCACTTTTAAGTTTTGATTAGTATCGAAGAATATTCCCAATTATTTGGAAAAGCTATTAAAATACCCCTCCTTCTATGTAATGCTGAATTTTCTTCATTTACTTCAAACCAAACAGTATCTCACAACAAACTGAACCTAGGAGATTGGCAAAATCAACTATCTTTGAGTAAGCCAGTCATTACAGATTTTCAAAATTACAAAGCAATGCCACTCTTTTCACTGTGTATTTTTTTCATTTTGAAGAATATATTTTTCATTAACATATAATAAGTTTTAATCAACTTTTTAAATATTTAAATTTTTCTAGTTTCAACTTCTAATATAGTAAATATAATGGCTATAATCCACATTTTAAAAAGTTCTTTGAGAACTTTTAAAATAATTCTTAAGAGTGTAAAGGATTTATAGCGGCAAAAATAAATTTCTAAGATGGATTATGTAGCCTAATTAAATGTAAAAAAAATAAATCTACAATAGCATTTTAAAAATATAAGACAATATTTTTTGTAATGTTATGATGGTCTTCTATATAAAGCATTTGTTATTGTTATTAAAAAGATGAACAGATGTGATTAAAAATTTAAAACATCTGTAAATAACAAAATATACCATAAACAAAGTTTAAAAATTAAGTGAGAAACTGAAGAAAATAATTGCAACACAAATTAGACAAAATATTAGTATCCAGAATACATAAAGATTCCTTTTAAAAAATCAACAAAATGACAAGTAATGGAATACAATATAGCAAAGGATAATAATAAGAAAGTTACAGGAAAAATGCCAATTGCCAAGAAAAATACGAAGTGTGATCTTCGTAAAATTCACTAAAAAATATAGTGAATACTTGAATTAAAAAAAATTATTACAGTAAATGACACATTGCCATTAATCTCCCTCAAAATACTCCCCCTTGCTTCAAACACACTTATCCCGTGGTTCTCGCCACTTTCTGAAGCAGTTCTGGAAATCTTCTTTTGTGAGTATCTAGTTGTGCTGTCATGGCTGCCTCGATGTCCTGAATTGATTCAAAACATTTACTTTCATGGTCATTTTGACTTTGGGGAAAAGCCAGAAGTTGCTGGTGTCAGATCTGGTGAATAAGGTGGATGAGGACACACCGTAATTTTTTTATTTGACAGAAATTGCCATACCAGAAGCAATGTGTGACACAGAGCATTGTCATGATGGAGGATGAAATAAAGACAATCACAAAAGACGACTTCCAGAACTGCTTCAGAAAGTGGCAGGAACGATGGGATAAGTGTGTTTAAAGTGAGGGAGAGGGTTTTGAGGGGGATTAATGGCAATGTGTCCTTTACTGTAATACATTTTTTTAAATTTAAACATTCACCATACTGTTTGATCACACCACGTATATTTCAATTGAAATCTATCCCTGTATCTGTGTAACCATCTCTTACTTGGCAGTAAGTGGCTTGGTGTCACTCATTTCTGGGGATCCTTTGTTGACATCTTTGTATAGGCTCAATGCTTTCTGCAACATGTTGCCATCAATTGGAACACATTTTCTGTTTGTGTCTTCCATCCACAAATTTAATGCCTTTTCCACCTTAACTAAGCGTTTATCACAGTAACACTGTGGCCATAACTTTTGCAGTTTGAGGCCAAAACTAGCATAAATTTATTTTTCCTTCTTCACAACTCTAAGAGTCACAATTTCAAGATCAAAGATTTGTTCCATAGATCTTGGCAAATTCGGCATACATTTTTTTTCTTATTTTATTAAGTCGAGAACTTTCACCTTTTCACTTAAAGGAAGCACTTTATGACTTCTCTTTGGCACTGAATTGCCAGAATCCCTAGTCTTGTGCTTTGGGGCCATTATTAAGTAGAACAAGGGTTACTTGAACACAAGCTCTGTGATACTGTGACAGTCAACCTGTCAACCTGATTACTGATATGGCTACTAAGTCATTAATGGGCGGGTAGAGTATACAGTATGGATATTATGCGGGACAAAGCAATGATTCACATCCTGGGCAGGATGGATCAAGACAGTACGCAATTTAAAACTTACGAATTGTTTATTTCTGTAATCTTCCATTTAAGATTTTTGGACCACAGACAACCCAGATAACTGAAACTGCAAATAGGAAACTGTGGATAAGAGGGGACTGCTGTATGAACATTTTTTGGTTTCTGCTGTATGTTGTTTATGACTAATTGTTGTTTATAACAGCTTTATGTTCTTGTCTAAGAAAAATTTAAGATTTAGGAAAACTGCATGTTATGAAACATGTAAGTTTTACCAAGGAAAAAAAAAGAATAATTATACTTAAGTGACTCAAAGATACCAAATGCAAGAGACAAGCACTAGTAGCATAACAAGTAATATTAAAGTAGTGCAAAATGATTAAAAGCAAAACAGAAAATTAAAATTCAATTTCCCCTTCCAGTTACCTTACCTAAGAGGTCCGAAAAACTTGATCAAGGATTCCCGAGTATCTACTTCTGCCACGTTTGAGAGGGCAAAATCATAGAGTTCAGGGAAATGTGCAAAAGCAGCTCTCTAGAAAAGAACAGCAAAAAAAATAACAACAAAAAAATCAGTAATTTATGTCTACCTATTGCTACTATCAACAATTTATATTATATAATGGAAATATTTTTTTAAAATATTACTATACTTCTCTTTTTTATATGCTTTTCATATGTGACCTCTGGCTTATTAAGCCAGAAGCATTAAATACAATGGGAAAAAAGCTAGAATTGTTCTAGCAAGGATGAAAAAAACCCAAGAGTCAATGTTTAGTGTTTCATTTCTAAAATTCTACTTTGAATATACATGAAAGCCAGGTTCACTGATAGGAGGGGAGGAAAACAAAACACTTTATTACCAAGAACTGGCCTAATAAAACTAAAAGGAAGTTTTAGTTTCCAGGGGAAATTCCCATTAAAGCAATAGCTGAGGAAGAAGCCAAAAGCATGGTTGCTTGTGTCCTGCTTTACTCTGGAATCCTGGAAAGAGAGGACCTCACAGGGTAACCCCCCCAACCAACATGGGATAAGCCTCAACAAAACAGAAATAGCTGCATTACGTTCATTTGATAAGAAAGTGTAAGATGATGGTAGTCTTCCTTAATGCCATGTAGCACAGAGAAGATCCAGAAGTTTTTCATGTACTCCATGGTGGATCACACACAAGGCTGCCAAGGTTGTGAATGAAGCTGCCATGGAATTCCCACAGGCAATGGCAAAATGACCCTGCGACCCAAGCCCGAGGTGAACTGTCTACGCTAGGAAATAAATGAGAGTTAGCTCTCAGAATTCCACACCACCAAGAACAAAGATGGGGCCTCATCACCAAGGAGAGAGCCCCTCTTCAGGAGCAATCATTATGCCTGCCTGTGTCAGGGGAACAGACCACATGCCACACCAGCAATGGTCACTTCAAGGACAGAGGCAGAAGGAGAAAAGCACTAATGCTCTGAGAAAGGCAAGGAAAGACGTCTAAGCTGGGACAGCATGCAGATCACTCCTCTTACAAACAATGAGGCTGTCTTAGTGTCTCCATGTACCCAGAGGCCATTTTGGGAAAGGAGAGGGAAGGCAGAGACTCCTTGAGAGATAATGGAAATGATTATGAAAGACAGGTGAACTTAAGTTTGACTGAGTCTTTACCCAAAAAATGACTTTTTAAAACAAAAAGAACTGAATTACTTTAAAATGACAAATAAAAACTTCTTTCTTGCCACCAGAGGCAATGGAGGTCAAGAGCAAGATAAGATCAATAATAGAACACAAAAGTATTTTTTTCACATCTGAGCTTTATTGGTAAATTGCAGTCCCATCATCTCTGTTTATCTTTAAGTGTACAAAATGCTTACACTACTTGTCATATTGAAATATTCTTTCATAAAATAAAACTGACATTTAAATGCGCCAAATTGGCCCAGTTAACTAATATTTCTGAGTGTCAAATACCAATAGTCTGTTTCTCAGGAGGAGGCTTATGAAAAAAAGGCATTTTTTTTTTTCAAATTCATCAGAATTAGGAATATTTTAAGAGTTCAAGATGAAAACACTATTAAAGGAATACCTTTTTCTGTTTGTACTATATAAAACTTAAATTATTCATGACTGACTTTATGGAGCAGAAGCAAAGGCTAAAATACATTTCAATTACCTGGAGAGAAGTAATTCTATCATAGTGAATTGTAGTCATCTCATTCTCTGTCAGAGCATTTCCAGTCTGGTCATTAATCTCAAAACCAGTATAGAACTTAAGCATGTCCAAAAGCTAAAAGGATACATTTAAATTAATAAGCTGTGTGAACACAAGAGCAAGAGAGCATGAACAAACACTATTTATTAAAAATAATAAACAAGTCCATATACTTTCTCAGAGGGGCTGAAAAACTCTGGAGTGTAAACATTTTAATACACGTTTTAGAACATACCCAAATGTTTTACTTCAGTGAGAATAGGTATATATATGCCTTTTGAGTGAACTGTTAAGTCTATTTCATATACATAGTCTACTTATACACAGAAGAACTTAAAACACCTATCTCAATAGTAAAAAGACATTAAGGATCTAGAAGCCAAAATTTTAATGAAAAAAAAAATTATCTACGTCATTGCAAATTTATACCTCCTGGAGCTATATATCTCCAGAAGGCACTCCTGAGGTGCTTTACTTACACCACTTAGTATTTTCTGAACGAGGGTTTTGGAATTTATAATTGGAGCTACTCTTCCCTATGTGCTGCTTCTATGACAGAAAAACAGCAACGTGGGGAAAGGTAAATAATCTATTCCTTTTATCAGTCTCCATGACCACTGAGCCCTTTCTTTGGCTTAGTTCCTAGTGCTAAGAAAGGCCTGCTTTTCCCCTGTGGCTGTAGCAACAGAGTCCACTAGCTGCCTTTACCCCAAATCTTTATATTATTCTTAATTCTAATTTATGGCAGATCAGATATTAGGATTTTAATATATGCAGCAATCACTGGGATTTAATGAGATTAAGGAAAAAAAGAATGCTCACAGATACAAGATAAAAGATTTCTTAAAATATGTAAACACAAAAATTGTCACTCTAACTACAATCTCATTGAAATGCAAGTGTGAGTAATTTGTTAAAGACTTTTCTTCTGGATGACACTACAGGAAACGCAAAACCATAATACTTCATCTTCCTATCCACGTTAGCAAACAATATGCACTGCCTTCCTACTCAAGGCAGCAGTTGAAGTGTACATACACTTCCGTGCCACCAACTGCCTCTGCCATCATCTCATGGACAGAGAGCCATGGTATTAGGGCATAGTTTGCCTTAAATTAATGCTCATCATCTATTATATTCCAGTGGTTACCGACATAAAATCAAAATATGTGAGTATGTGGAACTACATTGCACATCATTTAATCCAATAATAAAATCACATGATGAACAAAAGGTTGTATCATCACTAGAGGCCATCTATACAAGAATGCATTCATTTTGTACATTAAGACTTGATTTTTTACTTAAAAATGACTAATTAGGAATGTTTATTATGCAATTCAACATAAAACAAAATTTACTTTGTGTCATGCCCTGGTACTCCCCATTGAATGGAAAAGTTCAATTTGGAAATGAAAACAGAAAGTATGTTCAGATACATCAATGCTCACCTGGGAAAAAAGATGGCCATCCTCTTCCCTATGAACAAGATTGGAAAGGTAACAGTGAACCAAAAGGTGGGTGTCATCCAAGATGGTATTAAACCAACGCCTTGTGGGGAGTAGGGCCTAGAAAAAATAAATACCATAGCAGTAAGTCTGCAGGTTCTCTGCAGTTAAAGGTGAAATCTACTGATATGTAACTCAAAATTGTCAATCACACCCAAAGTATCCTCAACTCTCCCAAAGATACCGTGCACAAAGCAAATCCTGTTGTAAATAAACTCAATGTTAATATGTCTCAGTAAAATACAGTACATACTGGAAAAAAATCTCAGATATCTCAGCCAGTAGTTTTCGAACAAAATACTATATGAGGGGGCCCGGTGGCTCAGGGGGTTAGAGCTCCGTGCTCCTAACTCCGAAGGCTGCCAGTTCAATTCCCACATGGGCCAGTGGGCTCTCAACACAACAACAACAACAACAACAACAAAAAAAAAAATTAAAAAAAAAAAAAAAACTATATGAAATCCCAATATGTACTGTGTGTACGTTTTAAAAATGGGGCTGCTTTCAGAGAAAAGGAGTGGGAACCCCTGAGTGGAAATTCCTCTTTCGGTTTCTACTTCCTTCATCCCCAATGACAGTCAGCAAGACAGTGCCGAGAAACGGTGACAATCAGTTTGAACCACTAATCTGATCAAACACCCTCATTATTTATAGACGAAGTTATGAGATCCTCAGAGGGTATAAATTAGTTATTGGCAAAACGAGAATCTGAATGAAGATCTCACGAATAATGGCTTGTCCAACACGCTAATCCTCATGTCAAGAAACTACCCTTTCCAGATAAGGAACAAACAGAAAGGATTATCTTTCAATTGCCTGCATTAAAGAGGGGAAGGCAAGGAAACGAATTCGATCTGAACTACACCAACGCTGCATCTGAACCTTCCATCAAAATCTGTCACCTAATAGTATGAAATCGTCTTTAAGAATCTCAATTTTAAAAATTGAAATAGCAGCTGTATCTTTCTTCATCAACCACATTAGGCACATTTAAAAAAGTTGAGATTATTAAAGAGATGGCCATAAACCCATGATTTCAGCCACTATTTTAAACTTGATGAAGGCGTATTCAAATGTAAGAGAAAATAAACTGCCATTGCTAAACTCATGTTTAATAACTATATTAAAAAAATGTTTTTTACAAACAGCAGCCATCTGAAAACGTTAAGGGTCAACTGATTTTGACTTTCTGTGAGACACCTTGAAAGAGGTACAAACTAACTAAGGCCAGTGTGAGGTGATAAATATTTCACAGTCTTCATTCTAGCCTCCTTATTATACAACAGAAAAGTCACTGCACTCTTACCTCTAGATCAATCATAAGTTCAATGAATCTTTCACATTAATGAACTTTGTCCATAGTGACAGGTTCTAGACATAACAGAGAAAATGTGTTAGAACTTTCTTACTTAGGTCATTCTGTGGTACTGTAACTTAAAACTGGCAGTTATTTAAAACAAGGTCATTTGTCTCCTCTTCATCAGGATTGGACTAACTATGATTCGGAGGAGGACCTCACATAGATTTCAAAAACAGGGAGGCCTTACCATTTAGCTCTACAAATGTAAGAAAATGAAAACGTAGCTTGGGTCAGAAACACATTATAAAAATAAGATTTGCAAAAATATTTTTAAAGTATTGATTTTTACAAATCTGTACTAAATGATTAGATTTTGAAAAACTTGGATATAAAACTTGGATATAGAAAGGCATTTTTTTGTAAATACTCAACCTACTTTCCTTACTGTCTTCACATATTAAACTTCTAGGACTTTCATATGCAAAAAAACACATACATGTATGCATACATGTATACATACAAAGATTATGAGTGGGAAAGATACATACCAAGCTAATTAAAGGTACAATTTTTATGACTTTTTTTCTCACTGTATATATATATTCCTTTTGACGTTAAAATGCCAATGACACATAGAATAATAAAATATTTTTAAATCACTACCTTATGCTATTCATGAGCATTAATGTATGATTTTTTTAATGTTTATTTTTGTTTTTAAATAATTACAACCTTGTGACATGACATACTTTCAGAGTACAAGTTTGTTTTTCTGTTTTCAAGTGCAAGGAAAGGGTCTGCCATTTTACCAGCTAAAACCATCCTGCCAAGAATGTTTCAATTAAAACAGATAATTTCAGGGTCCGTACTGTTACTTAGTCCAAGGACTCCAGCAAGGACTAATGCAGTGCTAGACCTGTAGAAGATACCCTATAAATGCTTAGTAAATCCACTTACTGAATTTATTTGCAGTATACAGGAAAATGGAGGGCTTTATGTGGAAAAA